>NC_136495.1:125543673-125881173 GCF_053919585.1 Euprymna scolopes
ATTAATGATCTAATGTATATATGCTCGGGTGTTAGATTCCTATATTGCTGATCTACATAAGCCATTGTATTAATGTAAGGCTTACATTTTGTCAACCTAACAAAAATGTTCCATAACGACGTACACGTTAAATACTGAGGTATATAGTTTATCCGTATATTCATGTACGTGTAAAAGTCGTGTATGTATACACCTCGTATTATTTAGATGATCGTCTAGTGTGTATATGTTAATGTTTACGCAACAGTTTTTTTTTGTTCTTTTTATGACATTTTCACCCCAAACAAGGCACATAGCCACTTTGGTGTAGGTGGCTACTATCAGGGGCAGCACCTACTGGGGCATTGGGATTTGGGCAGCAAGATGTCGGTTCACGTTACACTTGAACTTCTGCATGTCAGTACAGTTAGGGAAGCAGGGACCTGGAATGAAGTTCCAGAGTCTAGCGTTTCTAGGGGAAAAAACTACTGGAGTAGAAAGATCTTTTACATCTAGGGATTTCTACTGTGTGGGGGTGGGATTTAGCTGACGGTCGGGTTTGTCGAGGGTGTCTAGGTTGTGGGAGCACAAGTGTCTGCAGTTCGTCAGAGCATTCACCATTAATATACTTGTAGAACAGGCAGAGAGATGCAATGTTTTGTAGATAGGACAAAGGCTGAAGTTCAGGACCTATCAGATTGGCGACTCTCTTTTGAACCTTGTCTAGGAGCGAGAGACTAGCAGCAGAGACACCAGCCCAAATGTGACAACAATACTCCATACATGGGCGAATGGTTGCCTTATAGAGGTACAGGATACTTTCAGGTGTCACTAGTTTTCTAGCACGGTAGAAAGAGAGCCTACATTTTTCGCAGCTGCCCTGGCAATATTTTCAATAAAATTGTTCAACTCATGTTTCCAGTGAACGTTAGACCAAGCAGTTTGAAAGATGTACTCTCAGGCAGGGAGTCACTGGGCATGACTATTGGTGGCAGAGGAGGTTTCTTGTAATTATTGAAGGAAACCAGTTTAGCCTTGGCAGCATGGAATGTGACCGTCCATTTATATCCCCATTCAACTACAGATTGGAGGTCATCCTCTAGTGTTTCTGGCATTTCTTTAGGTGTGTGTGCATTTGTTTTCCTGTCATGCCTTTTATAGAGGGTGGTGTAATCAGAATACATACCCACCTCAGAGGCAGTTTTGTAAGGGAGGTCATTAATAAATATTAGGAACAAGATAGGTCCAAGGATAGACCCCTGAGGCACTCCCGCATTTATATCACACTGTTTAGATGTATGACCATCGAGGACAACCTGGATTTTTCTCTTATCTAAGAAGGATTTAATTACGTTAAGTATTCTACCAGTTATACCGTATGATTTAATTTTCCTTAGGAGACCCTTGTGCCATACCCTATCAAAAGCCTTAGATATATCTAGAGCTACAGCTCTGCGGTCCACCGCTTTGTCCAGTGAATGGTATATACGTTCAGAGATTACAGTGAGGATGTCTGCTGTGGAACGGGCTTGTCTAAATCCATATTGTTTGTCAGTCAGAAGTTTAGCATCTGTAAGTTGCCGGACTAGAGCATGGTTAATTATGGTCTCAAATATTTTAGCGAGAAGTGGGAGGAGGCTAATGGGGCGATAATTTGTGGGTCAGTTCTTTCGCCAGAATTCTTGAATACTGGTACCACAGAAACAGTTTTCCAACAGCCCGGAAAGGATGATTTATTAAGGCATTTGTTGTAGAGTTTGGAGAGAACTGGAGCTACTTCGGCTGACCACTTTTTTAATAGCAAAGCTGGGATAAGATCATGTTCACATGCTTTTTAAGTGTCAAGGTTTTTTATGATAGGGTGTATCTGAGCAGGGGTGATTTTCAGATCGTCTAGCGTGGCGTCTGTCCGCAAAGGAAAGTCAGGTAGGGGTGGTTGAAAGGGTCCAGTGTGGAGTTGTAGGCAAACCGGCTGGCAAGCATATTAGTCTTGTCGGTTGCTGAGCAAACAACCTCGTGATTATTGGTTAGTGGGGAAATTGTTGATAGCCCATTATTTACTACACTGTTGTAGATTTTCCAGAAGTCACGAGTTCCTAGTGTTTGTGCTTCGATGCGTTTTTTTGTGGTTTCAGTAAATTCTCTCTTAGCTGTGGCTATTTCTTTCTTAACGTTACTTGTAGCTTCTATATACTTCTGTTTGTTTGAACTGGACTTATGTCGATTAGATCAGCGATATGCATGCTGCCTTTGAGCAATGACAGTTGCGCAAGTCGAAGTAAACCTTTGTGGAGAGTGGGGCTTGCTATAAAATTTCCGCATGGGAACATGTGCTTTCATTGCTGTTTTGAACAATTCAGTGGTCTCATTTGCGCACTGTTGAGCAGAAAGGGAAAAATATTTCCCTATGGGGAATCTCTGATAAGATCTCTGACGGCTTCCCAGTCAGCCTTTTTATAATATCTCGTTGTTTTGAGCACTGGCTCTTCAGTTTTGGGTCTACAATTTAGGGCAATTTCTACCATTATCACTGCATGGTCAGCATTCCCGAGTGGGCTGTCAGCATTTGTTGTACAATCCTCGGGAACTGTAGTCAGAAACAGATCTAGAAGTGATGCTTGTTGTTCTTGTTGGTCAGAGAAACGGGTTGGAAACATAACCATTTGTGATAGGGAGTGAGATATAGCAAAACTATGTGTTGTGCTGCCCGCTGCATCTGTGTGAGTAGATAATCCAAGCCAGTTTTTGTGGTGAACATTAAAGTCACCAAATACATGTACTTGTGCGCTTGTGACGAGGGAGAGTGCTGTGTCTATTCTGTCAGAGGATTTGTTTATTTAGGGTTCAGTCCTGGGTCGAGTGAGAGCGGTAGAGAAAATAAAAGTAGCTAATGTTGTGTTGTATGTTTAGTCTAAAGCACAGAAAGGCTTGATCCTCCGTTTCTAGGTTTGTTTCTCTAGTCAGGGGGAGGGTGTTACGAATGTAGACTCCAAGTCCGTGCATATGTCTGTCAGAGTGGGAGATAGCCAGGCATGTTAAAGTTGTTAGAGGGGATGGAGGAGTGTAGGTTAGTCTCGCTTAGTGCTAAGATTTCTGGGGTATTTGTAAGGAGAAATGCTTCAACATCAGCTAAATTAGTTCTAACAGGAAACGATTGACGTGGACGTATCGAAACTGTTGTAGACAAACAGTTCTTTTTCACAGCGGTAATAAACACAATGCATACCTGGATTATATACGCTCATTTATTTTGATGCTTCCAGCCGGCATATTCAGAGATTACGACGTCTGCACATCTGGCTGCCTGTAAAAACGCTGCCCCCTGGGTCAGAAAAAGACCAACGCCTGTTTGACTCGTCTGTTCTCTCTGATGTTCAGCTAACGACTTTCATAGCTACCCAAATCTACACATCAGCAGCTGTCTAAGACCTCAATCGCTGACGTAACAATCTGATTATTTGTTTATCCAAACAAAAAATTATGTCTTCCTGTATTTTAAAAAAACAGATGCTTTTATAGTTGATTATTATACCCGCCGTCAATTAGCTTTTCCCAATCTAATTGTTTATTTTCTAATCATAATAGTTGATCCAGCGAGCTGACGTCGCTCAGAATTTAATGAATGAATAAATGAATGAATTAATTAATTAATAATAATAACAATATTATTATTATTATTATTATTAATAATATTAATAATAATAATGATAATAATGATTATAATAATAATAATAATAATAATAATAATAATAATAATAATAATCTTTGCTAAGAAGCCGGAGATGGCTTCAGTCGCCGGGCTCTCATCTATCGACTGATGTAAATCGTGACACCCTGCACTTATGATTCCCCAAAGTATGAAACAGTAGTGTCGCTAAGTATTTAATAATTATTAAATTATTAATAATTATTAACAGAAATCAACATACAAAGAGGTATCTTTCCAGGAGATTCACTATGACCATTACTGTTCACCATGGCCATGATTTCCTTGAACAATATACTGAGAAAGTGCCAAGGCGGATACAAGTTCCCTAAATGAACCACCTGATGTACATGGACGATCTGAAACACTCAGCAAGCACCCAAAATGAACTAGAAACATTAATAAATAATAACAGGATCTTCAGCCAGGATATCCAAATTGAGTTTGGTATGGAAAAGTGCGCACCACTAGTTATTAGAAAGGGAAAACTCGAGGCGACGGAAGGCATGGAACTATCCAGCCAAACGAAGATGGGGGCGCTATGGGAAGAAAACGCATGTAGATACCTAGGGCTACTGGATGCAGCCACCATCAAAACAACAGAAATGAATGAGATAATTGGAAAGAAATACCCTAGGAGGAAAGGACACCTGCTCGAAACCAAATTACTATATAATAATAAAAAGCATAAATGCATGGCCAGTATCACTAGTAAGATACTCTGGACCGTTCATAGGGTGAACTAAAGAACAAATAAGACAACTCGATAAGAAGCCCAGGAAAACATGACTATGCACAACACATTAAATCCGAAGGACGATTTTGACCGACCCTACGTAAAAAGGAAAGACGGCGGGAGGAGACTGTTTAATACAGAAGACTGTGACTGACAGCAAAAAAATAGGAAAATACTTAATGCAAAACACTGAAAGGATAATCATAGCAGCGAGAGACACGGAAAAAAATCAATATAATAGAAAATAGAGAGGCAATGGGTAATACAGGGAAAGAAAATTGGGAAAATAAACAACTACACGGAAGATTTATAAGGATAACAGAAGATGAAAATAATCAAAATACTTGGGCATGGATGCGAAAAGGACACATTAGCCGAGAAACTGAATCCCTAATAACTGCTGCACAGGACAACTCGATAAGAGCTACCCGAATTAAAGCAAAGATTGACAAAACACAAGAAACCAGCAAATGCAGACTCCGTGGATAGAGAGACGATAAACAATGCAATAAGGGAATACAGCAAACTGGTCCAAAACGAATACAAGAACAGACACAACCAAGTGGGAAGGGTAGTACACTGGGAATAATGCAAACAACTGCATCTCTTAAACACAGGCAAATGGTACACAAATAATCCGGCAACAGTACTTGAAAACGAGAATCACTAATACCTATAGGGCATGAACAGTCGAACAAGAAAACCGGGTGTCGTAATAATAACCAAGAAAGAAATATCCTGTCCACAGGGTAAATATCAAAGAAAAGGAAAACTAGAGCAAATACACAGAGCTAGCCAGGTGACTGGTATATAGAAGATGAAGAAAATCAAAATGATACCAATAATATTAGGAGCACTAGGAACAATCCCTAAAAACTTTTAAAATATTTGAGAAATTGGAATCAAATGGAATGACTGGAAAAATACAACGAACAACAATCATGAAAACAGCTTAATATTAAGAAACACCCTTGAATGTTTAAACTAACACAAAGGAACAACAAGTGCCGGCCAGACAAATAACCAAGTAGAGTCAAGGAAGAAGGAAAGACCGATAGACTAACCAGACCTCAGCTGAATACGTGCGAAGGAGACTGGGACTTTGGGGGGCTTGGTCCCACTTAAATCTTAGCAAAACCCATAGCTGCTGCCAACGAGAAATCAATGGCAAGCAGCTGTTGCAATAATGCAAATTTATTTGCAAATGTTATCCAAAGAGGTGGAGAGTACTGAAAAGCAAGGGAGACTAGTTTTCACTCAGCTTCCAGGGAACACCAGGCTGTTGTCAGGGAAACATCCCTAAAGACCTGTGTGAAAGCTCCTTGTGGGCCAATAATTATGTTTTGACCCTTGACCCTGCCTGCCACAGTTAACACAGATACTACGCTATGATCACAGCAAAAGAGCCACAGTATTATACTACGAGGTGAATATTAAATTGCATCCATAGACGCTTACCTATTCTATCTTAAACTAAGCTATGCATTTAACTGTTATAACGTAATACTACACACTATTATCAACCCCGTGTATTTCATTGGATATCATGAATAAGGTTAAATTTCCTTTTGCTATTCTTAACATTTTTAATAGCCCTTTTTATAAATCAGTATTTCCTCTGATTCTGACGATAATTATAACTATGGTTTATGAGCAGGTTCTTTTGCGGTTTCATTCTCATCCCGTTTTCTTTCATTGATGTCATTAAATCTGTTTGATTTTATTATCAGCAAAATCGGAAACGAAAGGCTATTAAAAAAACGTGATTACGGAACACCATTCGTTTTGTTGATTTACGTGAAGCTTTTATGCAAGCATGTTTATATAATTCGCTAATTCTAGATAAGAATTGTAAAGCGTGAGAAATAAGAAACAATAATTCACATGAAATTGGATCATTTTCATATGATTGAATTTGTTGAAGTTGCTCAGAGTGTATGAATCTTTAAATTAAGAATACATAATTTTCAACATATTCTAGGCAACTTCCTTTACGTAAGGTTATGACCAAAGGGGGGTATGATGTAGATGGGTGTAGACATATAAGTGATGAGTAACATATGTGATATTGGACACATTTCTCATCATTCAAAACTGTCATGGCGGTAACTTTTTCTTCTCAGATCAAACGAAAACCAATATTTAATATGGAATTTCTATCTAGAAGGCTTACCTGCAAATGTACAGTATATAAAGGACATGTACGAAAAAAGATATGTCTTGTAATCGCTATCATACTTGGGCAGTATTCAGAAGTGATGGTTCCTTAGGAAACATCTCACCCGAATCTATCGCTGGGCAGAAAATAATATAACGGAAAATTGTACGAAAACAATGTATGGTATGCAAGTATAAAATAATATACAAGCGCCATATTTGTTGTCCATTGAAATTAATACTAAGTAAAATAGGTGAATACTATAAAAAATTGGAGATGACTGATAATATATAAAAAGTCATTTACCTTTGTAGGAATAAGTAAAATATATAAATGATACAGAATAATAAACAATGTAACATTTCGTATAATAAGCTCATGTGTAGAGCAAAAATGCACAGCAAGAAGTAAAAAGAATGAAAAATTAGAATAAGGCTCATTTTGAAGCGTTATTTTCTATGCCGATTGCTGGCAATCTTTCTGGCATATAAGGCATGTAAGAAACCAGCCCGAATAGCGCTGATACAAAACACCGTTCTTACTATGGAATCAAAGCATGGAATTTATTGCTAGATATATGGCAGTAGCAATTAAGTATATACGTGAGTTACAGGTGTTAGATTGTGTATGGAATGAAACATTTATATATTCGTATAGTCATAATATAATTTCCAGAAAACTTGAAACCTAGAAAATATAGTGAATAGGAATTATACATATTTCTTCATTTCCAGTTCTTTTATAAAGGTAAACATATGCTTGAAAGTTAAAAGAATGATTCCGAACTCAAATGTAAACATTAGTTTATCTTGAATTGAAAGCCATGTTTCATTTCAGAAGAATTCCCGATGGGTTGTTATTCTGAAAAAAGTCCTGGATGATTTTTAGTGGGTAAATACTGTCCGGGTCATATACTTTATAATTTTGCAGGCAAAGAACAAAAGATTCTTCTCGTGTTAATACGAAATAATTATATCCTGGAATTCTCAAGGATTGAATATTTTTATAGAGAAATTCTGGATTTTGATTGCTTGCTTACAGAACGTTGGTAAATTTGACTCGTCAGTTCCTATCACCAGTCTCTATAAGTAGCATCTTCCTACTTTTAGCTATTATACCCTTTAATATATATATATATATATATATATATATATATATATATATATATATATAAAATATTGCAACAGTTTACCATAGGGAGCATTTTTAACCACTGATGCATATAATGATATGCATAATTGTGTGTGATGGTGAGCGTCTCACTTGCCAGAAGATGGCTAAACCGTTATGTATTTGGTCGGTTTCTGTCTACTTTTCTTACATTAATCTCTTCGGTATGAACGATCGTCGGAAAAATTGAATTTCCGTCATTCTGAAGTGCTTTATGGATCAATATAAAATGCTAACTACTGAAATATTCTTCTTCTTCTTCTTCTTCTTCTTCCTTTTTGCTTATTACTAGCAGTTCAGTCCGGCTTTACTCGGACCCTATGTACTGTTCATAACTGTACGTGCACATGCATACATTAAAAAGTGTAAATATGTACGGTAATGCTTTTCTATATAATAGGCTTCCTTAACTACCATAGAGAAAAATTGGTAGAGACCGCAGAGTTAAAATTTTTTTAAACTTTGACCCCAATTTTTACCTTTTAACATTTAGTGTTGGGCTAAGATTAAACTAACATGTTTGAATTATGTCAAAGTAATCTACATCTAAAATGTAAAGTGTTTAGATAAAAAAATTGACCGAGGAGTTTAGTAGAGTCTGCAAAGGTCAACTCTGTAAACTGTGATTTTTGGCAGCAAAATTATAGCCCAAAACTTATTAAAAAACTTGCTGCATGTCTGAATTTCCTTTTATGTAAAATTTCAAATGTTTAGACGGAAAATTGGCTTAATACTTTACTAGAGACCGTCAAAATAAAATCTGTGGAAACCTAACACCTTGGAAGCCCAATTGTCAGCAAAAAAAAAACAAAAACAAAAAAACGATTAAATATCTTGCATTAATACACTTTATGTAAGATTCCAAATGTTTACATAAAAAATTAACTGAGAAATGTAGTAGAGACTGAAGAGGTCAATTTAAAAAAAAATTGACACAAATTACAGCCCCTTAACATTTATTGTTTTGGGCTCGAATCAAATTATAAAGTTGGATCTATTCCAACGTAGACTATATCTAAAATTTAAATTGTCTAGACCCAAGATTGTCGGAGGGGGTTGGTAGAGTTTCAAAGGACAATTTATTGAACTTTGGTCCCTTACCAGCATTTTTCCAAATGTCAAATCTCGAGCCTGTAGACCGATAATTGACAGAGTAATTTGGTAGGGAAGTGCACACACACACATACAAACATTTCCTCTTATATATACATATATATATATATATATACACTAGCATGGGTACCCGCGTTACGCGGGTGTTTGGAGGTGTGTGTTAAGCAAAAAAAAAAAAGTGGTAGTAGGAAGGCAGGCTCGAACCCCTACCCCGTATGGGGAACAGAACTTGAAAAAAAATCAAAAAGAAACGTGACTTGTTTGCGTATAAATATTTAACCGATAACTCTTAACCAACCGGTCAGATAATATTGTGGTTTGATTTATGAATAACGCATACAGGGAAATATCGGCACGGAAATATGTAAACTGTTTATTTCAAATCGCCGAAATATTCTTTTTTAATATTCCTGCGCATGCCCATACATAATTCTTTTCTTTAAGTCATTTAATCTGAAATCTTTATTACCTATCACTCGATAGCTGCATTAATAGAACATTTCTATTCTAACTGATGATATTTTGTTATGTTTTTAAAAAAGTTAAGTCATTACTATATATTAAGTACATTTAAATACTACATAATGAATCGGTCCTATAATAATAAATACGAAATCTGCATGAATTAAAATATATTTAGGCGAATTTTACGACCCAACAAAGCCGGGAGCCCCAGCTAGTTTTATATAAATTACTTATACTTAGTGTTTATAGTAGCAATATCGTGCTTTGTAGAACGCCTTAACATTTATTTAAACATATCTATCGTATTCATGCAAAAGATGTTTTCCTAAGGACAGATATTGTATTTATTTCTTTAATATGAAAGGTTATCTCATACAGAATTTAACAAATATTCAATAAACAAACTCAGCAATGTGGGATCTAGCACTGCCTTATATTACCGCAATTTGTTTTAAATCCTATTTTCGACGCCTTCCTCATGAATATTAAGATACGTTCAGTTGCGAATTAAACACCCATATATATATATATATATATATATTGTAAAGAAGTGAACCATAGCGGAAATTCAGTCGACTAAAATAAGATTGAAAATGCGGTGAGGAAAAAGAAAAAAAAATGAGGGAAGTTACATGTAACAAATGTACAATTCAGTAAAATAAATAATCGATTACAAACAAGATCGTTAAAATACACCCGAAGCGCTTTTCGTTCAGACTAACTTTTCAAGGGTATAAGTCTGAAAATTATTTTTTAGAATATTTGGTAATGGAATGGAGTAAGAGCGGAGAGGAGGTTGAAAAAAAAACAAACATGCGTTATGTTGATGACACTTTTTCTTGTTTCGCAGCGCATGATGAAGCTGTGCCATTTTTCCACTTATTAAATAATTTATACCCTTCTCTCAAATTTACGATGGAGATGGAAAAAGATAACACCCTTCCTTTCCTTGATATGTTAGTTTCTAAACGTGGGATTTCTTTATGACATCTATTTATAGAAAACGTACTTTCACTGGTCTTTATCTCAGTTCGGATTCCTTTGCACCCACAACCAGGAAACTTAACCTTATTAGAAACCTAACCCATCGGGCACTTGTTATTTGTTCTCCACCTTTTAAAAGAAATTAACAAAATTTAAAGAATTTAATTATGAATGGATATTTACCTCCATTAGTTAACTTAGTTATTAATAAGACAATTCAATCCTTTTCTGAGCTACCAAAATATGGTCAATCTAGACTCCCGGTATACCTTAAGTTACCCTGGATTGGTGATAAGATTTCCTCTCTGGTGTCTTCTAATTTTGGTGCTCTATCCCTCCGTATTGCTTTGTCCACAAAATCTGCCTTTCCCTCATTTCGTAAGGATGTCTTTTCTATCTCTCAAACAAGCAATATTATTTACAAATTTCAATGTCGGTGTGGTGCCGTATATATAGGCAAGACTACCCAGCGTCTTCAGATCAGAATCGCCCAACATGTTCCCCGCTTAATCCAAGACAATCAACCGACCATCAGAAGGTCCTAATCCATAGAATCATCCATCGGCAAACACTTGGTCGATAAAAAGGAGTGTGGTTTTGCATTCTCTCCGGAGTGGTTTTCTGTTTTGTACCGAGGACGTACAAAGTTCCACCTGTATATCCTCGAACCACTTGCCATCATTTCCAGACCCCCCCTACTTTGTGCAAGCAGAGAAACCTCCGGCTTCAATTAACATTATTTGGGTAGTCACAGTTTTTTTTCTTCCTCTTTTTAACCTCTTTTCCGCTCTTACTCCATTCCACTACTATATATTCTAAAAAATAATTTTCAGACATACACTTGAAAAGTTAGTCTGAAAGAAAAGCGCTTCGAGTGTATTTTAACGATCTTGTTTTTAATCGATTTATTTATTTTACTGAATTGTACATTTGTCACATGTAACTTCCTCCATTTTTTCCCTTTTCCTCACCCCGTTTTCCATCTTATTTTAGTCGACTTAATTTCCTCTATGGTCCACGTGTTTACAATTATTCTAAAATTTTGCCAATCGAATATATATATATATATATATATATATATATATATATATATATATATATATATATATATATATATATACAAATATACTAGCATTTAAGCCTGGCGTTGCCCGGGTGTTTGGATGTGTATGTCGAGCAAAAAAAAACTGGTAGTAGAAAGGCAGGCTCGAACCCGTACCGCAAAGGAGGAAAAGAACGGGGCAAAAAGCTAACGTTAATGCTGTTACGACCACCGCCAAACCAGAAGCGATATTTTTTTAAATTAAAGCCCGAAAACCTAAAGGGAAGATAACTAGTTGAAGGGGAAGTTATTAATGTGTTTAGCCAATATTTCGATATTTGTCGTATGAGAGATCGAACTTTGAAACAATACCTATCTTGGTAAAACCCCTCACCTCTATTTAAAGTTCAAGGCAAACATGCAAACATACATGCATACATTTACATATTGCAAACATACATACATACATTTACATATTGGTAACTAAACATTTTCTACCCAAACTGATGAAAAAGCTTGCCCTATCTCTGAATACCCTTTATGTAAAATTTTAAATATTTAGACCAGACATTGTCTGAGTAATTTGAAAGAGATTGCATAGGTCAATTTTTAAAAACTTGACCCTTATTATGACTCCTTAAAATTTATTGTTTCGGGCTCAAATCAAGTTATTAAGTTCGATCCATGTCCAAGGAACCTATATCTAAGATTTCAAATCTCAGTAACCTGTAGATCAAATTTCGAGTCTGTAGATTAAAAATTGACAGAGTTATTGCGTAGGGAAATGTACACAGACACACAAACATTTTCACTTATATATATATATATATATATATATATATATATATATAGAGAGAGAGAGAGAGAGAGAGAGAGATAGATTGATAGATATATTTGTTTAACAAAAATATATACGTATACATAAATATATATGGAAACAATTTTGTCTTTACTATAAACATTTTTCGCAAAAATTATGCAAGTATAAATCGTGTAGAAAATCTGCATGGATATAATTACACGTAATAGTTAACTAAAGATGATTATCCCATTAAAAAAAACGAAGCAACTAATAGAGAATTAATTAAAATGAATGTTTAAAGGAATATGAAAATTAGCTAGATCTTTTGCTAGTGAATGCAATCCCACGACAAAGATAGAAGAAAATTGTATTTTATTTTTAAATAAATAGAAAAGAGGGGTTTAAATATGAATATCCATACACACAAAAGAAACCCGAATTTATAGGAGTATATATATATATATATATATATATATATATATATATATATATATATATATATATATATATCGTCACTCAATAATTGACGGATATATATATATATATATATATATATATACGAGAGATGTGTTTATATATATATATATATATATATATATATATATATATATATATATATATACGTGTGTGTTTGTGTGTATGTATTTGGAACTGTGTTTAATAATGTATATTTAATTATTACACACATACTGACATTTTTCCTTTTGTGGAATCTTCAACGTGGAAATAACTGTTTTAACAGGGCGCAAGATTCGTCCTCGAAACACGTCATACATTTGACATGATGAAAACACTCTAACTCGTGGGATGATTCTCAGCGCAATGACACTTATAGAGAAATAAACAGAACTTATGTCGATTCAAGCGTCGACATAATCAGCTGTTTAAACAGTACATATATATCATAAGTGGGGCTTAAACATTTCGCTTAAAATAGACGTCTTATATATGACCCCATTTAGAAAGAGTTAGACTGAAAGAATTGTATAATTATATATATAATTAGTATTCATATATATATATATATATATATATATATACATATATATATACACATATATATACATATATATGTAAATACACGCACACACACACACCCATATATATGTATATATATATGTATGTATATATATATATATATATATATATATATATATATATATATATATATATATATACATATAATTACATCGCTGACCAGCATATTAAGAACAATGCTACCTCCATTAATAAAAACACTAATCGTAAAGAGAATAATAATACTAATAATAAAGATAATAACATTAACATGTTTTATTGTAACCAAATGCATGTGAATTATACACAATGAAATAAAAAAACATATAGTACACAAACGTATTTAAAACACGGAATATATTTTAGAATAAGATTCCTTATTTATTACAAAAAAATCAAAACACGCCAATTATTTATAAACATTAACTCTACATCCGAAAACTAGAAATACTGTGTATATCCTTAAATGCCATATTGAAGACGGTGTCTGAAAATTAATACGTACATCGGCATGCCACGAATCAGCACCTCTCGTCGACTAGCATGCTACCTGTCTTCTCCGAATAGGTTCATTTAACAGCACCTCATAGAACGGACATCCCAAAACTGAATGTAGACACATGCTAATAAAAAAAAAACACTGCCCCTTCATCTCTCTCACATTATTATGTACGCCTCCCGGTTATGGCAGTCTTGTTTATCCGAATTAAAAAAAAAACAACTATTAATTAAGCTCAGTACGAAGTGGATGTTACGCTTGAATGCTTTTAAATATTTTAAAAGATTTTAAATGATTTTAATCCTCTTTACATTCAATCCGTTTCCTTATTTTTTATTATTTATCATCACTCGCGGTTGAAAACGTTCGCGAATACAGTAAATTTCTTTTTTACATACGAACAGAATATTCGGAAACTAGTCCTTCAGAAGGAAAATTTAATTGTAAGAGAAACAAAGAATTGTTGCCTCTGTTCTTAAATAGAACACCCACCCACACACACGCACACACATGTATATACATGTACGTGATCAGCCTCTAAAAATTCATCCCCATACGACTGTTCTTGCTCCCGTCTCTTTTTTTAGATTTTATTATTAAGGAAAATAAATTACTAAAAAAAAAATAAATCCCTCGATTCCAATTTTGATGAGTGACGGCAAAACATGTCAATTAACTCGTTTTGATTTTTTTTTAATTCCCTACTTATATTTTTTAGTCGGCATACATTTTTCTCTTCTCCTCGGTCTTTTTTTTAATATAAAATGAATTCTGAAGACATACGTCTTCACTTCATGATTGCCTTTATAAAGTTTTGTACCCCAAGAAAATCATGATATATATATATATATATATATGCATATATATATATATATATATATATATATATATATATATATATATATATATATATATAATGATTTTCCTGGGGGTACAAAACTAATGCCGTTATTAGAAAAATTCTTCAAATTAAAAAAAGACCAAAAAACTCATAAACCTGCAAAGGTATACATACTTTTAATTATTCGATACTGAGTATAAATAAACAAGAAGAACAGTATACCATCACAAAGAAAACGTTTGGAAAATATACAATAAACTTTGAATTAAAGGAAACCGAATATATGACATATATCGTATTCGCATTAAAACATCATTTAACTGCTTGGGACAATTTGTATGGATTCAATGAGATTGGGAAATTAAGAAACAGGTAATATGGAGAAAAAGAATATTATACAAATCCAGTGGGAAGAGTATAAAATCCAGAACAGTGAAACCACAAAATGTCAACGTTAAAAATTCACTGGCAATCCATAATGAAACAGAAATATAAATGCCTATGGTAAAATCCAGAACAGCATATAAAACCTTTCTTTTGCTTTGTACAATAACGAATGATGGAAATGGAGAGTGATAAAATGAAATGTCTTAATTAGATTAAGAATTGGATTGGAAATAGAAAATCGAAAAACGAAAAATGGAGATAAGAACAAGGCACGAAGAAACGATATGAAAAATTCGAAAGCATAGAGGAGAAAGAAAGATAGATATAACTGAAGGAAGAGTGGAGGGAAAGGAGGGACGGGCAGAGAGAGAATCGTAATTTTAAAATTATTTTTAGAACAAAAAATCTATCAGTTAAGGTCAGTTTGACCCAGAGAAGGATATAATTCAGAATTATTAGTTTTTAATTTCGGAAAGGTAAAGTGGGACGGTGTTAATGATTACGCATACACATATATACAAATACAAATGTATAAATGCACATATATACAAATACAAATGAATAAATGCACATACAGACGTATATAAAAATAGAGAATGAAATTAAATAAAATAATGAGAAATATAATAAAGGAAAACGTGAGACAAAAGTAAAAACCCACTCACAGGTAATAAATCTACAAAGACATAAATGCTGCATAAATGTACATATACGTACATGCATGCAGATATGTGAACGTATATATGCATATATTCGCATATACATATACACATAAAATCACACATTAAAAACAATCGTATATATTGTGGTAATTTTTACTTATCGAAACTCGACGTGGAGGGGTGAAGCAATGGAATTATGTGTAGCAGTTTGAAATCCTTGGTCGACTGCTTTTATAATAGTTTTGGTTTGTTTCCCCTTCACGTGGGTACGACTTAACATTTGGATAGAATCGCCTAGATGGTTATAAAAACATCTCTATCATCGATATGTTTTGGATGGTCTTTTTTTTTAGTCCAGCAACCAGTTTCGTAGTTACTGTTACAAAGATGATCTGTCGTTGTAAGCAATGAGGCAATTCGTTGCAACTCCAGTTGAGCAAGAAAAGGTGTGAAGATATTCACCACGCAAGGTAAGAGTTTCATTGTTTTTTCCTTCTACGTCGAGTTCCGGTTTTACCCATTAAGTTGCAGAAATGTCTCCCCCTCTCACTTAAGTCGGTTAAGATCCGACACTATATATATGTATCTGCCTATCTCCCTTTCACTCCCTCTCTATCTATCTATCTATCTATCTATCTCTCTCTCTCTATATATATATATGTATGTATATATATATATATATATATATATATATATATATATATATATATATATATATATACACGTTTATATGATGCCAGGATTAGTTTACAGCAGGTATTTTAGTCTAAAAAAGAATAGAAGTAATCTTTTATATTAGGTAGATTTATAGCCGCAGTTTTAAGAGAGGAGTTACATAATTTTAAGTTGGTTTTATGTGATTTTTTCTAATGTTTACATTAAGAAATTAGTTCGGATTTAGAATTGAGTAAGTTGATATTTTGTGGTGAATTAATTATACTTATAGCTTCAGATATACAGAGCTGACAGGACTTAGAACCTGAAGTGTAAAATTTGGGCATATTAAGACTAGTCTAATTTATAGAAAGGGTTTTTTAAGTATTTTTTTTATTTAAGTGGTTATTATGACAATAATAAGTGCTTTCACTATTTAAGGAAGAATTGTGATTGGATATTCTAACCTGTATTACTGTTGAAGTGGCGTTAATATAAGTATATATTTTACCTGGCGTTAGTGTAGTGTAAATTGTATGTGTATTTCTGTTAGGGGTTCGTGTGGGATTACGCTAACTCCAGCGTTGTTATAATAAACAATAATAGTTCAATTTGTACTGGGATATTTTGATCTATATTCACAGGTTAGTTTTGAGTATTATAAGCGTTTTGACAAAGATGAGGCGGGGTATCATTATTAATGTAATTATTTATTTTAATGTTTACTCACAAGCCATCAAAGAATGCACTTAGACAACAACTTGTCGTGTTTTATGGGGTCTGAGTGACCCACAAGTCTCCCCAGATTTCCAGTACTCTCTATCTCTATAGATAACCTTTGCAAAAAATTGTGTTATCGCAACAATCGCTTACCATTGATTCCTTGTTGGCTGCGACCATTTGTCTTTACTGGGATATGTGTGGCAATAAGTATCCCAAAGGGCCATTCCTCTTTGCAGTCATCCAGCGGAGGTCTGGCTAGCTCCTTTTCTCCTCGGTCTTTCATCCTTCTTGGCCTTCATTATTTGGTGTGGTGTCAATTGATGATGATACAGAAAAAAACATGAATAAAATGGAGGGGCAGTTCTTTTCTCTTATACAGTTCAGTTTTCATGATTCCATGTAATGTTCCTTCGTGTTGGTATCCGTAGCCGTTTCCATGTCGTCTATGTGTTGTGTTCCGTCTCAAGATTCAAGCCGTGTCCTTACAATTATTGCAGTTTTTATTATTGAAATTCATTGTATCTTTTCTGCCATCCCTCGGATTCCAATCTTTCCATATCTTTTTAATTCTCCAGATGCCTTTGAGCTATCTAGCCAGTTTCGTGTATTTGTTCCGCTTTTAAATCTCCTTGTTTTTCAGTTTGTGGTCGGCTGGAACGGCAAAGTCTACAATTTGGCAGGACTTTTCCTCCTTGTTAACTATTATGATATGCGGTCTTCTTGCTTGTATGGGTGTATTCGTTAGTATATTCATGTCCTATAGGCCCTTGTGACTTTCGTTTTTCAGTACTGCTGCTGGTTCCTGTTTTTACCATTTGTTTGTGAGTTCGATATTTATTTGTTTAAATAATTGCTAATATGCTGCCTTCCCCACATGATTCTTTTTTTAAATCCTTTTTTAATATTTTGGGCTAGTCGCTGCGTTAACTTATTATATGATTTATTGTTTCATCTCTTTGTCCATAGAGTCTGCATTTACTGTTTTCTTGTGTTTTATAGATCCTTGCTTTGATGTGGTCGATTTTAAATGAGTAATCTTGTGCAACTGTTATAAGTGATTCAATTTCCATGCTTAAGGATTAATTTTTGTAGCCATTTTCAAATGTTTTCATTATTCTCATATTTTGCCATTCTTATGAATCGTCCATATAGCTGCTTCTTTTCCCAATTTTTTTTCCTCATCTTCACTCTCGTCTCCTTTTCTGTCTTGGGTGTTTCTTCCGTGTCTCTTGCTCCAGCAATTATTTTTTCGGTGTTCTGCATTATTTATTTCTCTATTTCTTTTATTTGTTATTCAGAGTTTTATATACCAGCGAGCCGTCTTCCTCCGTCTTTCCTTTTCATGTAGAGTTGGTCATTATAATCCTTCAGGTGTACTGCATTATGCATCCTCATGAGTTTCCTGCTCTTATATCGAGATTCCTTAGTTCTTCTTCTGTTCAGCCCATAAATGGTCCAGAGTAACTTATTAGAGATCCTGACACGTGTTTATTCATGGTATTAGATTCCAACTATTTAGTTTGGTTTGGTTTCGAAGAATTTTCTCGTACTTCTAAGGTATTCTTTTCCAATTTTCTATTTCATTTCCATTGTTTGATAGAGTCTGTTTATGTCGACACTATTATTATTATTATTATTATTATTATTATTATTATTATTATTATAACTATCATAACTACATTCCTCAATGTTAATATTATTTGTGTTGTTGGTCGTGACGTTGTTGTTGTTAGGTTACACGTTTGGTAGATCGGTCGATGCATTAATTTGAGTAGCATACGAAAGGGGGGTTTCTGAAATGGGAAAATATTTTGTAACTATTGTATTCGATGAGGCTAGGTCGATAAAGGAATGAACGTGACATAAACACAGTTAGATACGCAGTTAATAGTTGCAGACCGATAGCGTTAGATGTAAAACCTGGAATCCAATGTTAGTTCGTTTTGTGTTTTTGTGTATTCAATAAACGCGATTGTTTGTGTGTAAAGTGTAGAATGCGGCAGAGAACGGATTTCTTTCAGATAACTGAACTGTATTAACCTGAATGTTTGCTGGAGAGTGTTAATTGATGAGGCTATGTCCAAAAAAGAAAGGAATGTGGCATAAATACAGTTTGAAATCCAATGGTATTTGGTTTTGTTTATTTGTTTATTTATGTAATAAACGCGATTTTCTCTGTATAAACTGTATTTTTAATGCGGAGGAGAACGGATTTCAGTAAGAGATCGTTGTAATAGACGACTATTAAATTAAGCAAGGTAAACTTAAAGGTGGTCTAAGAATATCTAAATAGAAATGTAAAAAAAGAAAAAAAAGAAAAAGAAGGAATCATTAACTCTTCGGTCCGTTAACCCACAACCCAATGTAAATGAAATTAACAACAAAATAAAGTAAACCCGAAAAAAAAATAAACAAAAATATAAGATGGTATAACTAACCCTTCGGTTCGTTAATTCCCCTACCCCCAATATAAATAAAATAAAAAAAAGAAGAAGAACACGAAGAAATGGGATGAGTAAACATTGGATTCGAGGTAATCGAAAGTTGCGTTTCAATCCGTTTTATTAAAGCAACTACGAACTCAAA
The DNA here is from genome assembly GCF_053919585.1 of Euprymna scolopes. Taxonomy (NCBI): domain Eukaryota; kingdom Metazoa; phylum Mollusca; class Cephalopoda; order Sepiida; family Sepiolidae; genus Euprymna; species Euprymna scolopes. The sequence continues at coordinate 125,563,198 of NC_136495.1, forward strand.
CCGGTGCTTCATCGTAGTGTCCCTTGTGGTGCATCCCCACCGGTGATAACTGGGCGGTGGAGGAGTATGAATGTAATAGAGGAAACAAAAATTACCACTTCCATTGATTGAAACCGAATTTGCCCGTGTACTCTCAGCAGAAAGAAATTATAGGGATCCAAGTTTATCGAGTAAGTGGATAGGTGATACGCCTATAACACACCAAAGGTAATGTGCTGCAGTGCGTGCACGTAACATTTGCATGAAATGCCTTGATTTTCAATCCTATTAATGTCAGGATCGCAGGGAAACAATAAGTTCATTTTATTTATATAGAAGAGAAGAAGAGAAGAGAAGATACGGAAAAAGGGGAATATAGTATGTGAGGTTGAAGATATATATTTATATAAATGGGTTAGGAAATTTCAACGAGAGAAAGATGTATATTTAAATAAGGGGTGGTCACATACAATGTGTATTTTTTAACATTATTTTATTATTTCGTGCCTTAGTTATTCATTGAAAATAATGTTTAGATCATTGTAATAATGTTATTAAATCAGTGAAATCTTTTTTGACTCTAGTGTTTCATCCTTTCGGGAATCTTCAATGTAGGGTCTCACGATTAACACTAGTTCACAGATTCGAACTCGGCAACATGAGCCATCTCTGGCTCGATTAGCATATATACATATATACATATATGTATATATATATATATATATATGTGTGTGTGTCTGTGTGCGTGTGTGTATACATGCATATATACACATATATACGCATATATATATATATATATATATATATATATATATATATATATATATATATATATATATATATATATATATGCTAATCGAGCCAGAGATGACTCGTGTTTCCGAGTTCGAATTTGTGGACTGGTGTTAATCTTGACACCCTGCACTGAAGATTCACGAAAGGATGAAACACTAGTGTCAAAAACGATTTCAATGATTTAAACACATTATTACAATGATCTAAGCATAATTTTCAATGAAAAACCAAGCCACGTAATAATAAAATAATGTTAAAAATACACATTGATGGTACCCCCCTTATATATATATATATATATATATATATATATATATATATATATAATGGCCTCTACCCGTCGATTTTCGACGGATGTGGTTCTACTACACAATCAGGTTGTTCGGAAATCCACACAGATGGTTTGTTTATAATGGTGAAGACTTTGTGTAGAACAAATTACACTTTTTGCTATTACTCCTAATCCTCGTCGGTGCGGATAACTGCCACAAGACAAAGCACACAATATTTTCAAGCATCATGCTTCTCATCAGAGAAAGTTTTCTGTAACATATTAAAAATATGACGTTTAGTGATAACTATATTAGGAACAATATTATAGGGTTTGAGAGGAAGTCGGCCATATTGTATATGTGTGTAGAGAAAAATACAAGAATTACAGTTATTAACGCGATATAGGATAAAATTGTGGATATCACATAATAAAATACGTGATGTGTAATCGGGGTAAAAGGGTTAGCATGAGAGATTGGGGATTATAAATTTAATAGGTGTGGCATGTGTTATTTTAGATTCCGATTACATGCAAAAGTGGGATCTCTTATTATGGTAATATCGCTTCCCCGGGGGAATTAACGATATCCATAGCTACGCACATAGAATTATTACCAAAAATGGGTCGAGATGTCTGTACTTTTGGTTATGTCATGGACTGTTTTTATGAGTCAATTTTCCGTCTAAAGGCAACATTTATAACACTATCAGCCGGTAACTGGTATGTGATCGACCTCGTCTTTTACAATATATGTCTTGGAAACGGTCCCATGAAGATGTAAAGATGGGGCATTCATTAGGGTCCGTGTATCAAGAAGAAAATCATATCTGAGATGTTAGATGTGGGTGTCGCTCCGTCAGTCTCCCAAGATTATTGCTTTACCCTAGTGGCATCCTGGTTGGAATCTTCTTTCTTAATCCTCCGGGCCTCTTCATTGTTTTATGAAGACATTTCTGGCATGAGAAAACACAACACGCCACAATCGTAATATTTATGAAACTATTTACTTTACATTATGCATACAATATATATTATAAAAACAATTGCCACTTTATATATCCTACAAATATTAAACTGATTATGCTTAAGTAGTGGTGAAGGGGAGGTGGTGCCTCCTCTCGTTTACAGAGTGACAGAAATATGCATGCTTACCTCATATCGTCCGGACGAAAAAGAGGCTGATAAAGAAAGGGAATTCTGGGGTTGCATTTCTGTGTATCTCTACGCTTATAGCAATGCTGAAGAGTGTGTTAGCAACCGTTGCACTGATTAACAGAAGGAATTAAGGAGGTATGATTATAAAGAAGTTTAGAAATTAGAGAACGGATGGCATATCTATATATGGCAGAAAGAGCATGGAAGCGCCAATCAGCATCAAACAAAGTAGAAGACATGATAATAAAGCTTAACATATATATATATATATATATATATATATATATAGACAATATAAAAAAGAAAACTTACAATGAAATAAATAGTTATGTAACATAGAAATAGAAATAAATGCAGTTGTAATGAGGTCTATTTTACACTCGAAAATAGTTAGGAAAATACCTGTTCTTATTAGATATAGCATATCAACAGATGATTACGCATAAATCAGGGATGTTCAAATTATATAATTCAATTCACCTTAGGTATGTATATAAATATGCATCTATGAATCAGAAGGGAATAAGACAAGAACGTGATGGAGGGTGACGGAATATTCAATCCCTCGTGCATTGTTATGCTGAAGCGGTTGTAAGTGGGTTGCTTACACATCACATATGATAGTTAGAATTGCAGATACAGGTTCAAGTGTAGTATAATTTTCTCAAATTTCCAAAGATGTCCAAGGTGTAAAAAAGATTTACATTAGGTGTTGGATGTAAAAAGGTTAGCTGCCAGGTTGACATTCGGTAGAATCAATACATTTTTCGCAGTTGAATAATTCCTTTAATATACAAAATGGGTACAAAAATTTAGGGTTAGACGGGTCAAAAGGCTCTGAGTGAACAAGAATAGGGTATTTGCATTGCTTAAAGTGAGAAATTCAACAGACACGTACAAGGTTTATAAGGAGAAAGAGTAATCTATAATATAAATTCCAAATGTCATTTTGTGCGTGGCCGTGTGTGTGTGTGTGTGTGTGTGTGTGTGTGTGTGTGTGTTCTTATGTATGCAATACCCTTCGTTAGCCGGATCTGGCCGATTGAAGCGATATGATCTGAAAGGCGGACCGCTCGCACGCATAATATCTGAGAATTAGAAAAAAAGGTTAATTCTATGGCAGTCATCTGCACCGCTTCTTGAAATAAATGGTCAGATTTTGCGTCGAGATTTTTAAAAGTCAGGTACACTTAGCAAAATGTATATATGTTTGAAAATGTTATTTTGAAGTTTCATGACGTCATAAGTGGCCGTGGCCAGTACAGCTAGGACATTAGCTTTCCCCCTTCTTTTCCTCTTTCGCATTTCAAGTTCGAGCCTTTCTACTCAGGCATTTTTTTGGGGAGGGGGGCGCATGAGCACTCGCTGCACTTTTGATTGAAAGAAATGTTTTTTTATTCGTCAATATTTATGGTGAATGTTCCAGCTCTTCTCTTCGTATCCCGTCTGCAGAAATATGTGGTGAGGAAGTTGTCACCTACTTCTTCTTTTTGGGGGCGATTCCGTTCTTTTATTTTTGAAAGTGCTAAATAACCTAGTAGAACAGCTGTGTCCAAACGTTTTTCATATCAACCCGGCAACGCCAGGAATCCATACTAGGGATAGAAAAACATTTAATAGTGTAAGGAAGCATGGGGTTAAACAGGCGAGTCAAGATGAGGAAAATTTTTTTGTACTTGGGTGTAGACAGTTTATTCTGGGTTTGAGGTCAGGAGCTTAAGGTGTCAGAAAGTGGTAAAATTGAAGAACAGTGAAATCTAACTCAGTGAATAATATTCGATCTCCATATTAATTTAGTGATACAGTATAAACTGTATGAAACGTTTAAGGCAGCATAATAGGATTGGAATAAACAAGAAGGATTTATAATTTACTTCGCGCAAGGTAATGTTATCTTCACTGGGGGGATTTATTGATTTTGCCAGGTGTTCTTTTGAACTGAAATGTGATTGGAACGACGGTTGGTTATGAATTTATTGTAAATTTTGCTTCGAAAGAAGAAACAAACGAATTAGAATTAAATGGCGTCTAGGCAACGAATTAAGGAACAAATAGTGAGATTGTTTTGGGGCATGGGTTTTGGGGAAAATATAAAATAAATAAATGAATATATCAAGAGATATTGTACTAGAATTGTATATCAAAAATCGTGCGCAATTAGGATGCATAAGTGAGATGCAGGTAGGGGTAGTCTGAGAGTGATATGTTGAGGCATTTTTCTATAGTTGAGACATAGTAATAGCGGGACGACTTATATTTCTATAGTTGATAAATAGTGTAGTAATTGATTATGCAAGGAAGAAAGTGATATTGAGGTCTTAGTAGGTGGAAATCTTATAAAAGATATCCAGACACTTGATAGCCAGTGCCTGATAACGATTGCGGCCTAGGTATACATGGAGGTGGTTTATTTTAGCATTGCAGTTACATAGTATAATAAAACAGAGATTAATCCCGATTACAATGTTATTTGCGGTGTTTAGTTGATTCCTGCATTAAAATTAAATTTTGTTTCTACATTTGCATAAATTTTACTTTTTCAGTTTTAGATGTTTAATTCTTTAATACTCTGATAATAGTTGTGACCTTTGCGTTGTAATGAGGCAGTATTGTCAGTCTTGGCTGAAGGATTTACGTGTATTTACTATCTCTTACTTGATTTCTTTGTTAGTTTACCCCTTGTATGCATTGTGATAAAACGGTGTAAGTGGGGTTTGATATGCGGATAATTATGTGTCTATTTTTTGAGAAACTTGTATTTGGTATCATTTTAGGGAAGATTATACTCAAGAAGTGTATTTTACTTCTGGTGTGCATGAGATTTCGCATGAAGAGATTTTGTGAGCGAGCTCCCAGAACGGTTGTACAGGAATTGTTTCGGTTTTTGTTGAATTTTGAGGACCAGTTTTGAGTGTGTTAGTTTATGGGGTGTGACAGCTCAACTAGTTTTCAGACACACGACGGGTTAATACGGTGATTGTGTCTGAGCATATAAGGTCCGATTGTATACAATCGTTACTATAGTTAAAACTTAAGCTGTTGCTTATATTTTTCTGTGTATGTAATAGTTCATTATTATTAGATTATATAATAGTCTTGGCTAATTAAGGCACGCTAAAGAATGAGATTGTGATGATTTTTTGTCTATTTCTGCAAGTGTTTGAATTAGTTTCTGCTACTTTAACAAATTCTTTAAGGATCTTACTGTTTACCGTATCGTTGTAAGGGCGTAAAACAAGTATCGTTCTTTTGTCTACATATGATTTTGATGAGTTGCTGTCTTATTATTAATTATTATGTTTTTTTTGCTCTTGTGATTTTGTCTTTAATTTATTCTAATCATGTTATGGGTGATTATGGTTACGGGGTTTCTTATTATTACTGCTATTGTATTTATTTTGTCTGTTTATCCTGTGTAAGCTTAGGTGATGGTATAGAAATTAGAATTAGCTTCCAAAATTCTATAGTTACAGGATAAATTAGACATTCTAATCGATACTGATTTTGAGATTCTTTTAATTATAGAATTAAGGTGATTGGAAAATTTCTGGAATAGAGTAGTGATAAATAAGATGTTTGGTAAGGGCTAGTGGATCCTTTGTTTATGTGCAAAAATACATCTAGAAAGTTGGAGGACATTTTCAAATATTCTATCGTTATATTAAAACACTGAAAAGAATATGCTGTTGTCCTAGGTCTAGTAATAACCTTCAGTTCTATTTATTATAACCATTATGTGCGAAGTCATTTCTTCTTTGCTATTGAGTTGGAATATTTTTTAGCATTCTTAAATTTTAGTTTATTTTATTAAGTTAATTAAGTTGTTTTCAAATTTTTGGGATGCTCATTGGTCTTAGGAACAGATGTTGATTTTAATCCATAATGTTAGGCTGGCAATTTTCCTTGCTAATTATGTTTGGTAATACTAATCAGATGAAGGGGTGAAGTTGGCTTGCTGAGGGGCAGAGAATAATCCCGTGGGTTTGCTAAAATATGACGCCCCCTTTCCAAAACAATTTAATCTTGCTATGCACAATTTTATGTTACAAATGAACGCATAAAAAAAGCTTTGGATGTGGAATTATTGCAAATAATTTCTTGAATTTAACAAAGTCTATAGATTTTCTGTAGTAATTCAAATAATATGTTTATATTGATTCAATGAAAACGTAGATTGACTTAATAAACCAAGAGAGATCGACCAAATTTCGTATAATATGCACTAAGAAAGTTTCACCATTAAGATCGGAAGATTCTAATATAAAATTTGATGCTGTGTAATGCTACACGCCACGAGATTGCAAATATCGTTTTAAGTGACTGAGAAAAAAAACTCGATTAATAATGTGATTATGCTGTTGACGGTTATCAATGCTACTTGGCTTCGACTACTCTTATAGGTAGTATAAATTTTTATATTTAATTTTAAATTACGCTGATGTGTCTTACTTATTTCGTAAGTATTTTATATAAATACTAGCAAGCAGTCCCGACAATTTCGGGAGTTGAATGGGAATCAACAAATGTTTTAAGCTCACACATTGTTATTGTAATCGTCATAGATGAAATTGCAAATATTTCAATTAAATCTCTTGATTGCCAGATCCAGTTGTGGGCCCAGAGGAGTGTACTGGGAGGACTCCTCATTTGCCTCCCGCCATGACTATATATTGTAGTTTACATTGCACTATAGAGAAACTACTCTTTATTTTATAATATATTTTTCTTTATATATAACGGCTTAGAATTAAAGTTCAAAATACAAAAAGCAAGTGGTATTGTGTATTTTGCTCTAAAGAGAAATATTGATTTCAAACGCGCTTGTGTTATATTAAAAAAATCAACGTTAAATGTAAAATGCAAAAGTATGTATAATGGTTAAAGTATGCTTAAGACTATAAAAAACACTCATTTCAAACGAGTACCTGTAATATCAAATAACCTACTGTTGTTTTATGTGGCGAGTGTGTGCTAATAAACCTACTCAACTGCGCCTGTGATGTTAGACTGCATAAGTGATTAAATTTAGTCAAAATTGTTAATTCTTTCATTGGATTATTTCAATAATTGATTATCGATACCAATCGAAGACGTTCCGATACACAGCCGATCTAAGAGCACTACAAGATGCAGAGAATACATTCATATGAAATATAAAAATCGGCTCAGTCATTGCGAAATCTATTCAGCACGAACTCACACACACACACTCACACACACATACACACACACACACACACATACACACACACACACACACACACACACACACACACACACACACACAAAGATCCTTTTATATGACATTAGAAATAATCCGGACCATCCGACATGTATTTTTCTATCTTTCCTATACCAATTCTAAAGTATATTTTACTAACGTTCGAAATTATCTTTGATAACCATAATAGCGTATTTATTAAAAGATATTACGGTTTATTCGGGTTTATTTAATTTAAGCGTAAGTATAGATGTAAACCTTTATACATAAAACCTCTCTATATATAAAAGGGAAGTTGTCTGTCTGTGCACGTGTGCCTGTGTACTTTTCTCTACCAAATAACTCTGTCAATTTTCCGCCTGGAGAATCGATATTTAACATAAGGGGTTTTGAGATTTGAGTAAATCTTCTTAATAAGTTTTCGGCTAGAATTTTGTCTTTTCAAGGTGTCAAAGTTCAACGATTTGACCGTTGAAAACTTTACCCCCACCTAATTTTGGGTCTAAACGCTTAACATTTATATGTAGGTTACTTGGACATGGATAAAATGCTATAATATTATTTGAACTAAAAAAAAAAATAAATAAATGTAAAGGTGTTTAAATGGTGATCAAATTTTAAAAAAATGACCCCCTGCGGCCTCTACAAAATTACTCGGTCAATTTCTGGTCTAAAAATGTGAAATTTAAATAAATGTATTCAGACATAAGGCAAGTTTTTAATCAATTTGGGTCGTAAATTTGAGCTGCCAAGGAGTCCAAGTTAATAACATTTGACTTTTGGTCTCAAGCAAACTACTCAGCTAATTTTGGGTATGCAAATTTAAAATTGATACATTACGTGTATTCAAATCTGCAGCAAGCATTTTAATCAGTTTTGGGGAAAAATTGGCTGCCGAAAAGTAAAAGTTGGAAGAGTTGAACTTTGCAGATTCTACCAAAATTCACCGTTAACTTGGGGTCTTTACACTTGTAATTTTAGATGTAGGTATCGTGAACAGGGTAAAACCTTTTCTTTCGATTTGAGACCAAAAAAATAAATGCTAAGGGGTAACAATTGGGATCCAAGTTATAAAAACATTTACTTCTGCGGTTTCTACGAAATTACTGAGACAATTTTTGGTCTAAACATCTGAAAGCTTACATAAAGTGTAATCACACGTAGGGCAAGTTATGAACAGTACATAGGGCCTGAACCAAACCGGGCGGAACTGCTAGTATATCTATTAAAGTGAAAATGTCTGTGTGTATGTGTGTGTCTATGTACATTTCCCTCCCAATAACTCGTTCAATTTTTGGTCTAGAGACTCGAGATTTAACAGAAGGTGTATTGAGATTGAGGAACACCTTTTAATCGATTTTAGGCTAGAAATTTGGCTGTCAAGGGGGTAAGAGTTCAACGATTTGAACTGTGAAAACTCTATTAAACTTCTCCGACAATGTTGGGTCTAAACACTTGAAATTTTAGATGCAGATTACTTGGACATGGATCTAACTTTATAATATTATTAGAGCGCAAAAAATAAATATTGGAGTCAACGTTTTTAGAAATTGACCACGTCAATTTCTGGTCTAAAATTTGAAATTTTACATAAAGAGTATTCAGAGATAGGGCGAGTTTTTTTTTAATCGGTTTGTGTCGACAATTTGAGCAGCCAAGGGGTCAAAGTTCAAAAGATTTTACTTTTGCGTTCTCTAACAAGCTGCTCAGTCTATGTTGAGTCTAAAATTTTAAATTTAGATATAACGGGTAGTCAGACATGCAGAAAAAATAAATTAATCAGTTTCTGGTCAGAAATTTTTGCTGCCAAAAGGTCAAAGTTGAAAGTTTTGACTTTTGCAGAATATACTAAACTCCTACACCAATTTTGGGACTAAAGCCTTGTACTTTTAGATGTAGGAAACTTGGACATTTGCAAACATTTTCTTTTGGGTTGCGACCACAATAAAGAATGATAAATGGAAAAATTTGGAGCAAAGTTTTAAAAAAATACCTCAGCGATCACTACGAAATTACTCAGAAATTGTTTTGTCTGAACAGTTGAAGTATTACATAACGTGTATTCACACGTAGGGCAAGTTATGAACAGTACATAAGTCCCGAGCAAAGCCGTGCGTAATTGCTAGTTTTAAATTTTACATTCATGTAATGTACCAACCCGTGTTTGTTGTTTACCAACACTCATCAGCATGGTTAGATATCATATCAACTACAATTTTAGTGTAAGTTACATCAATGCTCAACAAAAATATTTCCTCAATAATTACGTGTTTATCGGTAAAATATAAGTTGATATTTGCGATGTGAGCAGCATCAAAATACCGCATTGTATACAAATTCGGTAATCTAATGTGTAGGTATTTCCTCTGCTGCATTAATTTACGCATTTGAGTTTAGGTGACCGATTACTATTTCAACCATAAAGTGCTCAACAATAATAATCGAGTTTCTTAAAGGGACTGGCATAATTATTACAATACCTACATCCACTAGTGTTTCATCCTTGCGGGAATCATCAGCGCATATATATATATATATATATATATATATATATATATATATATATATATATATATAATGCAATGTTTACAATTTCCAGAGGTAACGTGGCAAATAAAGATTACACGAGGTTTATACAGGGGTGCTAGTACCGAATTAAGGCAATACACTCTTTCTATTTTTATATCATAAGCACAAATAAATGTCGCTACACATTCATGAGCATGTTACTGGAAACTCCGGGCATCTTAAAGCTTTACAACTTATGCGAAAACTAAGTCTTTAATTAAAATATTTTAGGAATCGGTAGTCATGGGAAATTATTATCAGGAGATTCTATCACATGTTGTTTGAAATACAAGCAAGGAATAATATTTAACGTTTTAAATAGGCTGTTTATTTTCTTTAAGGAATATACTTCCAAAATAAATAATTAATTTGTTAAAAAAATAACAGAAATATTTTTTATTAAAAAAAAAACAGTGTTTACAAAGTGCGTGCGTGCGCGTGTTCATACAGCCATGTTTTTTACGTAATGAAATCAATTGAATTTTACGATTTTTTTTTTAGTTTTTAAACTTTAACAATCTATCGAAAAATTTTTAATGGTCCTATTTTTACGACATTTTCAGGTTCAATGTTAAATGGCACGTTATTTCCAATAAACTGAATATAATATTCTAGACAAGCTTTTTTTTTTTTTCAATTCACTCCCCCTTTTTGAAATGTCTATTCAAATGAAAATAATTCATTTTAACCTCAAATTTATATATCACAAATTGAAGATTAAATCTCAATAAATAAAATAGGATAATTAAAAACAAAAAAAGAACAGTTATTTGCAAATTTTCCTGTAAAGTCCAAAGTGTTAAACCTTTTTTTAAACCATGTTGACTTTTATTTTTTTAAAGTGAAACCTTATAATCTGCTTATTATATCCAGAAAAAACTCTTAGAATCACGATATCTTTTTTATTTCATTCGATGGTTTTCTTTAGATCTTAAGAAAAAATCACTACATGAAGGAGAAATAAAATATATTCAATCCAAACCTATGTATTTCTTTGAGACAAGAGAAAAAAACAAAAATTGCTTAAGTGTTTTTTTAGGACAAACTGATAAGTAAAATGTGATTTCTATGCAGCTATGGTTGCATATATTCCTTCACGAACACAAGGCTAGACAGCTAACGCGAACGTGTTGTTTTTACGTCCTTCTATCCATCCGTATTTCAAAACAGGAAGAAACGCCGATTCGGTGCTTCGCTAACACTGTAACAATGCTTACGTAATGGCGGTCTTTTCAAATAGTTGTTTAAAAAATATTTTATTTAAAAAATACATAGGATATATAATATAAATATGGGCAAATTCTCATGGATTAAGAATGGAAGCATCCATTGATTAGTATTTTCTATAGGTAAGTGATTTTCTAATTTATATATATATATATATATATATATATATATATATATATATATATTATTTTTTGATTAAATTAAAATTCGTTGAATTTTTTGAAATTTTCTTAAAGAAAACCGATTAAAACATATTGTATATTTTTCGATAAAACCTTTTATCATTTAAACGTTTGGTATTTGCTCTTTTTATTGCAAAAATAGGATTTAAATTACATTATTCATATTCTTATAAGCTTCGAAAAATAGGGAGTCTATTTAATCACTCTTTTTTTAATGACCGGTTCTGACACTCCTAGTGTCTGATAGCTGCTTAAAATGGAAACAAGTCAGACATTTATCTTATACTGCGTATTGTGTCAATATGCAAATGTAGGTCAGTTAGGAATGCCATAAGACGATAAAATGTATCTAAATGACTCGATTATTTAAATTATTATTCATATTCTTATAGGCTTCCAAAGATTGGGAGTCTATTTTATCACTCTTTTTTAATGGCGAATTCTGAAACTCTTACTATTGAATAATGATAATTAAAAAAACTGTTTTCATTTGTTATTCCTCTTTTTCTTCATTCTTTTTTCACATCGCCTTTTCTTCTTTTGAATTTTTATTGTTTATATAAAAAATATTATAAGTTGAATAATTACTAATATTAACTAAAATGTATATTTAAATAATGAAAGTGATCAATGATAAAGATCTAATTATTAATCATAATTGAAAAATAATGGATGCAAATTATGAATAACAGAATGTTATTTGAAATAAAAGTAAAAATAAACTTGATGGAATAATACAGAGTTAATATATTTAGTTTACGTTATATGAAGATGCACTTTATTCATTACTTACATGAACTAATTATATACCTGGTAATTGCCTGAGGTTGAAACTGGTCAAAGATAAGAGTTATGAATTTAGAAGATATAGTGAATACGCTTAAATATAATATAAAAATATATTAATTTTTATTAAACAACAAGTTAAAATGAATGTTAAACTTTAAGCTAATTTCAACCTAGACCTTCGTAACGTCATATTTTGTATGATAAAGTTTCTAAAGCATAATAATTAAAGATATGAATACCACAAACACGCATATAAATATATATATATATATATATATATGTATAAAGGAGATTAGAATAATAGTCTAAAGAGTGAAACCTTATAATCTGCTTATTATATCCAGAAAAAACTCTTAGAATCACGATATCTTTTTTATTTCATTCGATGGTTTTCTTTAGATCTTAAGAAAAAATCACTACATGAAGGAGAAATAAAATATATTCAATCCAAACCTATGTATTTCTTTGAGACAAGAGAAAAAAACAAAAATTGCTTAAGTGTTTTTTTAGGACAAACTGATAAGTAAAATGTGATTTCTATGCAGCTATGGTTGCATATATTCCTTCACGAACACAAGGCTAGACAGCTAACGCGAACGTGTTGTTTTTACGTCCTTCTATCCATCCGTATTTCAAAACAGGAAGAAACGCCGATTCGGTGCTTCGCTAACACTGTAACAATGCTTACGTAATGGCGGTCTTTTCAAATAGTTGTTTAAAAAATATTTTATTTAAAAAATACATAGGATATATAATATAAATATGGGCAAATTCTCATGGATTAAGAATGGAAGCATCCATTGATTAGTATTTTCTATAGGTAAGTGATTTTCTAATTTATATATATATATATATATATATATTATTTTTTGATTAAATTAAAATTCGTTGAATTTTTTGAAATTTTCTTAAAGAAAACCGATTAAAACATATTGTATATTTTTCGATAAAACCTTTTATCATTTAAACGTTTGGTATTTGCTCTTTTTATTGCAAAAATAGGATTTAAATTACATTATTCATATTCTTATAAGCTTCGAAAAATAGGGAGTCTATTTAATCACTCTTTTTTTAATGACCGGTTCTGACACTCCTAGTGTCTGATAGCTGCTTAAAATGGAAACAAGTCAGACATTTATCTTATACTGCGTATTGTGTCAATATGCAAATGTAGGTCAGGTTAGGAATGTCATAAGACGATAAAATGTATCTAAATGACTCGATTATTTAAATTATTATTCATATTCTTATAGGCTTCCAAAGATTGGGAGTCTATTTTATCACTCTTTTTTAATGGCGAATTCTGAAACTCTTACTATTGAATAATGATAATTAAAAAAACTGTTTTCATTTGTTATTCCTCTTTTTCTTCATTCTTTTTTCACATCGCCTTTTCTTCTTTTGAATTTTTATTGTTTATATAAAAAATATTATAAGTTGAATAATTACTAATATTAACTAAAATGTATATTTAAATAATGAAAGTGATCAATGATAAAGATCTAATTATTAATCATAATTGAAAAATAATGGATGCAAATTATGAATAACAGAATGTTATTTGAAATAAAAGTAAAAATAAACTTGATGGAATAATACAGAGTTAATATATTTAGTTTACGTTATATGAAGATGCACTTTATTCATTACTTACATGAACTAATTATATACCTGGTAATTGCCTGAGGTTGAAACTGGTCAAAGATAAGAGTTATGAATTTAGAAGATATAGTGAATACGCTTAAATATAATATAAAAATATATTAATTTTTATTAAACAACAAGTTAAAATGAATGTTAAACTTTAAGCTAATTTCATCCTAGACCTTCGTAACGTCATATTTTGTATGATAAAGTTTCTAAAGCATAATAATTAAAGATATGAATACCACAAACACGCATATAAATATATATATATATATATATGTATAAAGGAGATTAGAATAATAGTCTAAAGAGCTAAATGTATTTTAATGTAATAGTGAAATTACTAGTTTAATTAAAATACAGGAAATGCTCGTTGTAATTTAGATATATAATAAGCTCGATAGTTAAATGTCCTAGAGCTAATTCAATATTAAGTAATGTGATTTATAATTTAAAAATTAAATTTTAATTAAATTAAAAATCAGTTTCATAAGAAGGAACAACAACAAAGTCAATTATCTGTACGATCGTTTCGGAAATCCGTGCTTTTTATTTGTGGTATGCATGAAGTCACGTAGAACAATTATACATAGTTTTTTTGGTAAGCACGGTCTCCTCATCAGCAAATTTAGAAATCCTCCTAAATTTGCTGATGAGGAGACCGTGCTTACCAAAAAAACTATGTACAATTGTTCTACGTGACTTCATGTATACCACAAATAAAAAGAACGGATTTCCGAAACGATCGTACAGATAATTGACTTTGTTGTTGTTCCTTCTTATGAAACTGATTTTTAATTTAATTAAAATTTGATTTTTAAATTAAATTTTTTTTTTAAATTTTTAAATTATAAATCACATTACTTAATATATATATATGTATATATATATATATATATATATATATATATATATATATATATATATAAGCAGGATTTTGTAAAAGTAAACATCAGTAGAAATGTAATCCTATTAAAAATACTAAGGCAAAATACAATAAGAGTTATATTATATAGGAACACGAGTATACTACTACTTAATGTGGTTAACATGCACGAAACAGATAAATATTTGAGATATGTAACAAAATTGTTTGAAAGAAACGAATATAGTTATTTGAGGAGATGTTCAGATAAAAGTGTTGCAGTTAGAAATATAGGATATATTCCAAGAAATTTCATCAATACACGCACGCTATATATATATATATATATATATATATATATATATATATATTTATATAAATATATATAACTACATATATATAAATATATATATAAATATATATATAAATATATATATATATATAAATATATATAAATATATGTACCATATATATATATATATATATTTCTCTATATATAATGATAGTTAGTCATAATAATTATATTGATTACTAAGATAGAAATAATAATAATAATAATAATAATAATAATGATAATAATAATAATAAAAATAATAATAATAATAATAATAATAATAATAGTAATACAATGTTATTATTATTGTAACAATAATGAGATAAAAATAATTAAAATAAAATGAAGATTAAGACTTAAAAAATTAATAAAGATGCTAATATTCATAATTAGTTTTAAGGTATATATATATATATATATATATATATATATATATACATATATGTATTAATATATATATATATGCACGCCTTAAAATAATTATTAAAATTAGCATCTTTATTAATTAATTTCATTTATCTGTTTTATTCGTTGCATTGTAATTAAAATTTCATCATTATCCTCAATAGTAACTATTGTTTAGTTTAATTAATTATATGTATTTTTCAATTATTATTAGTAATTATATACTTGAAGGTGTCTTATAAAAAATAAATATTGAGGAGGAGAGAAAAGCGAGAGAGGGGAAGAAGAAAATAAAAAAAGGCTTAACAACTATACCATCAATATTATTATTAATGGTGCAGTTTGCCTTTTTCCACTTTCGTCTTCTGTTGTTCTTTTGCTTCCTTGTCTATAATATTTTGTTTTCTTTAGTTATAGTAGTGGAATGGCGGGAGTATTAGAGATTGAACTGTGAGTGGTTAATTTTTCACCAAGACGAATTCCAATTAATATGAATTCATTTTTATAACCGAGCAATTGAGATTAATTTTACAACCCCCGTTTCACTAATTCCTTTTAAAATTGAAAAAGTGACCCAGTTTGGGATATTAGCACAATTCGCAGTATAATGTTAGTCTTCAATTTAATCCTCTCTTCCACTTACACACACACGCACACACACACGCGCGTGCACCCACACATCTATCTATCTATCTATATATATATATATATATATATATATATATATATATATATATATATATATATATATATCGTCTTTTTTAAATTTACATTTTCATTTTCTTACTGTCTTTACCTTTGGTTTCTAGATCTGCCCGTTTTTTCTCCTCATGCCTATAATTTAATGCAACCCATAATCAATAGTTTGTCTACTTAACATGCATAGTAATGGTACCCCTTATTTCTTATTTTGACAGAACCTTCTTTATAATAATTTCCTATGACACTGGATGCTTAAAATATTTTCATTAAAGACTTAGCTTAAATACATATAGATTTAGCTTTTATGTATATATATATATATATATATATATATATATATATAAATATATGTATATACATATATATATATACGTATGTGTGTGTTTAGTCATTCACATGTAATGCTGTTTCGGTGTATTAGTCGGTAGTACTTGCGTGAATAGTAGCCTGAGATTTCGAAACTTTTCTGTTGCTTCGTATATCTTTGTTTCTATGTTACTAGTAAAGGTGCTGGAAGTAAATTTTATCCGCCTGAGAGTCAGGGACCTGAACCATGGATTAACCATCAAGCAGGCTGTCCTATCAGCAGATGCAATGTACTGGGGCTGCTATATTGCCATTTGGTGAATGGATTCTGGACCATGCAGTAGGTTCTGGTGGGGACCTTTCGATGCCATACTAATCAAGAACCTTGACACCAGTAAAGCAACTGGCCCTGACAGCATTCCAATTATAGTGTTGAAAAAGCATCAACCAGAATTTGCTCCCATACTTTCAAAACTGTTTCAGCGTTGTCTTAAGGAGACGTGCTTTCCAACACCCTAGAAAACTTACGCAAAATGGTCTGTATTTAAGAATTTAGGTGATAAGCCATCTCCCTTTCAGTACAAATCAATACGTCTCATGTGTGTCACGAGTAAGTTGCTGGAATACATATTAAATAAAGAAGTAGTCAACCAGTAAAACCAAACTACTAACTTAACACGATCAACGCTCTGATCGCCATCTGACATCAACAGAAATTGTTATTCTCTATCTATATAAAAGCCAAGTACGTCAAAGGATGGAGTAGTGTTACCACATCTGGGCAGGAGCTGCTGGAAAGGACTTATAGTGCCTTGATAGAGTTCAAAATAGACTTCGTAGTTTATTGGGGAATGCTATTTTATATTCCCTGTAATCTCTTTCCCACAGAAGAGACGTTGATATCCTGTCTTTGTTTTATCGTTATTTTCATGGCAAGTGCTCGTCTGAGCTCCAATCTCGTGGACCCCCTTCACCAATCCCTCACAGAAAACACCCGTCTTGCTGAAACAGCTGTCAATAATTTTACCCACTCTTTATCTATACCTAAATCAAAGTGTAGATTCCATGAACAAATCTTCTTCCTTAGAAGTACACGCCGGTGGAACTGTCTTCTATTTGTCTGTTTCCTACCTTACTACAACTTGCTACAACTACAACACAAGCTAATTCCTTATAAACGACCCTCTTTAGTAAGATGTTTTATCATATCTTTATCACTTACTATTACTACGATATTATTCCACAGATTACTGTACACGCAATAACCCTTATCCCCGAGTGACCTCCAGGACTTCATAAGTGGTGACTACAATGTAAGAAAAACCAGAGATAATCAGTGCGGTTAGACAAATACCTTTGTCTTCGTAGGGGTTTAACCTACAACCATCGAGTTGATAGTTGACAGTTCTTTCCTCTGGCCCATTGGATTGGTGCCTGAAAATGATCACGAATGTCTATTGAAATAGACAATTGTCCATTTCTTTTACAGTGCTCGAGATGTTGTGTAATCTACAAACAAACCAACATCGCACACGCCATATATATATATATATATATATATATATATATATATATATATATATATATATTTACCCATATATAAACGTATAAGTATATATATATATATATATATATATATATATATATATATATATATATATATATATATATTATAGCGTTGAAAAAGCATCAACCAGAACTTGCACCCATACTTTCAAAACTGTTTCAGCGTTGTCTTAAGGAGACGTGCTTTCCAACACCCTAGAAAACTTACTCAATATGCTCGGACTTACTACTAAGATATAAATAAGTCACTTGTACCCATCCAACTCCTCCCCCTTTTTTTTAAAATGGAGAGTAGATAATACAGTGGATGTGTTATCGACAGCTCCAGTAACTCTCGTTTTCCTTTTTTGCCCCTAAGTCCTCATTCAATGAGTGATTTTTCTGACAAAGGGTGAAGAAAAAGCTGCTTAAAGGTCGGTAGTACTTGGTGACCAATAGTCTGAGAGTCGGAAATTTTTCTGTCTCTGTCTGTACTTGTGGCCATGTCACTAGTAAGTGTGCTGGAGGTAAACGTTTTGTCTGAGCTGACGTTATCCGCCTGAGAATCAGGGACCCGAACCTTGGATTAACCACTAAGGAAGATGTCCTATCAGCAGGCGCAGAGTACTGGGACTGCTGTATTGCCATTTGGTGAGTGGATCTGGACCATGCAGAAGTCTCTGCTGGGGACTCTCGATGCCATACTAGTGGGTAATTGTTACGGCTTTACCTTCTCGTGTGCTAAAAAAAATCCTGTATTTTCTCTTACTTTCCCTCTCTGTACTGATCTAACCAAGTATGCCGGCCTATTCCACAAATCCCAAAACCTCAACATGAGATATCTCCAGAATAAAAACTCTATTAAACCTAGAACCCCATCTTCCAACGTAGACCCCTACTACCAGGTATCCTTCTCCAACATCAGGGGTCTACGTTCCAACCTTCCAGAGATTGAAACCCAATTACAGGAGACGAAACCGAACATAATATTTCCAAGTGAAACTGGAATAGGGCCGACCACTTCCCTAGATGAGTTCATAATTAACGGATACTCAAATTTAACATCTAAATCTGACCCCCAAGATCGCAATGGGCATGGAATATGTGCCTACATAAAGGATGGCTTCCCGTGTGGCAGGGATATATCTAGAGAAGATCCTAACTTACCCTATATGTGCTTCAGGGTTGCACTTGCTTACACCACTGCATTTATATTTGCCCTCTATCAGCCCCACAAAAGCGGAGTTACTATCTTTGAGAGCATATCTGAGAAAATAGACCACATACTGTTTACACATCCCTCGGCTAATATCCACATCTGTGGTGACTTCAACGTCCATAACGTGGAATGGCTGCCCCATTCAAATAAGACAGACGATGAGGGGAGGTTTTGTCATGATTTTGCCATTGCTTATGACCTCACTCAGATTGTTCGCGCACCCACCCTAGTGCCCCATACACCCGGTCAATGTGAAGCCTCCTAGACCATTTTCTCTAAACTTCCCCTGAGCTATGTTCATGTTCCGTTCATTATCCTCTAGGATCCTCCCACCACTCCGTCGTATCAGTTAAGATAAAAACGAAATGTAAAAAGTCCCAAGACGTACCCCTCCACCGTACTGTATACCGATACTCTATTGCTGATTGGGATAGCTTCCGTACATTTACATTTGATTTACCTCTACACTCCAGGTTTAAAACGGAAGTGTCCTCTATATTATTAGATCTGACCGAATGGTTAATTGTAGGCATAGACCAATTCATACAATCTAAAAATGCCAACAAAAACCTAACAGCCAGCCATGGTTCTCCCCAGAATGTGCTACTGCTATCGCGCACAGAAACCACTTTTTCCATAGCTACCAACGTAATTGATGCGCTGAGACTAAAGCTGCTTTCAGGACTGCCAGCAACCACTGTAAAAGAGTGTAAAAAATGCAAGAGAGCTATATGCCCAGTCTGTTCAATCCAAGTAAGCTGATCAGCGGCTTGGTTCCCACCAGTTTTGGCAAATAACAAATAGGATCTTGAACAGAAGTGTGCGTTCTATCCCAACCATTATCAATGGACAAGAAGTCATCTCGTCAGCGTCAGACAAGGCCAAACTATTTGCAAATAACTTTGCAGCTTATTCTACCCTATGCGACGAAGGCCATCATCTCCCTGTATTTCCTCTTATAACACAGAACAAGCTAGGTAACATACAAATATCCGTATATGAGGTCGCCAAGCTAATCAAGAACCTAGATTCCAGTAAACAACTGACCCTGATGACATCCCAATCATAGTGTTAAAAAAGCTTCAACCAGAACTTACTCCCATACTTACGAAACTATTTAAGCGCTGCCTTAAGGAGAAGTGCTTTCCGACTCCCTGGAAGACCTCATCAGTTTGCCCTGTACTTAAGAATTCAGGTGATAAGTCATCTCCCTCTCAGTATAGACCAATAAGTCTCCTGTGTGTTATGAATAAGTTGCTGGAATCCATATTAAATAGAGAAATAGTCAACTACCTCAGCAGAGACAATCTTCTTAGTGGCACACAATATGTTTCCGCTCTGCAAGATCTACCGCAGATGTGCTGACGGTTATATCCCACTGGATTAGTGAATTTCTTGACAAAGGCTTCCTTTCTAGGGCAATTGCTCTTGACATATCACAGGCCTTCGACAAGGTATGGCATAAGGGTCTACTTCACAAGATATCCAGCTACGGTATAACTGGAAATGTTTTCTCAATCATTAAATCATTTCTCTCCGATAGGCTCATAAGAGTAGTGGTAGATGGACAAAAATCGGAGGTCTGCAATATAAATACTAGAGTACCTCAGGGGTCAATCCTAGACCCAACTCTCTTCCTGATCTACATCAATGACCTCCCTAAACACACACTTAAATCATTCGTTGACATCTATGCTGATGACACGACCATCTACGGCAACACATCAAAGGCTGCAAATGACAAAGTTCTCTCTGATTCTCTCTCCACTGATCGTGAGCGCGTGGTTCAGTGGGGGAAGATGTGGCTGGTTACCTTTAATGCATCCAAAACCAAACTCTTATCCTTACATCATCAACGCTCCGATCCCCATCTGGCATCAATTGGGATGGATGGCTCTCGTCTGGGTGAGGCCCCGTGTTTTGACAAGCTTTTTGGTTTGACCTTTACTCCTGATCTGAAATGGAACACGTATATCAAGTCTGTTGCCAAGGTCGCTGGAAAGATGGTGGGGTCCTTCTACCGCTCCAGAAGATATCTCACTACTGATGCAATTCTCCATCTATATAAAAGCCAAGTACGTCCAAGAATACTGTTGCCATATCTGGGCAGGAGCTGCTAAAAACAGCCTATCCTGCCTTGACAGAGTACAAAATAGACTTCATGGCTTATTGGGGGATGCCCTTTTCTCTACCCTGCAACCTCTATCCCACAGAAGAGACGTTGCGAGCCTATCCTTGTTTTATCATTATTTCCATTTCAGGTGCTCGTCTGAACTCCAATCTCTGGTCCCCCCTCGCCAATCTTTCACGAAAAACACCCGTCTAGCTGAATCCACTGTGAAAAATTTCCTCCACTCTATATCTGTACCCAAATCAAAACGTGGATTCCATGAACAAAGCTTCTTTCTTAGAACTGCACGCCTGTGGAACTCTGTTCCGTCTGCCTGCTTCCCACCGGACTACATCTTGGGTGTGTTCAAGTCCAACGTTAACAAATTCCTAATTAACCGCCCCCTTAAGTAAACACTTCATCAAATCTCCGCACTAACGTAATGTACTTGCAATAACCCTTATCCCTGAATGGCTTTCGGGCCTTGATAAGTGGTGATCACTGTGTAATATATATATATATATATATATATATATATATATATATATATATATATATATATATATTCATGTTACTACTCTAATCTATATTATGATGTGTCTGCAACTATCTAGTTTAAATAAAATAAGTTTCCGTGGGTTACAATATCCTTTGCAGTACCAATTAATTTTGTATTTTATTTTAGGAAATCAAATTTCATTTCTTATAAAACGTATCTACTTATTTAACTAAATTAAATAAATATTTTGTGTGTTTTTATTGTTCGAATTAAGTACGCATTTCGAACGAGCTAGATTTGCAATACGATTAATTATGTCGACGATTTATAAAAAAAAAATATTTACATTTTCTACTGAACAGATTTCGGCTGTGTTTGATATATGCACTTTCTCATTTAAATAGATTTTTCAGAAAATGTAATTCACTACTTTTAAATTAGTGATTATATGTGTTCTTTTTTTGAATTTGTTGAACATTCAATTTGAATAATTTATACTAATGCTGAAATATTTCATGTGGGCCTGCATACATGTTCATCTCGGTTGACTCAAACCGGAATCGGAAAACGAGCGTTTATAAGAGTTTGTTTTACCGATAGTATAGAGAAACCTTTTTGAAGACAATCAGCATTTCTGAGGATTTTGTTCTTGCGATTCTAAAATAGATTGAATTTACCTGTTTTACATGAGCTTCAATTCGGTGAATAAAAAACAATGTTGTTATTTTCTATTTAAATCTATCCTAATGTATAGTAATTCTGAAATACTGTCATGCTAATTCAACCGCATACGATTCTATAAAACCACATAAACGCACACATGTACAGTTTACAAAAACACAACACCATGGGCGTTTAAATATTCTACAGATATATAAAATCAACTACCCCAAGCTATGCTTATAAAAAAGTATTTTCTTGTATTTCTTTAACAGGAAGAATACATTCTATTATCACATTTGCACATGTTCGACTAAAGTCCTATTAATAAACTCTACTATTATTATGTATTTATAGATGTGCCATGTTGGATTATTTTCTATATCACTATCTTTATGGATTTTCTCCTTTTGTTTAAATATATCTAGAAGATGCTACACTCATTGAACCAAGTGGAAAAGAAATCATGCTATAATATCAATTTGATTTATTGGCTTAAATTTTCAGATCATGCTGTATAGTGTATTCCTATAATGTTATTGCGTCTGTAATAAAATTTTCGTTATTTTCATGTTGTTCTATTATAGTTTATATTTCATATTTTCGAGTATACTTATTAAACGAAGTCATTATGAAGAATTATATTTTTTTGTGTATGCTATGAGAAACACTGTTAAATTATTTCTCTATTAAATGAATACCACTTGGTTTCAGGGTCAACATTATTATACAGTCTTGCTTTTTATAACACTGTTCAATAAAAGTACAATCTTCTTGGACGTCTAGGAAACAGTAAGTGATTTTAGGTAACATCAACTCGGTAGATTCAATTATAAATATAGATTTCCCCTAGAAGCTAAACGATTCTAGTCTTTGAACTCGATAGCTTTCATGTATTTAACAGCGCTGAAGTGTCTACGTTATGTGGGATCATGCTCCCTATAAAAAAGTGATAGCTTTTACGAGCACAAATTAACTGAAATTGTATAGCAAGCTTGATCATCGTAGATATATTTATTGGAAAATTGTTTTGGCATGAGTACCGCTGTATAAAATAGACGTGTAATTCTTCTTTTTTTTATATAAACAACATTTATTTAGTTTATATAGTTCTTGGTCTGTATTTCGTATTAGTTAAACACGTTTGATAATTCAAAAACCTATATGAATTACGTGATGTACGTAAAATCAGAAAAATGTAGTTTATTGTTGTAATATTTTAAAATACGAACCTATGATCACTGAAAGTTGAAGTTTTCTACTTTAAACACTGGCAATAGGAACTGACGAATCAATTGAGCCTCATTCTGCTTGCACCCAAAATTACTCCATAAAATATTGAATATTTTAGCATGTCAGCACATAATTAGTTTGTGCTAAAACGAGGAAGTTCTTTTGCTGTGTGACCGCAAAATTATAAATCCAGAACCTGTACATAAAAACTACCCACAGAAATTACTTCATCTCCCGTACCTGTACAGAACAGCAATTCACCGAAAACCAGTTTGAAATAAAGCATTCAATTTAATACAAAACCTATGTATAGGCTTTGCATTTTGCCAATTATCTACATACGAAGGCGAAACCTTATTTACTTTCTAGAAGTATCCTCTAAATTTTATCGATTTCATCCATACTATTTTTCGTTTTTAACATATACATTACAACACATTTTGCTTTATGGACTTTGATTTTTTGCTAATAACAATATTAGTTGTACGCTTGAATTAGGTGGAAGTAATTTTTCCTAGTCTATAATATTTTCAGCGCCTTTGGTTGGTGGACTGTTTTTGTTTTACGACATGTCAACAATTTTCAGGTTATTTTATGACGAATCCAAAGATCTTGAAGAAACAAAAATGTAATAGAATATATTTGTTGTTTTACAGTCGGTTTCTATTGAACCCATAGTTGGGACCCTTACAGGTACGACCACTCCGGGTCAAAGTGGACCTGGGAGCAATGGAAATTAAAGTGTGGCTCCACACTCCCCAAAGCCCGCAAGCTGGGGCCTCACCACTGGATATAGTTTAAGGTCATATCCGGGACGTTTCTGCGCCTTTAGAATAGTTATCAGGATTCTATTTATGCTTTTTGGTTTTTGTATGAGATTTTATTTTTCACAGTTATTTTGTTGGTACTAATCTGTGTGCGTGGAACAAATTATTATTCTTGCCTCATTGGCGTTCACCATTTCTCTAAGTTATTTTTAACATTAAAAAAGGTTCCCAAACTATCATTATGTCTACACACTAGAAGTTTTCACACAGACCATAATCAAATATTTATCTATATCAACAATCTGTGGTTGTCCTCTGAGTTGAGATGAGAACAACCAATGACAATAAACGTAGAAATTCATTGCAATGTGAGTGGAAATAAGCGCTTGGCAGGTTCCAGTTTTTTGCATGAACTTAGTAGAGGTATCTTTAGTTTTTTTTCTCTCTTGGTGTCTATATTCATTGGCTTTTTACGATTATTATTGTATGGTGCCGAAAGAACGATATTTTTTGAGGAGGGTAACTATCAATTAAAATGTTCCCCTTTTTATGGTGATATTTTATGTTACTCCATTTTAATCTTCTGCTTTAGTTTCTATAATTCTAGTTTATATTTGTAAATACAGTGCGTTGCTTGCTTTATTGCAGATCGTATTTTATTTAATAACTTTCTTAATACTAAACATAATTAATTCAAATTTTGTACAGCCATTGAACACACTTTGAGAGGTTAGTCTATAAAATTTTATCAAAATATTCTTACTAGTTCAAAAGTTATACCAATTTTTGAAAAAGATGAAATTCGTACTATTTCTCGCTTTATTGCAGGAGTTCTAAAAATGCCTAAAAATGGACGATCGACTGCACCAGAGAAGAACAGGATAACCGCAGGTCTTGCAGAGGGTCTTACAATTCTCCAGTTATCAGAAGAACTTGGTAGAGATAAGAGAACTGTGGCATCCTTTGTGGAGAAGCCAAAGATTTCACCACGTAAGGATAAGGGCAAAAGAAAGGTCATTTCTCCTCGTGACATGCGAAAAATAAGCAAAGAAGTCAATAAGGACCCAAATGACACCAGCAGGCCTATTTGTATAAAAGCTGGCGTTGTTGCAATGTCAAGAAAAACACGATGTAATATTTTAAACGAAATTGCAAGAAACGTAAAACCCATTTCAAAACCTCCTTTGAACCAAACCAACATGAAAAAACGCATAGCTTGGGCACAAAAATGCATGAAAACAGACTTTCAACAAGTTTTATTCACGGATGAATCGAGAGCCACGCTGGATGGTCCAGATGGATGGGCTAAAGTTTGGAGTCCTAAGGGAGATCCTGTGCCATATCGTATCAGGCGTCAACAAGGAGGGGGAGGAGTTATGTTTTGGGCTTGAATCGTTGGAGATGAACTCTTAGGACCCTTCAGAGTGCCTGACGGCGTTAAACTTACCACCCAAACATATATCCAGTTTTTGGAGGAGCATTTTTCACCTTGGCTGGACGACCTTCCATTTCTTCGTCGTAGACGCCTTACTTTTATGCACGATAACGCTCCATCTCACGCTGCAAAAGCTACCAACTCCTACCTTGAGTCTCTGTGGATCAAAGACGAAACTCTCATGACCTGGCCGCCTTGTTCTCCTGATCTGAACCCAATAGAGAACTTTTGGTCAATTCTGAAAAGAGGGGTTATGAAGGAGGACGGCAATTCACATCAAAAGATGCCCTTTGGAATAAAATTCTTGAAGTGTCTAGGACCATAACACCTTCTCAAATAAAAAACTAACCTCATCTGTTGATAATAGACTGTTTAAGGTGATTGCAAGGAAGGGAAATTATGTTGATAAATAATTCGTTTTTCGTTAAAATGTCACGCTTTGTGGGTTGTATTTGATTTCTATATGGTTATATATATGTTATTGTTACTAATTTGAATTAAATTAACAAATAAATTCATACTTTTATTAACTTTAAACTGTATTTTAAATACGTTGCAATAAAGCGAGAAACAGTAAAAATTTCATATTTTTCAAAAATTGTTATAACTTTTGAACTAGTAAGAATATTTGGATAAAATTTTATGGAATAACTTATCAATGTGTTTTCTATAGCTATACAAAATTTCAGTTAATTACGTTTAGTAATAAAAAGTTTTCAAGGAAAATGTGATCTGCAATAAAGCAAGTAACGCACTGTAATTCGTATTACTCTCTGCATTCAAGTGTGTTTATCCTCATAGTTTTGTTATTTTAATAAAGTTATCCTTATTATCTGCTCATGCACCATTCTACGTTTAATGTTTCTCATAGTTTCATCGACGTGTTTTGGGTGTGTTTCTAGTACTCGTACAATTGTTGGTGTAATCGTGACTTTCTTTGCTCTTTCATATTTATTTTTGTTATCTGGCGTGTTCTACGTATTTGCTTCGCTTCTTTATCTCTTTGAAATAAACTCTATAGCGTGCTGTAAGTGCAAAATCTACAATCTAGGACTTTATCTACTTTATAAATATAATAATATCTACTTTTGCTTGGATGGATTCTTCGTTTGTACCTCCATGTACGATTTTGTTTGTTGATTACATCTTCGAGTGCTGATGTAGATAAGTACTTGCTCCATGTATCTTGACGTTCAAAATCCAGTTTTTTCATAGTTCCCAATATACTATGTTTTCCACTTGATCGTGTCTATTCTTGTAGTGATTTTTTTTTTACTTGTTAGTCGTTTCATTTTTGTCATTTGCATTTACTGTTTTCTTCTGTATTAAACGTTCGTTTGATATAGTTAGTTCTTATCGCGGGATCTTATGCGGTTCTTATTAGGGATTAAATTTCTCTGAGTGTCATGTCCAAGTATTTTCACGAGACTCGTCTTTTTTCCTCACCCTGAATCGTCCTCGTAGCTCTTTTTCTTTTAGATTTTCGTTTTTCATTTTTACCCTCTATATTCTCTCGTTTGTCGATTTTTAGAGAGTTTTTTGCGTTATGTATTTTCTGCTTCATGTACTTTTCTCGTTTTTTGTGTTATTCACACAGCCTTCTCGAGTAACAACTTATTTCTCCACTTTATTTTTTATGTGTAGGTCTACATCATACTTCGAGTGAAATACATTGTGTATAATCATGGGTTTCATGATGTTTACTCGAAATGATTCAATTGCTTTTTAGTCTAACTGATTAGTGCCTTCGGTACTGCTGGTGCTGGCAAAATAATTTGTATGCGCTGTTTAATGTCCTCATGGGCTAGCACCTCCGTAATTAAACAGACTTCGAAGTTTCGGTATCTACTTCTCTATTTCACCTGTGAAGTTGCAGCTCCCACCGACTAGAAGTTATATTTGTACACGTGTAACCTACTTTTCTCTTTAACACACGTTGTTTTTACCAGATTCAGTATGATGCCTTCTTCGCTGCTTCTTTTATAACTGCTACAAAGTCTTCTCTTTTTTTATATCTGCGTTTTTACAACAAACACGATGTCGGAGTATGTTTATAAGCTTATCCCAACATAAATTTCAAGCATACGTAACTTTTTATAAGTTTCTACTATTAGTTCTTAGCATTGAAACGCCAAGGTAAGCCTGTCGATGCTTGTTCTAACCGTTGAAATACTAACTAGAATGTTATTATGGCAAAATATATATTTACAGAGAAAATTATGTATGGTAAGATGTTTTAAAATTATTTATTGTAGACTATAAACAATAATTAAAAACAAGGTTAACCGAACTGACGTTAGGCTTTCCCAGAGGTTTTTTCAAGTGAGTGGAATTATGTAGACGGTTTGGGAAAATACGTATTATTTGATCAGTCAAAGAACTGGAATGAGAAAGATGGGGAGTAAGTCGGACGATGATGGCTTCCAGTAGAAGCCGTCAAAATGCGTTGGTCTAGGACCAGCCGCACCTACCCAATGGATTAGCATACTTAAAAAAAGTTGCTGAAAAGACAACTTAAGACTTGTTGATTTATTTAGATGAATTATTTTTGCAGAAGCCGTAAAACAAGATCAATGAGGGGCAAGGTGTATTCCTTCGATTCTTACGATTGGCCTGATTTTACATCCTCAGCGAACTGTTTGTGTCATTTTCGTTATATGTGTGTTGTTAAAATGCATCTGTTGTTGGACCATACACAAGTTAGACACACGCACAGACTATGCAACTCTTCATGCCATACAGAAACACGAGGTAATATTACACTTCTATATACAGGGTGCGTCTAGTATTTGAGAACATATATTGCCTTTTTAAAAATAATCAAAAAGACAAACAAAAACATCGGTATTACAAAATTGACTTTATTCTACATGAACTAAAATATTATTTTTTAACTTTATTCAAAAAATATGCCCTCAATATGAATTACAGCTTCTATTCGAGACCTAAACTGTTTAAGATGGTCCTTGTCGATATCCTGCATTACTCCGACTATGGATGCTTTCAGAGAATCTTTAGTGTTATGCGGATGTTTATTAACATCTCTCTAAACAACGCCTCACCCATAATAATCCAACGGATTTAGGTCTGGAGAGCTTAAAGTTCACAGATTGGGGGTAATGTGATCATGGAAATTATCTGCTTACCATTCTTGTGTCTTCTGAGCTTTATGATCCGGTGAAAAGTCTTGCTGAAAGATGTAGGGCCTTCCATTTCTTACTCTATTAATCCAAGGCTTCACAACAGAACTCAGGTCTTCAATGTAAGGAGCAGAATTGTGTTTTAGTCCTTGTGGAAAGAAATGTGGTAACATCACATGTCCTTCATTGCTAACCACCTCCAAAACCATAACAGTTGCTGGAAATTTAGTGTGCATGACTCTTGGAACTTCAGAAGGGTCAGCACATAGCCATCTGCCATTTCTTCGATCTACCTTTTGGTCTTGGTCAACATTTTTTTTCGTTTGAAAAAAATGTTTAGCTCAACAGGATGTTTCAGTTTGCTTAAAATCCTCTTGGATCTTACCAACCGATGTTCTCTGATGGTTTCGGAGAAAAAAGCTGGCCTCTCTTCATCACATACGACTTGTATCGAAGATTTTCATGACAAGTCCTACGAATCGTGGCTTCTGAGACATTAAGACCTTTTGAAATTGACGTTTGAAATTATCAAGTTAAGGAAATAAGTTCCGTATTTATAAGCCGATTAACAAGCGTGTATGTGGCTTGTGCTATAGTCTCAGTAACTTATTCACTGTCGGTTCCATTTCTTATTATAACCGGAACAAGACAATTGTACTGAAGCGTGAATGTCAGATATGGAAACTGTAGGAACCAGAGAAGATAAGTAGCATATCATTAGCAAATAAGGATATACACAAAAGTTCAGATATAGAGGTTTAGTACCAGTTCAGAAAAGATCTTACAAGGGACGTGCAATAAGTAATGCCCCTGAACCACTTTCAGATGTCTGATTGAGCTGAAGTTCTGCAGGTGCAATGATGTATATCTCTTCGGGTTATATGGCAAATTACAGCTCCGAACTAATTGTGGTTTCAGTTTTACAGGTGTTTGAACTGAGTCAGGTGTGAAATGGAGACTGTTGAATGTCGAGCATTGTCCGGTGTTTGTATTTGAAAAGACGCACAGCACAGGATACTTTTGATGAAATGAAAGAAACTGGTGATAATGCCCCATCATATGACCTTGTAAAACGCTGGCATCGTGATTTCATACAAGGCCGGGTGTCTGTGGAAACAGTTCCTATACCTGGCGCCCCCTTCTGCCATTGATGAGGCAACTGTCCGTAAAGTTGAGGCTGCCATTTAGGAATATCGACGCATTACTATTAGATAAATAGCCCAAGATGTCAAGATAGTAAAGGTTTTGTGGAAACTATCATTCATGACCATTTACGTATGCATAAGGTGTATGCCAGATGGATTCCCAGGTTGCTCACACCATTCCAGAAGCGAGAACGCGTAGACTGCTCGGGGATGAATTTGGAGATGTGCCAAGAAGATGGGTCCAAGTTTTTCAAAAGACTGATTACACAGGATGAAACCTGGGTGCATCACTATGACCCAGAGATCAAATCCCAATCAATGCAGTGAGAGCACTTGGACTTACCGCCTCCAAAGAAGGCAAGGACGCAGCCCTCCGCTGGCAAAGTCATGCTCACAGTCTTCTGGGACCAGGATGGAGTAGTTATGACAGATTTCCTGGCAAAGGGTACCACAATTATAGGAACGTATTACGCTTCACTTTTGAGGAAATTAAGGGAAACTATCAAAACCAAGAGGCGGGGCAAAATCAGCAAAGAAACCCTCCTCCTTCAGGACAACGCTACAGCCCACAACTCGCATGTCGCCAGATCAGAAGCACGGCCGTGTCGTTATGAAATCCCTCCCCTATCCTCCCTACTCTCCTGACCTTGCACCCCGTGACTTTCACCTTTTCCCAGCTATGAATTTATTTTTGAAAGAAAAGCGTTTCCCAAATGATGCAGCTTTGATTTCTGAAGTCACGTCGTGGTTGGAGGATCAACCTGATGTGTTCTACAAAAACAGTCTCCAGAGCTGCATAAAATGATGGAAGTATTTCTATGAAAGCACCCAGAGTTATGCATTTCTTCCATCCTATGATGCAGCTCTGGAGACCGTTTCTGTAGAACACATCAGGTTGGTCCTCCAACCACGACGTAGCTCTTGAAAAAATGTAGAGGATCCATCTCAGTTAAACAGAACCTGAGGAATTCAAGAGAAACTAGACGAACTATAAAGCAAAACAAAGTCCGTAGAATGAGAGTAAATTAGACAAGAGATGGCCGCCGTTTTACGTGGTACTAGAGAAAACGGGCCCCAAAATTTATAAAATCAAGAATACGCTCAAGAATAAAGTCACAAGAGGTTAATGCTGAGCATCTTTGTGCATCTGATGCTAAAAATCGGGATCATTCAACTGCGATACCTTATATACGAAAGACGACGCTAGCTGCACCAATAAGTTCGGACTCCTCAGATACAGCGATTAATTTGTCCGCAAGCTATATTAATGCTTTAGATTGAAGTTTATGTCGGAGGTTCTCGAGATTAAATTTGTTAACAAAGTATCGAAGAGGATAGCTGAAATTAAAGAAGTAAAAAGTGATTACACTGTGATCGTGTTAAATAATAAAACTGTCGATATTAAATGAAAGATCGAACTGTATTGTGACATATAAAGGGAAATATATATTAATTATTGCATAAGAACTTGATATCGGATTAATTTGGGAGCACGGATAAAGCCTCAGGTCCATTGGTTCGGATGTAAACTATCTCGAATTATCACGTAAAATATGGGGACAAAGACCAAAAAATGAACGACGTAGTCTTGAATAACCCCACCAAAGAAGTGTGGAACTGTTAAGAGACGAAACAATGTTGTAGACTATACAAAGGATTAGATTAACTAAGGTTCTCTCACACGATCTCGTTAAAAGTAACAAAGCAATAGTGGCACAAATTATGACAAGAGTTGGAAAAATGTTATAATAACTAATTAAGTCAAAGATTTCAAAGAGGAAGTTTTACCAAAAGAAAACTATTCTGGTAGTTAGCATAAAAAATAAAATTGAGAAATCAGATATAAAATTGTTATAATTGATAGGATGGTGAGATAGCATGGAAGATTGGTGTAAAATAATAAGAAAATTCGTATAAAGAAATCATACACAGACACACACACACACACACACACACACACACACATATATATATATATATATATATATATATATATATGGCGATTAAGCTATACTGAATATTCCACGTTTCATCCACTCTAGGACTCTTCAGGCTTAAGTTAGTGGATGAAACGCGGAATATTCAGTATAGTTTAATCGCCATAAATATTTTATAAATTACTAACTAGCTCTACCTACGTATTGAACACTTTTAAAGTTTACGAATAAATTCATACTTTCCTATATTAATGTTATGTGAGTAAATGAAGTAGTTATATACATACATATATATACATATATATTCATATATATATACATATATATATATATATATATATATATATATATATATATATAGTTTTTTGGTGGGAAGCTATCCAAAAATTGAAAATAATTGAATTTCAACAAAGTAGTTGCTAGGGCTCAATCATAAGAGCAAGTTATACATACACACACACACACACGCACACACGCGCACACACGCATATATATATATATATATATATATATATATAATTTTTTATGTAAATACAGTAATATCTTGCAACGATGTGCAGAACGTTTCAATTATATGAGACATCACCAGGCAAGAAAAATTAAGGTACAAAACTGAAAAAGTTCAATACCTGTTCAAATTGTGAAGAAAGAAAATAGAAAACTAGAATATATCCAGTCTACCCCTAACATCAAAACATCCAGAAATAAGACAACAACGAAAAATTACATGGATCACACACGCTGTTCAATTTAAATCTCAAAACAAACTTAGGAAACCACCCCTTAACCTTATAAAACAGCACTTCCCATCCAATAATATCCTCAATAACATATTCAATAAAAATATAATAATATTAAGCTATCGCTATAGTGAAACTTCATAAAAAAATCATAAAGAAGCATAACATGAAACCTGCATAAACTGCAGACATTACAAATAACAACTTCTTAGTAATCCCAATATTACACGTCAATTTTCCCCACCCACCTTAAAAAAATAATATATATAATTGTAAATATATACGTCTTCTATTTTTCCTTAAATATTCATGTGTATGCACATTTGTGGATTATGTTGAATTTTGTATATGCATGCATCATTGAATCTTACCCTGTCTTTACACCTGTATGCACATCGTACGGATGTTTGTACACTTAATTCAGATGATTTGTTCATATATTCTTATATCCATTTGTATGTATATATACTTACTAACGTCTGATTTTTCTGTGGGATTTTTTTTGTTTTTAATATACATGTATACCTCCTCCTGTGGTGGCTTCGGACATGTATCCAGTGGACTGATCTAGCCTAACACCGTAATTTACTAAACTTACCACGAACAAACAATACCAATTACATAGCACCCTCTATAAACTCGAGGATTTTCTTAAACACTGCTTAATTTACCTTATGTATCACTAAGTATACGAATCTAGAATTTCCCCTACAGGTTTAACTATTCCTACCCACAACATATAAAAAACAACATAATTTAAGTTATTGAAACAGAGCACTATATACTTCCAGGAACGACTTTCAAATAGCAGAAATTACAAAAGGTCCTCAACCGTACATTAAGCTCCTCGAGATACCTTTAAAAATTATCTCGATACGAGACTATGATAAACATATCAATATACCAGATAAACATTGATAAAAATTATAAAACATAAAAACTCATAAAATAATAACGTATGCACAAATGTTAAGATAGGTTAATGGTCTTGATAACACATGGTATATGTAAATTCTTATGTACATTTATATATATATATATATATATATATATATATATATATATATATATATATATATTACTATAGACATCTAAGCATACCAAAAGCTAAAACTACCATAATTCATTAAGCTTTAATATTTTTACTCATAAAAATACAAGCCAGAGTAAAATCAAAACACAAATTAATAATTGATTAATTTAAACTAGTAAATATATATGGTAGATCCATAACTCTATGATGACGAAAATGTGTCCTGGAGACGATATTTGGGTTTCTTCCCTATACATGTACGTACGGGTATATATCTATCTGCGAATGTATGGGCTTATAGTAGCTGGTACTCGTTCTGGTTTGTTTGTTAATGTATGAAAGGAAGCAAAACAAAAAAGACAATATTACCAATATTTAATAATCTTTAACATCAACACATAAATATATAGATTAAATATCCAACTTGTTAAAAGTAGAAAAAAGTTCAAAGTTAATTTTAAAACAATACACATAAATAGGAAGAATAAAAAACAAAAATAAAATAAATAAATGAAATAAAAATAAAACACCGAACCAAAAGACATCATATTTTTATCAACTAACCAGTTGACCTAATAATTCGCTAATCGTTTAAACACCCATAAATTACTTGAAATTGGATCCTCACTATCCCGCTTCATCAGTGGTCTTGACAACTGCGCTACCTCAGCTTTCAATCCCTCCTCTCCTCCGCTGTCTTCACACCCCTCTGTATTATTATATTACCCCCTCCTTACTTATTTCTTTACCATAAACTACTCTCTCAACCTCCTTCTAAACCTTCCCCTATTTCCCATAACAGAAACCGAATCGTCAGAATTAACATACACTCATAAGAACTTTAATTTCGCACATCGCCACTTTCTCTCCTCCAAATCTAAAAGGTGTTGACCCTTTTCAGTTTTTGTAGCTTAATTTTTCTTTCCTGATGATACCTTCCATGATTGAAACTATCTGCACATCGTAGCAAAATATGACTATTTACATGATAATTTTGTTTAAAAATATATTTATATATATATACACATATGTGTGTGTGTGGGTGTGTGTGTGTGTGTGTGTGTATGGCTTCCTTCTGTCTTCATAGACTGGATATTCACTGTAAGGATGCCTGCCCGTGAGATTTTTGTGCCAAGAGTTGCGCAGTCTCCAATTATAGTCGTAATATTGAATACCAGAGGAAAGTTGAGTTTCAGGACGACTAGAAACAATCTCGAAATAAGTGGAAAGCACATACAGCGCCGAGCCTTCCCACATGGTTCTGTGTTGCTTGATTTCGATGATCTGACGAGAACCGATGTGTCAACGTGATTGTGCTATATTAGGTGCATCAGAAACGTCGTGAAAAATATTGAATATTTCGACCCCGTATCCTCCCAAGCTTATAATCACTAAACTATGTAACTCAAACCCGAATTTCTTTTCAATTAAAGGAGCAAGGACCAAGGTGTCATTAAAAAAAAACAGAAAAAAACACAAAAAAATAACAACGTGATTAAAAAGAAAAAGGTTTTAAACTTCGGACTTTACAGGTAAATTTCTAAAGAACACTTCCTATTTTTTGGTTTTACATATGAATATATTATTTATTGATCTTTTATCTAAAATCTGTAATATATAAATGTTTGAGGGCGTGAATTAAAAAAAACGTTTGTCTAAAATATTATATTCAGTTTATTGGAAAGAGCATAAAATATCACATTGACCCTGAAAATATAGTAAATATAGAATCAATAGAAACAAATTGATAGATTTTTAAATTTTAGTAATTGAAGAATACTTAATTCGTAAACTTCAATTAATTTCATTACTGTTTGATAACAAATAAAAATAATAATACTTCTATTGCGTTTTATACAACTCTAATAGTTTATTTTGGAAGTATAATCCATAGAAAAAACTAAACAACTGACTTTAAAGGAGAAATTACGAGTTTTTTTATATTTTATTCGCAGTTTCGTGTTAGGGGTGCCAAAAATTCCTACAAACATTCTGATACACCTAGTGCTATATATATATATATATATATATATATATATATATATATATATATATATATATATATATATATATATACACACAAAAAAATTTCTGACCTTGTTGGAGGGGGGTCAAAAACTTGCTGCTTTGGTTTTAATGGTCTAAAATAAAAGCAATGTGAGACCGGATTCGGAATTATTCTCACATGTTATATGCCCCCTCTTTTGAAAATAAAGTACGGTTATGCATATCTTTAGTATCAAATAATCTTTATACAATGTGAAATTTACTTTATGTATGAAAACCAACAAAAGGGAGATATAACATATGAAAAATATATGGAAGCAATTCTCGCCTTACTCTTATGTCAGATCATTTGAAACAATGGCAGCAAATTTTAGTCTCCTTTTCATCTAACCGAGAGGTTTTGTGGGAAATATCAGATATTTTGTAATTCATATGCAAAAGTTACGAATACATGACATAAACATTCGTAAACGTGCAGTATTTTCCACCATCGGAAAATCCTTCCAAATTACAATAATCATTGGTTTTCGATGGTTGCTAAAACAAAATAACGTTTACAATTCCAGGAAACAAGTAGTATCAAACATATAAAAAAATAACTGTTTGAAAATATTGGTGATCACTTTTCTATATTAAAATATTGTAAAATAAATAACTATTTTTAGCTACCTTTTTCGGGAGAGAGGGTGTGCGTCAGTTATTTTGTAAGGGTTGTGCTTTTTTAGTAATTGTGGCCAGGTAGACCAACACAAAACCTAACTTGAAAAACAAACAAACTTGTTGTCTATACGTTTCGGGTGTGCTGAAAATTTAACTTTTTCTGCAAAAAAGTATTTTCTGGGTATTAAGTAATTTTTAATGTCATAACTGGAAGCTTTAGGTTTTCTGTTTTACATTTTATTTTTATTATTTTTTTTTATTACGTGGTTATCTGCGTTGTGGCTTTGCAAGGCCATCAATACACACACACATACACACACACACACACATATATATATATACATATATATATATATATATATATATATATATATATATATATATATATATATGTATTTATGTGTTAGTGGGGGGGTGTGCTCTTATGAATGCTTCTAAAACCATGATTTAAATTATAACAAGTTTAATAAATACTTACAGGAAGCGAAAAAGTATTACTAAAATTAAAAACATAAACTGTTTTTGTTACAGACTGATGACTAATAAACGCCAAAGACTATACAAGCTCTGATTTGACATTGTAATAATTAGGCTATCTCGGTAAATATTTTTCACATTTGAAACTGTATTCTTGCAGAACGAACCTGAAACAATTTAATACTGCTTCAGTGAACTCCCTGTAAATAAAGAAGCAAAATATACATTCCTGCGATTTAAAGTTTTCTTATATTTCTTTCCCTTTCAAATGATTAAAATATTGCCTTTAACTATCGTGAAGAATACGTTGGAATTCCCTTTCTTTTCCCATTAAAATGTACGAATAAAGGAGAAAAGGAATTTTTGACGAGAAATGTAAATAATGAAAATGTCGAAAAACTATACATTAAAACATTTTATTTGGATTTAATTATGTTTTATTGTGTGAAATTGCTGAGTTTTCTTTAGTTTGTTTTATTACCTCATGCAGGTTTTATTATATTCTTTTCAAAAATGTATTTGGAAGGGAAGGTATAAACACAATGCGTATGAATGAGGGGGGGATACCAGAAGAAGCTATAACATAGCTGGCTTGCGAAGATATTTGCAGCTATAGCCAAAAAGCTCATACGCAAATGAGGAAATATTTTCGGATTTGCGCCAGAAAAAAGAAAAAAAACTGAGAAAAAGGCACCATGTCGTCGGACAGAAAAAAGACAGCTATGTTAGATGGACACGTGGCCCATCGGTGAAAGTGAAAATTATTTTAATCGGGTGTTGATTCGCGAGGGTTTTATTAATTTCATGGCAGACGAAAAAAAAAAGAAGTAGCAGTCATTGTTTTCAAAGTAATCGAAATAAATGTTTTGTGCTAAAACAGAAAAAAAGCTGAGTTAAATTTATTTATTTTTGTTTGTTAGTTCATTTCCGGCGGTGTCAGATGGTGTGGGTGTTCCAGATAGGTTTGAATTGTTACGAGCACGGTTCGCGAGAATACATATTTATAACTGCAACTTGTTTCATAAAAAATGATTAAGATTATTAGAATACTTTAATTATTTTTTTCATCAAGGGGGCACACAATTAAACAATTCAGATATGACTAGCATAATTGTTAAAGTAAGCTCAATGCAAGTTTCTTATTGACCATCTATTACGCACTGTCCATGCTTATACTTATTGGTTATAAGTGAAGCATATTAGAAAAGAAAATACTCGAAAATATTTGATGTGAACTTTGACCCTGAGGATTAGCGGTCTTGAAACAACACATAGTGTTAACACATTCCTCTCGACGATACTTTTCATGCGCGTTTAGATTTGCTCATCAATATGCATGGCGCCTCACTGGTTTGTGAGTTCAGGAATTAAATTAACACTTGACCAATCTCTCCTGATATTCTGTGAAAACCAGGGTGCATTTGATATTGTTGGTGTGTTAACAAATGCTGGCATGTAAAATCTGAGTGCTGGAATACAAACATCTTCAAGTTGTTAATGTTATTAATGTCGGCCTGTTCCATGAAAACATTATAAAAGAACACGAATAGAATACATGCTCTTGAAATTATGGATTACTTGATTCGGAAATCGGGTGCACAACTTATACCCTGACAAATTCGATGCCTTGATTTCAAACAATTTTTAAGAGAAGAAAATCTTATTTACAAAATTCGGTAATATACACTACTAATATGTTTTCTACGGATATATATTCTAATCTAACTTATTCAGAGAAAATCATTGATTCTGACGTATATAAATATACTTTGAGCTTGATTAACTGTTTTCATCCTTAACATTGTTGTCTTAATTTTTCTGCGATAACTGATATTTTGTTATAAAGCGGAGTATCGATACATATATACGTTGATTAGAGGTTTATTTTAGATGGTAAAATATATGAAAGTATAGTTGATACCTTTGTTAGTATATATGGCCGGCGTCTTCTTCTCTGCTGTTGAGTGTGAAATGGAATATACATATAAGGCGGTTTATAACATAACATGAAACATACTGGAATCTTAACGAGTGATTCTGAGAGACCACACGACAAACATTTATATTTTTATATAGGAATTTATTCCAGTTGTCTCAAGTTGTCAAAGGAGTCTGCGATATATTTACATATTCGTTTTCTTTCAATCCCCGCTTCTAGGCTGAGGTTGGAGCAGGCACTCCCACGTTCAACTGGTTTGCCGTAAACTCCTGGACTGAGTAAACTTCTTGTTTACCTGTCAGTTTCGGGGGCGGAGCCAATAAAAGGCCATGCCTCCTATACGTGACATCCGGTCACCTATCGAAATCTGGTGTGACCAATGTCACTTTTCAATTATAGTTTTGGATTTCTAAATTCTTATTTTTATAGATAAATCTATAAACACATCACGTTACACAATTTTCAGCTTAAATTATTTTACGCAAACATTATTTCTCTTCTTAGCCAAGCAAGCTCACTGGTGTTGTCCACTAATGACAAGATATGTAAATGCTGATGTAAGAATCATAAGTTGCGTTTACTTTTACACAATTGATCTATTAAAACACTCTGTGCAATAATGAACTTTACTTTTATTATTTTTATATATTTTTGTCATCCTGCCAAAATACCGTAGGCTGACTGATTTTTTTCATAAAAATATGCACTTGACGTTTCTGAATTTTTGAGATGGGGATTGGCCATTTGTATTCTTATTAATTGGACTATTGTTCTCATCTTGAGTGTGATTTTCACAACGTTTCGGTCGATGTAACCTCCTTCTTCAGGTGTATCTTTTCGAACTCGGGAATATTTTTGTTGAAATCGGGAATTTAAACGGAATTTCGAGCGGAACCCTTTATGTAATTCACGGGGGTAGCAAGGACAGTGGGTAGAGGACTGGGAAACATCAATTGTAAAAGTGATATTCTTCTGAATGTTGAAGGTTCAATCCTCAGTGTAGGCGACCAAAAACATTATATTTGCGAATTACTTATGACATCTATCCAGTCATGGCTGACGGAACAAGACACGCTACCCCCGTGAATTAAATAAAGGGTTTTGCTCGAAATTTCGTCCAAATTACCGAGTTCGACAGAAACATTCTCAAGTCCGAAAAGATACACCTGAAAAATGTCGGAGGGTCAATCGACCGAAACGTTGTGACAATCACACTTCAGATGAGAACAGTAATCAAATGAATAATGATACGTATAAACATGCACTTCAAAACGTCAAAATGGGTATTTAAATCTTGTAGACAACATGAGAACATTTACAGTTTGAGATTTCACCTCCGAAAACCCGGGCAACGCCGGACCTAAGCGTTAGAATATCTATAAAAGTGAAAGTTTCTTTCTATCTGTATATCTGTCTGTGTACATTTCCCTACTCAATATCTCTGTCAATTTTCAGTCTACCCACTCGAAATTTGATATACATTTGGGGAAAAACTTTGTCATCGGTTTTCGGTTATAAATTTGGCTATGAAGGACTAAAAATTAAACGATTTGACCTTTGCAAAATCTACCATACTTCTCCGCCAATTTTGGGTATAATTAATTGAAATTTTAGAAATCGGTTCCTTGGACATGGATCTACTTTAATAACTTGATTTGAGACTAACACAATTAATGTTCAGGGGCCATAATAGGGAGCAAATTAATAAAAGTTGATCGCTGCGGTCTCTACAAAACTACTCAGACAATTTCTGGTCTAAAGATTTAAAAGTTTACATAGTGGGTATTCAGAGATAGGGCAAGCTTTTTAATCTGTTCGATCGAAAATTTGAGCCACCAATATATAAATTTAAGTATGTATGTTTGCATGTCTGTCTAAAACTTTCGACAGAGGACGGATTTTCACAAGATCAGTATCGTTTTTAAGCTCGACCTTTCAGACGGCAAATACCGGTTTGGCGGTGGTCATAACAACAAAGACGTAACGTTTTTTTTTCTCATCTTTTCCTCCTTCGCAGTACGGGTTCGAGCTTGTCTTGCTACTACTCAAAATACCCGGGCAACGTCGGGCTGAAATGCTAGTAAAGCTATACAAAAACAACAAAAATTCGGGTTTTACCTATTAAACAATGTGAACACTAAAAGCAGATCATTAATTCAATCTATCTACATGTAGGGTAGTTCAATTAATGTTTTTCAAACTAAATTTCTTACAACATGATAAGGCTACCGAAGTTTACCTTATTATTATTATTGATAATAATTATGATAATACAATAATGGCCAAATATAACTAGAACCGACAGACTTTAGTGTATGGCTCATCTTTAGTTAATTAAAGTTCATGAGAATTAAATAAATAATTATTTCGCTATGAACTGATTGACCGTCAGCGTAATGAGATAGTTGAAGAAACCGATATTCTTTAGTAAGTTTGTAATTAGTAAAAACTATCCCAGGTTTTCATAAATATTTCATGTGTTAATTGTGTTTTTACGGAATATTCATAACAATCGTTATTGATTTGCCTTTTTATATTCATAGTAAAAACTATTCATCATAAAATTTGATATATCTTATAATTTATAATTCATTTCATCTGAGTTAAGAAGTTTTCCTTTGGTGGGTTTAGTATTCAACGTGCGAGTTAAAAAGTATTCTAATGCGATAAACTTTGTTTATGAGTTCTACTTTTTGGAAGCAACTATGCTACACGAGACTGAGTGATTAACAATTCGAGAAATTTTTTTAAAGTGTGATCTGCTATTCAAACTGAATAAAGTCATTAATGTTTACCAAAGACGCTAGGAAACAACACTTGATAACCACTTGTAAACCATCAGCCATTCTGTAAGAATCACAATTTAGTCGAGCAATCGACGTCGGGTTGTGATGGTCTCTTTTAATCTTGCTATTATAAAATGTGGTCGAATGTTTGTTTTTATATTTTTTGTTATTATATGAACGAATATATTTCGGGAAAGTTACCAAATAGTATTTTAAACGAAAAATCACACACATACACTCACACACACATATGTATATACATATTATATATATATATATATATATCAAACAACGATATTTTTTCCAAAAACTAATTTTTACAAAGTTTTTCAAAGACAAATATTATATTATACTCATAGATGCTCAAAATGTCGTCTGTTTACTTCACTGCAACGTCAAACAGCGATTTATTTTTACAACATTTACACGGCACTAATCAAAAAGTAGCCATCACGCATTTTATTCATGATCTAAGCTGACCTTCGAATTTCCCGCTTTTCTAGCGATCATCCTGTAGTTCAGATAAATATTTGCAGGCTATAGATTAACATTCTAAACTTGAGTGTAAAGGTTTGCGAGGAAAACGCTTTCTATTTTTTTAAAAAAAGAAATACGTGTTTGATATATATGGGGCGTGTAATTGCAGTTAAAGTTATAATAAAATAATGAATTAATGCCAGGAAGATTAACAATAAAAAAAAAATCCTATCGTATTGTGATAAATTTATATAAAATCTGATGTTGCTGTTATTTGTCGTATAGATATATATTTTTTATAAATAGATTAATAAGAAATACACAACTAAATATTGATTAGTTGGATTTGATTTTAATCAAAGAAAAATAACATATAGGAAAATACATCTAGAGAAATTCACCAAAGTGTAGCAGAACCCCAGTCTTGTGAGTAAATATCCACCGTGACAATGCTATCGACTTTGTTCTATTCGAATTTATTTACATCTAACACATTAAGTAATACGGCAAAGAAGTGAGCATGTTAACCGCACTGGTCTCTGGATTTAAGAGAATTAAATATTGCATGACGCTATCATAACCATTATAAATGTGTTACTTATTTTAGTATAAGATCTTAGTTACACGTAAGTCAAACATCTACATTACGAATAAGGTACATAAAGAAGGATAATGCAGGTTGTATCATATATGTGCAAATTTTCCATGTGATGAAAAACAAACAAGCAGACACAGACAGCGTCACCGACAAACACACACACACACACACACACACACACATACAGGGTGACTCCAAAAAACGGGCCCCAAATCTAATGAGGCCCCGTTTCTTAGTGTTTTGTCCAAATGAAATGAAACTTTGGTCATAACTAGTTTATTATATTCAAAACATCACATAAAAACCCTAGGGTCTTTGGCCTTTTTTCTGCGTTCTACAGCATATGTTCTAGATGGCTTCCATTTAGCTTTTGTTTTTTGGGGGTCACCCTGTATATATATATATATATATATATATATATATATGTATATATATATATATATATATATATATATATATATAGGAGGGGCGTGCAACAAGTAATGCCCCTGTCCTACTTCCCATAGCATTAGAGCAACGATACTTGACACAGTTATCAGTCTTCGTCTACACAGAAATACCCAGAGTTATGCATTTCTCCCATCGTATGATGCAGTTGTGTGACCTAGAGGTCTTCTTTTATGGGTGAATGTCCATCCGTGCCAATGCTCATCTTTAAAGTATCGTTCATCCCAAGATAATTTTCAGGCTTATTGAATAGGTCTGTTTTTATTTTTTCGTAACAGAGGCATACGAGAGGCGTGTAATAAGTAATGCCCCTGGCCCACTCCCCATAGAAGTAGACCACCGAAACTTGGCACAGTTATTAGTTTTTGTCTGCATAGGAAGCACCCAGAGTTATGCATTTCTTCCATCGTTTGATGCAGCTCTGGAGACCGTTTTTGTAGAACACCTCAGGTTGGTCATCCAACTACGACGTGACTTCAGAAATCAAGGCTGGATCACCTGGGAAACGCTTTCCTTTCAAAACCAACTTCATGGCTGGGAAATGGTGAAATTCAGAGGGGGCAAGGTCAGCAGAGTAGGGAGGATAGGAAGGGATTTCATAACCACACGCCCGTCCTTTTGATCTGGGGAGTTGTGGACCGCAGCGTTGTCCTACAGAATGAGGTTACCTTTGCTGATCTTGCCCCGCCTCTTGATTTTGAAAGTTTCCCTTAATTTCCAAAAAAATTGAATCATAATATGCTCTTGTAATTGTAGTGCCCTTTGCCAGGAAATCTGTCATCCCTACTCCGTCCTGGTCCCAGAAGACTGTAAGCATGACCTTGCCAGCGGAATGCTGCATCCTTGCCTTCTTTGGAGGTGGTGAGTCCAAGTGCTTCCACTGCATTGACTGGGCATTGGTCTCTGGATCATAGAGATGGAGGCAGGTTTCATCCTGTGTAATCAGTCTTTTGAAAAACTTTGACTCATCTTCTTGGCACATCTCTAAATGATCCTCGAGCACTCGACGCGTTCTGTCTTCTGGAATAATGTGAGCACGCTGGGAATCCATCTGACATACACCTTAGCATATGCAAATGGTCATGAATTATAGTTTTCACAGACCCTGTACTAATTTTGACATCTTGGGCTATTTGGCGAATAGTAATTCGCCGATTTTCTAAAATGGCAGACTCAACTTTACGGACAGTTGCCTCATCAATGGCAGAAAGTGGGCGACCTAGTCTGGGAGCTGTTTCCACAAATTTGTGGCCATGTTTGAATTCCCGATGCCAGCGTTTTACAAGGCCATATGATGGGGCATTATCACCATCAGTTTCTTTCATTTCATCAAAAGTCTCCTGTGGTGTGTGTCCTTTCAAATACAAAACCGGATCACTGCTCGACATTCAACAGGTTCCATTTCACATCGTGTTCATTTCAAACACCTGTAGAAGAGAAACCACAATGAGTTCAGAGCTGTAATTTGCCACATTACTCGTAGAGATATACATCATTGCACATGCAAAATTTCAGCTAGATCAGATAACTGAAAGTGGGTCAGGTCATTACTTATTGCACGCCCTTCGTATACGGGACGTGGAATTGC
Organism: Euprymna scolopes; assembly: GCF_053919585.1. Taxonomy (NCBI): domain Eukaryota; kingdom Metazoa; phylum Mollusca; class Cephalopoda; order Sepiida; family Sepiolidae; genus Euprymna; species Euprymna scolopes. The sequence continues at coordinate 125,608,089 of NC_136495.1, forward strand.
ATTCATCTGCAGAATTTTATATACGTATAAGCTGATTTAAATATTCTTTTAAATATTCACTTTCATTTCCTGTTAGTTGTTTTTTTTTCTTATGGTGTGATCATCTTTAATAAAATTTATCGTGCCAATATTTTAAATAATTTATACCTGCCTAATATTTGCGTAACAGGTTTATAATAAACACAAAATTGTCCAAGTAATTTCGTACGGATTGTATTTTTTTAAATTTAACCCCAATTTTGACACTTGTACATTTATGATTTAAGTTTAAATTCAAAATACAAAGTTTTACCCGTTCCTAAGTTACCTACATCTAAAGTTTCATTTCACAAAATTTCCGGAATAATTGATAGAATCGTCAGACGTAAACTCTTCACTTTTCGACCTTTTGGCATCCACATTTACGCCCCAGAATTGATTAAAATGATGGCCGCATGTGAATACCTATTCTGTATTATTTCAAATATTTAGTCCCAAAATTGGCTGAGTAGTTTGCTAAACACCGGGAAGTACAAATTCTTGGAACGTTTACCCCTTTGAAGCTCAAATTTACAACCTAAACCGAAAGCGTAATCAGAATAAGGTAAACTTTTTAGCTTGTCTTATTTACGATAACCATTTATGTAAACTTTAAAATAATTACACTAGAAATTAGCTGAGGAATTTAGTAGAGACCGAATAGGTCAATTATCTTAAACTTTAACCCCAATTCAAACCCTTAACATTTACTTCTTGGGCTAAAATCAAATCACAATGTTCAATCCACGTCCAAGTAATCTACATTTAAAATGTCAAGTTTTCAGACCGAAAATTAGCGGAGGAGTTTTGTAGAGTTTTCGAAGGTCAAATCGTTTAACTTAAACTCCTTGACTGCCAACTTTCAAGCCGCAATCTGAATAAAAAGATTCCTCCTAATCTTAATACTCCTTATGTCAAATTTCGAGTCTACAGACTGAGAATTGATAGAATTACTTGATAGGGACATGTACACTCACAGATACTCACCCACATACATTTTAACTTATATATATATATATATATATATATATATATATATATATATATATATATATGCATATATATATAAATAGATATATATATACATACATATATATATATATGCATATATACACCCATATATACATATAAATACACATATATATACATATATATATACATATATATACACATATACATACATATATATACACACATATATGCATACATACCTACATATATATATACACATATATATACATATATATATACACATATATATACACACATATATACATATATATACATACATATATAGACCCATATATATACATACATATATATACACATATATATACATATATGCATATATACACATATATATACATACATACCTACACACACACATATATATATACATACATACATATGTGTATACATACATACGTACATACATATATGCATATATACATATGCATACATACATATATATGTGTGTGTGTGTGTGTGTGTGTGTGTGTGTGTGTGTGTGTGTGTAAAGCTACATGGAGGCCATCTAGAACATATGCTGTAGAACGGAGAAAAAATGCCAAAGACCCTACTGTTTTGATGTGAGGTTTGGAATATAATAACGTAGTTATGACCAATGTGTTATTTCATTCAGACGCACCACTAGAAACGGGGCCTAATTAGAGTTGGGACACGTTTTTGGGGGTCACCCTGTATATTAAACATACAGGCCCCGTTAACCAGCGTTGTCCGGTGAAAGTGCGTCAAAGATCTAGAAGAGAATTTTTAAAGGACACACACCCCTCGAAAACAAATTAAACTATAGTTGTTATTGCTGGTCACTGCTGTGCGTTGAAAATATCGGACAATGGCAACAGTAGCCCAAATGAAATCATTAGATCGCATTTTCGGCTATTGTTTTTCCGTGGTAACCAGTGGAAATCATTGCTTTTGATTGCCAGCATTGTTGGTTACTGGCGTAATGTGTTAGTTTAGTGGAATACTCTGCAGGTACTAGCGAATTCTAAAAAAAACATTCACGGGAAAGCAATAATACGTACTTATTTGCCATGACTAATCAGTATAACTCCCAAAAGTTTACGAATAATTGTCAATTAGAAAAATAATATTAAGTAAACACACAAATTTCCGACGTTAGGGATTTTCACTGTATATAAGCTCTTTAGAGTAATTGTATTTTAAAACCTGCCTGCATAATATTTGGTGTTTTACCTTCTTTGAAAGCGTTTATTTAGTCCATAAAATAAACACTTTACATGATCAGTCACAGTTTTCAAGCCTAACTAATCGATCAAAAATATAAAATTAAATCAAATCGCCAACAGGACTTAAACAGTAAATCAAATATAGTATCATCAAATATTTATAGTAGTTAAAAATATAAAATTAAATATTGGTACCCAGTAAAGGTAATTTTATAGTTGTTTGTTGAGTATAGTGGAGTGTCGGTAATTTGGGTATATTTCCCAAACTAATGCCTTGTTTACATTTTGAGAGTGTTCCATATATAACGAAAGACCAATAAGTGTTTGATTATTAGTCCTCGCATCACTATTGCCCGTAGTCAGTTATACACTCCTTTTGGAATATACATCTCTATTTTTCTCGTTATCTACTGATTATTTGTTAATGAAACCTAGATGAAATATGATCCTTATTAAATTTTAAAGATATTCTATTCTGAAAGAAGTTTAAAAAATTAAATCTAAAAATGTTATTTTAAAGTTTTTGTTTAAAACCCCCGGATTTTCTCATTATTCAGACCTGCATTACAAAGAGGGAGTTGTAAAAATGAGTTGTGGTGTGAGGATAAATATAAACTGAAATAGAGAGAAGTAATTTTACACAGTAAGTATACACATATAATTTAAATTGAATCAAAAAATTACATTAGATTTATTTTATATAATGTACATTTTATTGCAATTTAAAAACATTATCTTGCATCTAACAATTAATAATATAGATATAAAATTTTCAATGATTTTTTAAAGTGCAGCAGAATGTACATTACATAAAAGGAATCCAAGGTGATTTTTGATTCAATTTAAATTAAATTTTTGTACCTTAGTTTGTAAAATTTATAAAAGTGTACTTTGAAGATAAATAAATTACAAATTGAATCTTGTACTTTTATTTTTAAAGCCTATAGTAAAAATATTTTGTTTAACAATTTTCATGCCTTGGATGAAATGCTTTTCTAACTTGTATCTTATCTTTTTAAGATTATATTTTAAAGCTTATCCTTCTCTCTATTTCAGTTTGTATTTCTCCTCACACCACAGCTCATTTTTGCACCCCCATCTTTGTATTATTACAGGTCTGAATATTCTCTCTGTTTCAGATTGTATTTCTCCTCATACCACAACTCATGTTTTGCAACTCCCTCTTTGTAATACAGGTCTGAATAATGGGAAAATCTGAATTTCTTTTTAAGAAAACTATAGTAAAAACATTTTGTTTAACAATTTTATTGCCTTGGATGAAATGCTTTTTAACCTTGTATTTAAATAGTTAGCAATGCGTGTTAAATGCAAATAATTCTAAAACATTTTATAAGAGTTCACCGTAGAAAAATTCTAAGCTTACCGGTATACAACTTTTGTAATTTTAAACAAGACTTAAAAGAAACTATTTAGTTTTTTTAAAAGAATCCCATCATGTGAACAACTTTATTAAATTATATATGTTTGTGCGATTGTCGAGCGTTGAAAGACGTTATGTATATTTTTTACTGCTGCATATATCATCACGTTTTGAATTGTTAAAAATAAGTTGCTAATATTTATGAAACAAGTAAAAAAAATAAGTAAAAATGTCTGTCTGTGTGCGTCTGTGTACATTCCCCTACGGAGTAACTCTGTCAATTTTCGATTTATACACTCGAGATTTGACATAAGGATATAAAGATTTCGGAAAGTCTTTTTACTCGTGTTTTTTTTAATTTCAGAACACAGCTTTTGGGGCTAACGTATACTAAAATGTATTCAATATTATGAAGAAGCAAGTTGAAAACTCTACAAAAATTATGGAAATCTCCGATTTTAGTTTACTTAGTCAAAATAAATCAATTCATCGTTGTTTATCAAAGTAGGTGATGTGTTGAGTCACTGATAATTACGTCTAATTAAAGCTTTCACAATTGACTAAGTTTTAAGCTAATATCGAAATCACAACTTTCTATTAACATATATACAAAAAAACTTTCACCCCAGCCTTAGTATTTTACTTGATTTAAATTCCAAATTTCTGTTAGTAATTTTAAATTTACGTTGAGAAGAAAATCTAATCTGAATGATTTCGAATGAAACTTCTATAGCGTTGTGCATTTACTGATTAATGATTGCAATAATCCGTACTTTTCAATGTACGCACCAACCAACGATCTAATCTTTAACTGGCCCTCAATATTGGATTTGACAGACTTCTGTTACCTGCCTTAAATTTTGACCGGAAATGGAAGACCTTCATCAGATGCATTGATGAAATCACTGGGAAAATTCATTTTACCGCTCCAAAAACATCTTAGTTCCGACGGAATTAACCACCTGTGTAACAGTAAAAGACTAATAATATATAGTACTTTGTCCATATCTGGAGAGGGCAGTGCTTTTCCTCTTCGAAATTAAGTGTGCTAAGACATTCGTCTCCGAACTTCCTTTTTCTTCGCAGAAGAGACGTTGCGTGTACGTTTGTTTTATCGTTACTTTTAAATTAAGAGTTCGACTTAATTTAAATCTATGATCTGCATCCATAACTTGCACAATATTATTCGTCTAACTACAAAAATTCTCGCCAATTCTCACCCTCTCTCTCTCTCTCTCTCTCTCTCTCTCTGGTTTTACAGATAAACTAAATATCGTAATCAGAGTTTTTTGGCAAGGACATTTCGTCTGTAGAACACAATACTGTCGAGCTGCTTCCCAGCTGAATATAAAAAGTTGTTTTCTAAGGTTTAGGAAATAATTCTCGTTCAGCTGTACTTTTGTAATAATAAAACCATATACAAATCATATTCTCAAATTTATGAAAGTGCTCGTATAAAAAAATAATGTATGTTTCAATTTGAATTTCAGCCCTGATTAGCACAGATATATATTAATACGCACAGTTTATTTTAACTTTAGGTGACTATGGTAACTAGATTCATGTAAAAAGCGGAATCCTCTGAATTATTTGTTTTACTCGGAATGATTTTTCTTTAACACACAAATGCCTTTCAGTATATTTTGCTCCCACTTGCGTGAACGTGCGGCGTTCATTCCCAATAATTTTTCAACAAGCAAAAAGCATAAACGTAAATATCGGTGTATATAGAATCGATATACATTTGCCTTCGGTAAAACAAGCGAGCTGTTACTATACAACCTTTATACATATACGGGTTTTTCAAAGAAAAAAAAACAGCAGAAAACCCTCTACCTTTTCAGCAAAAAATCATTTCTCGCTCACATTTGCCATAAAAAAATCTCTTTTCAGCAGGATTTCATGCTATGCAGAATTATATATCCACAGGATATTTCTGTTTTTTATTATCTGCAATTTATTTGTTGCGTGTTTATATCTTATTTTGTATAATATATTCTCATCATCAAGTGAGGGATGAGTTCACATTGGTTTGTGTTCAAAGCACAATTTCCTAATGTGATCTGTTTACGTGGATTTAATCACGCGGTTATAATGACAAGAAAAAAAAAGACAAGTAATACTTGAGAAAGACTTCCTTACAAAGTTTACTATTCAATATTTTATTATGTTGGGCCAGCACCTTTTTCTCTTATTCCTGTTTCACTGAAGAGCAAAGATAATTCCGTGTTTGTTTCATTTTTTTTAACGTTTTCTTTCAGCGGGCTAACGTTCGCATGTAAAAAGAAACGTGCCATAGCCGCGAATGTTTTCGACTTCCATGAATTCAACATTTTGCATACATATATCAATGTCTGTTGACAGAATCACCGAATATGCACGGTTTTAAGCAGAAAAAAAATGTAAAATATCTATGTTCATTATGTTTGAGAACTCTTGATTTAAGTCGAATTTTTTATTATATTTGTCAGTCATTGAGATGTGTGTTATTGCTTCGAAAAAATGAAAAACCCTTCGACGAATATACTCCCGACAAATACGCTATTAGCAATTTTGAGAAAGTTATATACCTTGACAAATCTAAAATTATTATTAACTACTCCTACACTATTATAAGTATAGAAACATATAAATTAAGCCAAGTTATCCTGATTGTTGGTGCGGTATGCTGGCATATTTCCAATGCATTAAATGACCATAATGACAGAGATAGAAAATATACACTGACTAGTTGTATTCTTTATTTGTTCGTTCGCTGTACAGAAATACCTTGAGATATGAATACACTAAGATAGGATTTCTTAAATACGACGATATATTATATTTACAACTTCTGTGTGACGCTTAATTCCATTTCAATAATTTTTAATTTAGAAATTGCTATGGAACTCAAAGAAGTGAAACTTGACATACTGAAAGAGCATAACAATGTGCTTGATTTCCCTATTTTTTTATCAAATATAATCATTTTTTTAACACCATGCTAATTTTTCCCCCATTTTCCGCAATTGTTAAATTTGTATCACTTTATAGCAGGTCTCGCAACATGCCTGGAAACGGTCTATTTACAGCTAGTAAAAAGGAGCGTGTTCTGCACAAATTACATGATTACATGAGTACCTTTTTCTCCAGATATAAACCCAACTGAACAGCAGTTGTCAATAATAAAGAGATAAGATCATCGCAACACTTGATGGACCAGATGAGTTCGCCAAAGTCTGGAATCTTCTTGGATTCCCTACATCTCATCGATTCCCTCGTGAACAGGGGGGAGAATATGTCATAGTCACCGCAAATTGCTTTTTATGTACGACAACGGGCAACCCCACTCAGATAAGGCTATAACATCCTACCTTATGACATTAGGCATTAGTGGAGAAAATTTGATGACATGATCACCTGAATAAAAATTAATTAAGCAGATGTAGTAAATAATAAAGATGTAAGTTTATGAAATAGGTGTATAATTTTTGTCGAATGATGAACTCTGAAGATTTTGTAAGTTTCCTACAGCATCACATCATCTCGAATCCGCCGATTGACATCATCAATTGACAACAGACTAGTCAATGTAATTAGGAAGCATGGAGTTATGTATATAACTAAATATTTCCTTATAAAAAATAATATGAAATTCCTTCTTGTTTCCTGTTAGTATTGTTAGTCGATATGGTCTTTATTTCATATAAATACAAATATGAAGTTATTGATTTATTAAAGAAAATATACATTTTAGACACTTGCACTAAAGTGATACACTCTTAAAAATACCAGAAAATATAAACATGTGCATAACTTTGACAATGTTTGTTTAAATCCACAAAAATCAGGTAATTAAGGCACCTTGATATACGCTTCCAGTGTACAAAATTTCATTTCTCTGCTTCTCATAGCGATTTCAAGCTTTATAAAATATTAACCTTCCATAACGCGATACACAGGTTTTACTTACCAGATAAGATATGGCAATTTTTTGTAGATACGATTTCAAAAATCACGCGATGTTATATATAAGAGAGTTTCCTTCGAATACTCGTGTCTATGCGAATGCCTACTGAGCAGCGGAGGTTACCAAATCCTTTACTATTAAGTATGCTCGCTAATTTTCCATCGAAAACGTTGTACCGTTGTGGTTTTACGATCCACGCGTGTTATCCTTTTTGTTATTAGCATTTATTAAGATTTAATGTATGAATCGAAGGATAAGTTAAAAACAAAACAAAGAAAATGATCTCTATTGAAATAAAGCATGCGATAATAGGAAAGCATGCACGAGCAGTGAAAAATCTGTAATTTGTGTGTCTGGTAGACTTGTTTCTCCCTCACTCTCATCCTTGCATGCATCACGAACGTCACCGCTGTTCTGTGCCGCGAGTACTACTCTGTTTGTATTTTTTCTATTAACATATATTTCAGTGTCATTACTGTTGTATTTATTTTTCTTATTTATTGTTGAAGAAAATTTGAGCATAGTTTGATATTCTTTTTGGTAAATCTCTTAGCGTGTGAATGAAAATATTCTCTTACGTTTAATTAAGTTGAGAGGAATTATTTTGAGATACGATTTCCTCGAGATACGTCGGCGTTCATGCAACGAATTAAATTCGTATCTTTGAGTACATTTTTATACTTATTATTGCTCGTCTTTACTATATTTCTTCTCTACTGGCCACTGTTTGTTCAAATTAATTTATTTCATGTTTATTGTTCTCCCCTTATTCCTCTCCATGAGAGTTCATGGGTTTTTTCATTCTTTAATTCCTTCCTTATTTCTTTTGTCAAGTTTTTTGGATTGTTTTCTTTATGATAACTCCACGGATAAGCTCATTTGGATAAATATGCTGATCGGTTTAGTAATGAATAAGACTATGCTTGTTTGCATTTTATGATCATTTAAATCGCCAAGCGAACCGTTGGCACAAAACAGGACATATATGATAGATAAGTATTAGAGAGCATGTTTTCAAGAACCATTAGCCCCAATGAAAATAATAGCTGGAGCAATGACGACACTCAAGAAAATGATCGCCATTATATTATTAAAGATTTTATTATACGGGTAAAAAGGCAGTCCGATATTCCGTATCACTGTCAATAGCAATGTTCAAGGAAATTCTAATCTACTAATAAAATTATTCATCTCCAAATTTGGTACCAATGTTTATTATGTGTGTTCGTGTTACAGATTTGATTCCAAAGTGAAATTGTAGCTATAAGAGGAGTGTAAGAAGCAATTATAAATGCAGTGTTGGAAGTCCTATACAAAATGCTCAGTTTAGGTGTTTAAATCATGATTAAATTGTATTGTCATGATGGTTGATTCCAATTCGATGTAAAAAATGTGTTTGTATTTTATTGTATAGGAATAATCATAGGGATATAGGGTTCAATGGATATCAATAGTCAATGAAATCTTGGTACAAATTTGAAAGAAAAAGTAAGATTTAGTTAAAAATATGAATAAAAACGACGTAAAAACAGCGGAGAAATATTAAAAAAAAATATCAAAGGGTAGAATAGCAAACACGGTGTAAAAGTGCCAACAACCCCACATCAAAGCGTGAGCAATGATACCAGTTTCGGAAAAGAGCAATAAAAAAAGAGCGAGTAAGAAACTGAAACAATGATACCAGTTTCGGAAAAGAGCAATAAAAAAGAGCGAGTAAGAAACTGAAACAATGATACCAGTTTCGGAAAAGAGCAATAAAAAAAGAGCGAGTAAGAAACTGAAACAATGATACCAGTTTCGGAAAAGAGCAATAAAAAAAGAGCGAGTAAGAAACTGAAACAATGATACCAGTTTCGGAAAAGAGCAATAAAAAAAAGAGCGAGTAAGAAACTGAAACAATGATACCAGTTTCGGAAAAGAGCAATAAAAAAAGAGCGAGTAAGAAACTGAAACAATGATACCAGTTTCGGAAAAGAGCAATAAAAAAAGAGCGAGTAAGAAACTGAAACAATGATACCAGTTTCGGAAAAGAGCAATAAAAAAAGAGCGAGTAAGAAACTGAAACAATGATACCAATTTCGGAAAAGAGCAATAAAAAAAGAGCGAGTAAGAAACTGAAACAATGATACCAGTTTCGGAAAAGAGCAATAAAAAAAGAGCGAGTAAGAAACTGAAACAATGATACCAGTTTCGGAAAAGAGCAATAAAAAAAGAGCGAGTAAGAAACTGAAACAATGATACCAGTTTCGGAAAAGAGCAATAAAAAAGAGCGAGTAAGAAACTGAAACAATGATACCAGTTTCGGAAAAGAGCAATAAAAAAAGAGCGAGTAAGAAACTGAAACAATGATACCAATTTCGGAAAAGAGCAATAAAAAAAGAGCGAGTAAGAAACTGAAACAATGATACCAGTTTCGGAAAAGAGCAATAAAAAAAGAGCGAGTAAGAAACTGAAACAATGATACCAGTTTCGGAAAAGAGCAATAAAAAAAGAGCGAGTAAGAAACTGAAACAATGATACCAGTTTCGGAAAAGAGCAATAAAAAAAGAGCGAGTAAGAAACTGAAACAATGATACCAGTTTCGGAAAAGAGCAATAAAAAAGAGCGAGTAAGAAACTGAAACAATGATACCAGTTTCGGAAAAGAGCAATAAAAAAAGAGCGAGTAAGAAACTGAAACAATGATACCAATTTCGGAAAAGAGCAATAAAAAAAGAGCGAGTAAGAAACTGAAACAATGATACCAGTTTCGGAAAAGAGCAATAAAAAAAGAGCGAGTAAGAAACTGAAACAATGATACCAGTTTCGGAAAAGAGCAATAAAAAAAGAGCGAGTAAGAAACTGAAACAATGATACCAGTTTCGGAAAAGAGCAATAAAAAAAGAGCGAGTAAGAAACTGAAACAATGATACCAGTTTCGGAAAAGAGCAATAAAAAAAGAGCGAGTAAGAAACTGAAACAATGATACCAGTTTCGGAAAAGAGCAATAAAAAAAGAGCGAGTAAGAAACTGAAACAATGATACCAGTTTCGGAAAAGAGCAATAAAAAAAGAGCGAGTAAGAAACTGAAACAATGATACCAGTTTCGGAAAAGAGCAATAAAAAAAGAGCGAGTAAGAAACTGAAACAATGATACCAGTTTCGGAAAAGAGCAATAAAAAAAGAGCGAGTAAGAAACTGAAACAATGATACCAGTTTCGGAAAAGAGCAATAAAAAAAAGAGCGAGTAAGAAACTGAAACAATGATACCAGTTTCGGAAAAGAGCAATAAAAAAAGAGCGAGTAAGAAACTGAAACAATGATACCAGTTTCGGAAAAGAGCAATAAAAAAAGAGCGAGTAAGAAACTGAAACAATGATACCAGTTTCGAAAAGAGCAATAAAAAAAGAGCGAGTAAGAAACTGAAACAATGATACCAGTTTCGGAAAAGAGCAATAAAAAAAGAGCGAGTAAGAAACTGAAACAATGATACCAGTTTCGGAAAAGAGCAATAAAAAAAGAGCGAGTAAGAAACTGAAACAATGATACCAGTTTCGGAAAAGAGCAATAAAAAAAGAGCGAGTAAGAAACTGAAACAATGATACCAGTTTCGGAAAAGAGCAATAAAAAAAGAGCGAGTAAGAAACTGAAACAATGATACCAGTTTCGGAAAAGAGCAATAAAAAAAGAGCGAGTAAGAAACTGAAACAATGATACCAGTTTCGGAAAAGAGCAATAAAAAAAGAGCGAGTAAGAAACTGAAACAATGATACCAGTTTCGGAAAAGAGCAATAAAAAAAGAGCGAGTAAGAAACTGAAACAATGATACCAGTTTCGGAAAAGAGCAATAAAAAAAGAGCGAGTAAGAAACTGAAACAATGATACCAGTTTCGGAAAAGAGCAATAAAAAAAGAGCGAGTAAGAAACTGAAACAATGATACCAGTTTCGGAAAAGAGCAATAAAAAAAGAGCGAGTAAGAAACTGAAACAATGATACCAGTTTCGGAAAAGAGCAATAAAAAAAGAGCGAGTAAGAAACTGAAACAATGATACCAGTTTCGGAAAAGAGCAATAAAAAAAGAGCGAGTAAGAAACTGAAACAATGATACCAGTTTCGGAAAAGAGCAATAAAAAAAGAGCGAGTAAGAAACTGAAACAATGATACCAGTTTCGGAAAAGAGCAATAAAAAAAGAGCGAGTAAGAAACTGAAACAATGATACCAGTTTCGGAAAAGAGCAATAAAAAAAGAGCGAGTAAGAAACTGAAACAATGATACCAGTTTCGGAAAAGAGCAATAAAAAAGAGCGAGTAAGAAACTGAAACAATGATACCAGTTTTGGAAAAGAGCAATAAAAAAAGAGCGAGTAAGAAACTGAAACAATGATACCAGTTTCGGAAAAGAGCAATAAAAAAAGAGCGAGTAAGAAACTGAAACAATGATACCAGTTTCGGAAAAGAGCAATAAAAAAAGAGCGAGTAAGAAACTGAAACAATGATACCAGTTTCGGAAAAGGCAGAAATAGAGAAATAGAGAAAGAGCGAGTAAGAAACTGAAACAAAAGATTAAAAAGAGAAAATATAATGAACGTCAGAACAAATATGAAGGTTCTCTGTAAAGATATATATATATATATATATATATATATATATATATATATATATATATATATATATATAGACAAATGTATCTGTATCCGAAAGATATTACACGTAATTAGAAAGTTTTGTTTTATATAAAACGTAAAGGGAAACTACGCAAAAGCAGACTAGCATCAATGTTGTATACCAGGAAAAAGAAAAACAAAAACACGGATTAAAACATGAGTTGACGGAAAGAAAAATAAGAATTTTAATTTAAAGATTTGTTGATACTGTAATTTTATAAATCTGCCTAAATATTGAGCATGCATCCAATTGAACACGCCTTAAACAGGTGATTATTTCTCCCCAAAGGATTTCTATAAACAGCAACATTGTTTAAACGCAGCAGACAGAGAACCACTTAAAAACGAGTGAAGCCTCATAAAAAGCGCTAGCAGAAACAATCTATATCTATCTATCTATCTATCTCTATATATGTATATATATATAAATATATATATATATATATATATATATATATATATAATTTAAAGGAGATTAGAATAATAGTCTAAAAGCTAAGTGTATTTTAATGTAATAGTGAAATTACTAGTTTAATTAAAATACAGGAAATGCTCGTTGTAATTTAGATATATAATAAGCTCGATAGTTAAATGTCCCAGAGCTAATTCAATATTAAGTAATGTGATTTATAATTTAAAAATTTAAAAAAAATTTAAAATTTAAAAATCAAAATTTAATTAAATTAAAAATCAGTTTCATAAGAAGGAACAACAACAAAGTCAATTATATGTACGATCGTTTCGGAAATCCGTGCTTTTTATTTGTGGTATACATGAAGTCACGTAGTACAATTATACATAGTTTTTTTGGTAAGCACGGTCTCCTCATCAGCAAATTTAGGAGGATTTCTATTGAATTGAAAAGACACCAAAAATAAACCTAGCATTAAAAGTAAGGCAGATGAATCTGAAAAATTGAAGTAAAAGGTTTGGATTTAAAATTTATAAGAAAATTAATAAGAAAATTGGTATAGGTTAGAGATAGAAATGAGTAGAAAAAAAAATATTTTTTTGAATTTACATAATAAATTTGATTTAAAAATATATAGATATATAATTACCTTTTGGTTTTCCTTTTTTTGAAATCAGGAACTGTATTTAAAGTAGTCATTTAGATGTTTGCTATAGCTTTTTATTTTATTGAATGATGAATTTTAAAAGGCCGACGCTCATGCAGTAAATTGTTTCCGTTAGCGTATTTTGATTTAAAGACGCTACAGTTAATATCTATAGAGAGAGAGTATTTATTTTGCAAGTTTTAAGGGGAGATACTTGTCATGGCTTTATTTATTATTTGATTTACGAGTCTAAGGGCGGTAATTGGTTTAACTTAATTTATTAAAAAAAAATCCATTTTTACTAATGAGTAATTTTTAATGATTTAAGGTGGTTTATATTTATTAAATTTAAACCAACGTTTATGAGTACATGATAGAAGCTCGTGTCTTGAATTTACTAGTTTGGTTTTGCTTTTTATATCTTCATATTTTAAAATTTTTAGGGTTTCTTTTGTACATAATGTACAAAATTTCTCTCCTGGTTTATATGATTTGCAAGTCTCAATTATTTGCCATTTTAAGTTGAAAGAAATATTGCTATTTTTTAGTTGCCAAATATAGTTGGATAGAGTAGTTTGGTTTGATAGAGAGTTATTTAAAAAAAAAATGTTTGTGCGTTGAAATTCTATGTTTTATTGGGCCAGATGTGGAACCAATATATATTACCTCTTGATTATTATGATTATTTTCCGTTAGGTCTATTGTTGGATTATAATGTGGTGGGTTGGTTAATAATTGATCGGTAGATTGATTTAAGTTGGTGTTATTATTTAATCTGGTAGTTGAGTTATGGCTGTTGATAGGTTCTTGTATATTTGGAGTTTTTGATACTGTGCAGCTATAGATAACATTTTTAATTTTACATGAGCCTTGTAGGGGACATTTATTTTTTCTTCTACAGTTACAGTCCGATGTATTTTGTATAGTTACATTTTGTAGTTTATTAATTTTATTATTATTAGAGCTAATTATTTTCTGATGAAGGTTAGGCATAGTAGAGTAAGAGACTTTAATTGTGTTCTTATTGAAAATCTTATTATATCTATGGCGGGCTTTAAAGTTCTTATCTAATATTTTAAAAAATTCTCTAGCTATGTTTGTTTCTAGGTTTTAATAACATATAATATGGCAATGTCTTCCCGTATACGAGTCAAGAAAAATAACCAGGAGACAAAAAAAAATAAAACCAAACTACAAATATTAGATAATAATATAAATAAACAACAAACTAAAACCCGCAAACGTAAGAATAGACACAAGGAGATCCTATGGTTCAACCCCCCCGTATTCCAAAAACCTAGAAACAAACATAGCTAGAGAATTTACTTAATATATATATATATATATATATATATATATATATATATGTATGTGTGTGTGTGTGTGTGTATATATATGTATATAACGGCAATAAAAAAATAATATATATATATATATTATTATTTATTGCCGTCTTATGTGTTTCGTTACATATGTTTCAGATTTTGGACCAAGTTTACGCTCCAACAGCCTCGTCAGAAATTACAGAAATGGTTGTTACTATAGAGAAGAAGTGAACAGATAAAATAGTAATAATAAAAAATAAAACACATATTTGCTGTGCAATAGTATTGAGCACTCTCTTCATGTTTTTACCTATTACCAGTTTTACCATATATACATATATATATATATATATATATATATATATATATATATATATATATATATATATATACATATTGTCCGTAGGTATTTAATTATTATAGTAAACAATAATTATATATATATATATATACATATATATACATATATATATATATATTTATATATATATATATATATATATATATATATTTCATTCACGAAGCGAAGACTTATATGTCATACATCCATGTTTATAAGTGATATAAATAAAATACAGTTTAATCACCACTCCTCAAACGCTGATAAAAGGGAATTTAAACACTAAGGAAGGTATGCATACCAAGGACAAAGCAGCATGTTTTTACTTGGTCGTTAATCATGAATATCAAAACAATACTTTTCTCGTTGTACAATTTATGCATACAAATTTTCTCATAACCTATAATGATATATATATATATATATGTGTGTGTGTGTGTGTATATATGCATATATATATAAATATATATATATACATATATATATATATATATGTGTGTGTGTGTACACATGTATGTATGTTTATAAGTGCAGATATGTAGACACATATGTATATATCTATTTGTATATATGCACATATGTACAGATATGTGTGTGAGCGTGCGTATGTGTATGTACCGACTTTTACCCATCCCAACTAATTTCCCTATTTTTCGAGTTGTTTCTCCTCGTGTCTTTCTTTTTACTTACCTACTTTTTCAGGATATTAACTGCTAAACTTAGTCAAAGTCAATCTTATCTAGAATATTACCTTTTAATATGAGGCAGTCGTACTTTTAGATAATTGCAGAGAGTAAAAATACTTTTTATTTTGCATAAAATTGTGTTTCTGATGTTTTATTATTATATATGTTTCTGTGTCATTAGTGTTTTATTTATGTTTCTTAGTTATTGTTTACTCTAGAATTGTTATACTTGCTGGGATCCTTGTTTAGAATCTTAGACATGATTTTATCAGTACTAGTTACCATAATCCTAGATATAAGCGTTACCATAAACTAACCATAATACTAGATTTAGCTTAAAAATATATGGAAGAACTCTGGACAAAAATAAAAGAAAAGTTGGATGCCCTTTCCCGAGAATATTGCAGCAGTCTAATTCAAGGAATTTCCAAAAGTTTGCAAACTATCAAATTGCAGAATAGCTATGCAACTAAATAATAACTTGTTTATTGTGTTCATTTTAGGCAGTTTATTTTTAAAAAGAATATATGCTTACAGAACATATAACGCTTTATGCATTGTAGAAGAACATATGTCTGCCAGAAAACCGCAATCTTCCAGTTAACAACAGAAGAAAAGGCAGAATTATATTCTGGACGTGACGTCTCCATATTGTATCTTATGTTCACCATTTTATAGCGTAAAAAAGAAAATTCTCAGGCTGTTGATCTGAACATGGTAGAATTTGTGCATTTATTGGCATTAAACATATGACGATCACAACTAAACGTTCAATAAAAAACAGTAGATGAAATGCTGACGAAATTCCGACTAGGCTCGACTGAGCCCTGATCTATATCGTCATTGCCAAACTGTCACAAAAGATCACGTGATTAGATCATCAGTAGCCGGTGATTTTATCAGTTCAGTTTTTCCTCATGACGAGATTTGATGAGGCATCTCTGCTTCTGATGCACGTCCATGTTAGAGGGGGCTTCAAAACAGTTCCGCACCGTCAAAATCCGAAATCGAAAAGTGAATTTTCAAGTAATGAATGAATAACTTAATCACTATAATGATGCCTGTAATATATATATATATATATATATATATATATGTATATATATATATATATATATATATATATATATATATATATATATATATATATATATATTACATCCACACAATAGACTCTTGGCTGTACGTGTACAATCTTCGTCAAAGTTACTAAATCTGTGCTATTTCTCAGAATAACTGCTTGCAGTATACCAAAATTAAACAAATAAACATTCTTTCGGTTTTTCACAGCGTTTTCTGAATTATCCTAATTCATTATAACGCTCGAGTTGAAAATATCGTGTATACTATTAAACTAACCTCTTTCCAGTCCCGCAGGTGGCAGTTTAGCATTTTACAACGTTATTTGGTTTGATTTAGCTAGGTGCTATTTGATACGTGAATTCATAGCATGAGTCTCGTTAAAAGTAAGGCCGGCTATTGTTATCTCATGAACCAAAAAACATTAACTACCTACGAATTGAGAATTAATAGCATTAAAACGAGGAGCCTTGTGTGTTCTTGAATTTATTTCTACATTTTCATTCCCAATATATATTTACAAGCCTCGTTTGATGTCTCAGTCGTACATGCCTGTAGCGCGCTTTAAGCTTCATATCTCTGTCACGGCATTTAAATCGACGAGTCAATACCATTTCACTACTGACAAAACTCCACCTACTTCGTAAACGATTATCTGCCGCTGATGACTTAGGTCAGTTCAGTTTTTTTCTTTTCTTTTTTTTTTTTTTGCATGACGGAATTCAATGACGGACTCTATCTTCTGATGTCATGGAGTCTCGCTCCGTCAATATCTTAATCTGACTTCCAAGATCGCCATGGGCATGGAATATGTGCTTATATTAAAGATGGCTTTCCGTGTGGCAGGGATATCTCCACAGAATACCCTAATTTACCTTATATGTGATTCAGGGGTTCACTTGCTTACATCACTGCATTTATATTTGCCCTCTATCGCCCACATAGTAGCGCAGTTTCTATCTTTAAGACTATATCTAAAAAAAATAGACCACATCCTGTCTGCACATCCCTCGGCTAGCTTTCACACTTACGGTGACATCAATGTGCATAATATGGAGTGGCTGACCAACTTAAATAAGAAAGATGATGAGGGGAGGTTCTGTCATGATTTTGCCATTGCCTATGACCTCACTCAGATTGTTCGCGAACCCACCCGTGTGCCCGCTACTGCCGGTCAATATGCAAACCTTCTAGACCTTTTTCTCTCAACTTCCCCTGAGCTATGTGCATGTTCCCTTCTATCTCGAGGATCCTCCGACCACTGCGTCGGATCAGTTAAGATAAAAATAAAATGTAATAAGTTTTCAGACGTACCTCTCAACATTACTGTATACCCATACTCTATGGCTTACTAGGATAGCTTCAGTACATTCATATCTGATCTCCCTCTGCATTCCATGTTTAAAAAGGATGTGTCCTCTATAATATATATGCTAAGTCCGTTAAATCCGAAGTAGCTGAGCAGCGGCTTGGGTCCCACCAGTTTTGGCAAATAACAAATAGGATCCTGAACAGAAGCGATCGTTCTATCCCTACTATTATCAATGGACCTGAAGTAAGCTCGTCAGCATCAGACAAGCCAAACTATTTGCCAAGAAATTTGCAGCTAATTCCACCCGATGTAACGAAGACCATTAACTCCCCGTATTTTCTCCTATAATAGAGATCACGCTAGATAACATACAAATACCTGTGCGTGAGGTCGTCAAGCTAATCAAGAACCTTGATTCCAGTAAAGCAACTGGCCCTGACGGCATTCCAATTATAGTGTTAAAAAAAGCTACAAATAGAGCTTGCCTCCATGCTTACAAAACTGTTTAAGCGTTGCCTTAAGAACTGCGTCCCAACACCCTGGAAAACCGCATCAGTATGCCCTCTATTTAGGAATTAAGGTGATATGTTATCTCCCTCTCAGTACAGACCAATAAGTCTCCTGTGTGCCATGAGTAAGTTGCTGGAATCCATATAAAATAGAGCAACCACCTCAGCAGAAATAATCTTCTTAGTGACACGAAATATGGTTTCCGTTCTGCTAGATCTGCAGCAGATGTCCTATGGGTTATATCTCATAGGATTAACGAATCTCTAGACAAAGGCTTTCTTTCTGGGGCACTTGCTCTTGACATATTAAATGCTTTCGATAAGGTATGGCATAAAGGCTTACTTCACAAGATTTCCAGCTACGGTATGAGTTGAAATGTTTTCCTTATCATTAAATCATTTCTCTCTCAAAGGTTCATAAGAGTAATGGCTGATGGGCAAAAATCAGAGGCCCACAGTATTAATGATGGAGTCCATCAGGGGTCAATCCTGTGCCCAACTCTCTTCCTGATCGACATCAATGATCTCTCAAAACACATACTTTAATCATTCGTTGACATCTATGCTGATGACACGACCATCTACGGCAACACAACACAGGCCGTAAATGAGAATGTTCTCTCTGATTCTCTCTCCTCTGATCTCGAGCGCGTGTTACAGTGGAGGAAGAGATGGCTGGTTACCTTTACCGCATCTAAAACCAAGTTCCTATCTTTACATCATCAACGCTCTGATACCGATCTGGCATCACATAAAATGCATGGCTCTCGTCTAGGGGAGGCTCCATGTTTTGACAAACTGTTGGGTTTGAAATGGAACACGTACATCAAGTATGTTGCCAAGGTCGCTGGAGAAATAGTGGGATCCTTGTACCGCTTAAGAAGATATCTCACTACTGATGCAATTTTCTATCTATATAAAAACCAAGTACGCCCAAGGATGGAATACTGCTGCCACATCTTGGCAGGAGCTTCTAAAAACATCCTAAAGTACAAAATAGACTTCGTGGTTTAGTGGGGGATGCCCGTTTCTCTTCCCTGCAACCTCCCACGGAAGAGAAGTTGCGAGCCTATCATTGTTTTGTCGTTATTTCCATGGTCGGTGCTCGTCTGAACTCCAATCTCTTGCCCCATCTCGCCAATCTTTCACGATAAACACCCGTCTAGCTGAAACTATTGCCAATACATTCCCCCACTCTTTATCTGTGCGTAAATCAAAACGTAGATTCCATGAACAAAGCTTCATTCTTTGAACTACACGCCTGTGGAACTCTCTACCGCTTGCCTGTTTCCCTCCTGACTTACACATGGATATCTTCAAGTCCAACATACACAAATTCCTGATGACCCACCCCCCTTAAGTAATGACTCTTTATCAAATCTCCAATACTAATGAATACTTCACCAATATCCCATTGATTACTGTACACAAAATAACACTCAGGCACGAGTGGATTCTGGGCCTTGATAAGTGGTGACCTCCATGTAAAAAAATATCCGAAATCGGCAAATGAATTTTTATATAATGAATGCATAAGTTACTCACTATTAAAATACATTTTTTTAAATCCCAAATGATCAATTCTTGCGAAAAATAGGAAGAATTACTTTTGGAACGCCCCTCGGTCATAACATTTATTATAAGCCATGTGATTGAAAGAGTACAAGCCACTTAAGCATGCGAATGTTGACTACATAAACTTTATGATTGTGTGAATTGTAGTCGAAAATGTCTATGTTTATTGGCTTTTCGTGAATGGCATTTAAGATATATTATGAGGAAATGGTCTTACACGGGTATGTGATATGACGTCGCATGTATCTGACCAACCACATACCTACCCAAACAATTGAATGGTAATCTATTAAACACATCTAAATAATGCCCTCCCGAAATATCGTGATTTTTATCAGATGCAAAAGTAACGATTCGTATCTTAGAATGCACTGCTAATTTGACCGTTTGTGACGGCTGTTCGCTCGATGAACACACCACGCGATCATTTCAATAGTGATTTGATTGGCCCTTCAAAAACATGACATTTATCGATCTTTGTATTATAACCATTGTGGAGAAATCAAACGAGATGGACAGAAATGATTCACAGATTAAGAAATTCTACCCATAACAAATACTGGACAACGATTTTTAGATATATACGTTTGTGTATATGCGTATAAGTAGCGAGAAATAAATCCGTTATATATATATATACATATATATATATATATATATATATATATATATATATATATATTAAGTAATGTGATTTATAATTTAAAATTTTAAAATTTTAAAAAATTTTTAAAATTTAAAAATCAAATTTTAATTAAATTAAAAATCAGTTTCATAAGAAGGAACAACAACAAAATCAATTATCTGTACGACCGTTTCGGAGAACAATGCTTTTTATTGTGGTATACATCAAGTTATGTAGAACAATTGTATATAGTTTTTTTGTAAGCAAGGTCTCCTAATCAGCAAATTTAGGAGGGTTTTTATTGAATTTAAAAGACACTATAAATAAACCTAGCATTAAAAGTAAGGCAGATGAATCTTTTAATTTTTATTTTTTTGGAATTGATAGATAGATAGATAGATAGATAGATAAAAATATATACGTATATATATATATATATTTATTTATATATATATGTTTATATATATTTATATATATTTATATATATATATATTTATATACATATATATTATATATAAATATATAGCTATTTATATATATATAGATATTATATATATATATATATATATATATATATATTTGAAACTCTGAGTTAAAACACTTATTTTACGATTATTTTCTCTGTCTGTTTACCTTGCATTGTTTCACTTTTTCAAAATATCTGGTGACCTTCTATCTCATCTCTTATGAGTGATTAAACGCTGGTACCCCTTTGAAATATGTATATATAGTGTTGAAATAAATATTGTATCTTCAGCTGTGCCATCCACAATCGATCATTTTATTGGATTTTTTTTTAATCGGCTCATGACACGCTATATATATATATATATATATATATATATATATATATATATATATATATATATATATATGTGTGTGTGTGTGTGTGTGTGTGTGAGTGTGTGTGTGTTTCTGTGTGCGTATTTAAGAATTATAATACGTTTAGTACGAAAATAAACTAAACCAATAGACCATTATGAAAAAAATAGTTATATAAAAATCTAAAGCAGATCTAAAAGCTCATCGAGAATATCAGTAAAACAAAAAATCTGCATATTAGAAAAAAATGAAAATTAATTGTCTGGAATTGAAATATTAAACTATAAATACACAATTCTTTTAAATGAGTCCTACTTCTTTTCTGAATAAAGATAATAGCAGAATATAATGGTGAAATGCTATTTAAACCATGACACTAAACTACAAAAGATGACTACTAACATTTTTCGGTAAAAATAAAGTTTTTGAAATTGCAAGTAAATAGTAAATAGTAAATAATTGATAAAAAAGAATTCATTTATTGTAAAATCAAGTTAATAACATTCATATGTATGTTATTTAAAATCAGTCAGTAAGCATTTAGATAGTTTTCTTGATCCCTTAATAATTTGGACTCTAAAGCTACAATCTGTTTTCTAATTTCTTTTATCGGGCGTTGTTCCCTTGTTTCTATGGGTGTGTTGTTGTATAATATTACTATACCAACAAAAACTTATAGAATATCAAATAGGTAGGACAAGACAATGGAAAAATCATAATTCCTAATATCCAGATGCAAATTCCAAACAGGAAAATCTGATGATGTATATCAGACTCCAAGGTAAAGAAGGCCCATAAACATTTTAAAGACATATTAATAAACAGGATAACGTATATTCTAAAAAAAACAAACAAGCAGATAAATCATTTCAAAATAAAAATCATTCTCAACGAAAATTAAAAAGCACAAGTCTCGCTTCCAATATAAAGAACACTATTTTCGAATATGGATTGAAGACGAAATCATGAAACAAGAGAAAATTATACTAAATTTTCCACGTTGAACACGAGAGATATTGGTAAACTCAACTGGAAATCGTGCAGATTACTATGGCGCGGACATCAATATAGATTATAGATTAAAACATATTTCAGAGGGTAAATCAAATAAAGTGAATTTCAATTTAAATCAAGTAAATAAAAATATATTATTGAGAGATTTTATTCTGAGATGTATATATATATATATATATATATATATACATATATATATACACACACATATACATATATATATATATATATATATATATATATATATTACATTATACGGTTTATTTGGAGAGCTGGTCATGATATTGGTCGGAATCTGGGAACATGCGTTTTTCATAGGCGCCGGTTGATGCTCGGGAAATACCTACCGTATGGCAGCGATCAGTGTCATTTTTGTGTTTTGAAAGATCATTCTGGTGATGTTTCTGACGCATTACTAAACTAAGTTGTCCTGCAGGTTCAGCTCGAAAGAAAAGGGGGCATTGAGGGAAAGGTTCAAAGTCGTAACAATTCTTCTGAAGCCAAGCCTATGTTTCTTTGGAATTATGGGTCGTCGACGTGTTCTGCTGCGACACCGAGGGTTTGCAAGCGGGCATCTCGTTGCATCAGGGGGATCACAACACTTTTCAACACACCGAGTCCACTTTTGGTGTTGATTTCATATGACACCACATCAACGACGAAACAGTGTCCAGAAATTTTTTGAGGTGTTCCTTTAAATGTTGAACCTTCGGGTTTTCTATTTTGATCGTGATGACAATAGTCTTCTTATCATATCTTGGATCGGTAAAGATCATAAGTTGTATAGCAGAACATTTCCGATCTCGCTCGTTGCACACTGTATCAATTTTGAATATCTGCATAAAAAACAAAAAAAAAATAATCCGACAAGGAATACTAAATTGAACATTAATAAATCCTTCCATCGCGGAGTCTTTAATTATGTCTACTTCTCATCAGAAGAAATATAATAGCAGAATATAACGATGAAATGCCATTCCAAGCATGAAATGAAACTAAATTATGAATACTACCATATTTGCATAAATGAAAACGTCTTTTAAATTGCATTGCAAATGGGGGTAACTATAGCAACAAAGAGTTCTGAAAGATCAACAGGTAATGGAATCAATGGAAATCCGCAGGTTAAATTCATACAATATAACCCCGGGTAACGCCATTAATCTGTTCCACGGTTGGTGAAATCCCCACATGGATGTCCCTTAGAAAAAAAAATTATGCAGCATATCTTTAAAATTAGAATGAAAATACAGTACAGTATATAACACATATGTATATAATAAAAACACATTCTAAATAAACCCGAAAGGCGGTGAAAATTCATTGACCAGGACCAGAATAATATCGTATTTCACATCGTACCCGAAAAAACGTACCCCGGGGGAACCAAATCTCAGGAGCATTGTATCAAATAGTTCTGCTGCATTTGGTAATATCCAGATGTAAATCTAAGACAGGTAAATCCGTCCAGGTACATTGAGATCAAAAGTAGAGAAAATCCCAAAAAATATTTGATAACTGTTTATAAATAGAATACATATTCTAAAAAGATATATTTCTTCTAAAATAAAAAAATATTCTGAAAAGCTTTTTTTTTTCAGGAAAAATTTTATTAATAAGGTTTATTTAGAATGCATTTTAGTCTAAGTATAAAATAAAATTACATTAATAAAACAATACGGAGATTAAATATTAAAGACGCGGTTATTCTGATACTATTATTAGAAAATATGTTAAAGAAAACGCGAATGGTTGCAAAATAATTGATAACAAAGAATTCATTTATTGTAAAATCAAGTTAATAACATTCATATGTATGTTATTTAAAATCAGTCAGTAAGCATTTAGATAGTTTTCTTGCTCCCTTAATAATTTGGACTCTAAAGCTACAATCTGTTTTCTAATTTCTTTTATCGGGCGTTGTTCCCTTGTTTCTATTGTTGTGTTGTTGTGTAATAAAGGGGGTCGCGTGTGTGATCGTCTAGTTGTTCTGTCTATTTGTTGTATCTTCATATTTAATTGTTCATATGCTTTTGTGTGTGTATTCATTCACTTCAGACAAGGAATTGGTTTAATAGTTATTTATTCGCCTTCCAGAAGTCGACCGCAGAAGGATGGAAGTTAATCACTGGCCTGCGTTGTTTCCTTTCTTGGTCTCATTTCCACAAACGTTAGCACCCCCCCCAGCGGAGGGGATTGGACGACTGTCAAGCCGTCCGTCGCCTTCTAAGTCAAAACCCAATCTCCCCAATTTAGCTTACCTGATCACGTGACTCACCCGCATCCGACCAGCTGACCCTCGCTTCCTGTCATCCTGTCTACAATATAATTTACACGTCTCCCTCTCTTTCTCAATCCATTTTCTAACATTATGCCAAACCCTTAAATTCTCTTTTTCTTTTCACCCTAGATATTTTTCGTTTCTCGTTCTAAGCGACTAGCATACGTAAAAATGCCATTTAGTTTACATAAGAATACTATGTGACACATTTTAGAATAAATTATTCCATAAAGTAAGTTAATGTATGTATTCTTTATTATTTTACTGTTAGGTTCTTACATCGTTTTGCTGTCACCGTTTTGGATTTTAATTTTGTATGATTATTTTTATATTCTTTTTTATATATCATTCTCATTGTATATTACATCTGTTTTTATTATTACTAATTATAAAATTTATTTAATTTAGATTTTCTTTTTATGTTTGACTTTTCATTGCTTATTTTATTTTATTCGAACTAACTAATTTATTTATTAATTTGTGCCGTAAATCACTTTGTTATTTTAATCGTGAGCTAATAATTTCTCCTTGTTCAATGTTATAATTACTATCTCAATCTATTCTTGTAGAATCATCATATATTGAATATTATATTGTACGACGAATAAATTCTCTGGTGGACTACTCAACAAAATAAATAAAAAATAAAAGGAATAATAATTACAGTGTCATTCATCGAATTCCACCTGTGGTATTCTTTACACTATCACGTCAGTTGAGGTTTGCGCTCGACGATCTAAAAAAATCGTATCTTTTCTCTTTCAGAGAAACAAAGATTTTTACAGGGAACTATTTTACGTTATACATGGGAAGGTTGCAGCGGTGTAACGTTAATTTGTCTTCTATAAAAATGATTTTATCTATAAGAGAAGGTAGACTGTTGAAAGATCGGATTTTTTCGATTTTTGATACTTATCGAACAGCTGTCTGTACAAAAATATCTAAGAACACTACCATATCTATATATATTTCTCTCTCGTACTTTCTCTCTGATCTCTCTCTCTCTCTCTCTCTCTATATATATATATATATACACATATACATATATATGTACAACCATGACATATATACATATACATAAATATATGTATATATATATATGTGTGTGTATGTGTTTATATATTGATGCTACAGTTAAACAATGTTCAATACTCGAAGTAAATCTTATATGAAGATAGAATTATGAATATTAACTATTTAAGTCTTATAGTACGTAAACAAAGAATGCAAGAATGATATGAACTATTTTATAGAGTTTTTAGTACACGTTTTTTTTCTTCAAAGCAATATGTTTAAGAAAGAAGATTCAATAGACTTGCACTTACTTTACTAGTTATTTTTTAAAAAATGTAAACAGCCGTTCAGAACATAATTTTTAAAAATATAACAGATTACGAAGAGCTATTTAAATTAATGGCCATGTGTGAAAAATATTATTATAATAAAACTATTAATGTATTGCTGCGCCCCCACACACATAGATATATCTATATACACAGACAAAAAGTAAACTGAATAAAACGCACGTTTTAATTAAATCATATTCCTTTAATGATTTATGCATGCATGTGTGTTTTTGTGTGTGTTTTGTTTATCTCTCACTATATATGTGTCTGTCTGTGTAAGTGCGTTGTTGCTACTAATGGCGGAGTTTATGTTAATGTAATTACAATTTCCAATTTCACTCCCGTAATATCCTAGATTCCCAGTCATTTTGCCAGTTCGAATACAAAAAGTAGCAAGCACTTCTAAGTAAATTGTTAATGTCCTCTGGTTAGGTATATGTATAGTGGCTCATCCTTGCCTTTCAGCAACTGGACCTAGAATCTAAACACCGCCTCTGTACACATATCTTTGCCCTTTTGCTCAAATGTGCTGCTGACCAAATATTCAACAAAATACATTTTAATATAAATGTGCGCAATAAAACCGGTGAAGTACATACACTTTAGAATCGCTGCATTATTCTCCAGTGGGAATGGCCTATGTTTAAGGGAGCGTGGAATGATTGAATCTGGGGGTATGTGTTGAAATTGTCCGGTAGTAAAAGCTGTTCCCTCTTCGAGGCGAGCGAAACGGAATAACTAAATATTCGTCGGGATTATTTGTGCAAGTGCAACATTTAAGTGCACATGGCATGCGGCATGAACATTCTCAAACTGACAGATTCTTCGAAGTGCTGTCAACAGTAATCATCGACGATACTTCTTGATTGCCGGCGCGTTGAGGAGAAAGGGAAGACATGTACATGCGTACCGAGAAATGTATTTAGCTGTATTTGATTTTAAAGTGTTTGACCAAAATTAGGTGATGACCGCGAGGGTAGAGCTGGCGATATATTTGTGCTTATTTTGTCAGCTCTATAGAATAACATTTGGAGCATAATCTATATAAATAAAACAGTAGACGTATGTGTGTGTAAATATCTAACAGGGAAAATATTAAATTACTGGTCACATAGCACTGACATTCTCAGGAAATAATATCCATGCACCGAGGGTCGTTTATAGTGAATAATATATTAGCTTACATGCATCTATATCGCATAAAAACATCGGCAAATTTGCATGTAAAATGTTCATTAAGCGTTAGCTTACAATTTTTTGTGCGCATGTGCGTACATTTGTTTTTTTTTCTTTTTCTCAGGCTGGAACGCTCGTTTTTTATTTATTTAAATTCGAACTGATGCCACCAATTCATTTTGTTCTGTTTTTGTATTTAAAAAAAGGAAGACAACAAAATCATATGTACATATTACTCGCCGTTTGAAATTTGTTAATATGAAAACAAACTGATATATCTTTTCACAATCTCATATTTACTTAATTTCATACATTATTTTAAGACGGAGGAGAAGGAAACGACACACGGATTACGGACGGTGCTGAAATAATAACGTTATTATTTGGAAAGGCAGTCTTAATATGGGGAGTGGAACTATTCTGTACTTTCACCTAACAATTTATTAAATAAGAAACTGACATGTATTATCTCTATGTTTGTTTAGTATTAGTTAACATTAAGTATCTGTTTTTCAATCCAATTTCTTGATTAGTTTATTACAAAGGAAGTTTTGGCTAATCACTATCTGCATTTGAAATATTTCTTTTTTGAGCAGTATGAATTTTAAATAAGGTGCTTCTGCAGTGTAATACTCATATTTAAAAAAAAATACAAACAATTTATTATGAAATCATGTATTTCCAAAAACTGTTGGGGCATTTTCGGAAGTGAGGTCATGTGTTGATAATGGGGGGGGGGAACAAGCACGATGATATTGCTTTAAAAAGTACTCTGGACACCGCCAGGGATTACCAAACCTTCTTTTTTTTTTAGGTAAGGTTAGGGTGTGGTTAATTAGTACATGTTAATCCTCCCAAGCATTACCAATACTTTTTTCTGTTTATCTATAGGGGGTAGTAGATTATTTCGCTGAAATGCTGCGTCAGAAAAGATAGTACATTTTGATCTTAGCCAAAAAGCCAAGTAAGCTTCATATAGTTTTATACCAGACATAACCGCCTTCTAAAAAAATATACAAAATAACCGACACAGCGTATATTTAAAGAGGTGGGAAGGGGAACATGGAGCCAGTCCCGGAAATACCTGAAGCAGTTTGTGATCTCAAAAACACTTTCTTTTAAAAAGAAGTGGGGGGATACGGAGTCAGACCCGGGAACCGTTTACGAGTTAAACATTACTATATTTCATTCATATTTTTAAGAGTGGGGTGAGGAATATAAAGTTAGTCCCAGAAATGGCTGCGACATTTTACGTTTTAGATATTAATTTAATGTATATTTTTAACAGTAGGGTTGGGGATAAAAGTTAGTGCCGGAAATGGCTAAAACGGTTAACAATATAAACATTACTTTATTTCATGAGTAATTTTAACAGGCATTATTATTTTCGTAAGGGCTGGGGCGATAATGTGGAGTAAAATAATGAAAAATAATTGTCTAAATTAATAATATATCAGAGAATTATGAAAAATTATGAAATGTGAGTTTATTGATTTCTCTTTTCTTGAATAAAATAATAAACCATTGTTATTATTTTCGTAAGAGGGATAATAGGGGTTTAAATTATGTACACCTATTGTCAACATTCGAACACTTCCAAGAATTATGAAAAATGATCAAATATGAGTTTATTGATTGGTATGTTTGTAATAAAATAATCGGTCTAGATAATATATCAAAGTTATTATTTTCGTAATGGGTGGCCATAACCTGGGTTAAAA
This sequence comes from Euprymna scolopes, assembly GCF_053919585.1. Taxonomy (NCBI): domain Eukaryota; kingdom Metazoa; phylum Mollusca; class Cephalopoda; order Sepiida; family Sepiolidae; genus Euprymna; species Euprymna scolopes. Next base: position 125,637,163 of record NC_136495.1, read on the forward strand.
TTATAAAAAATAATTGTCGAAATTAGTATTATATCCAAGAAATATGAAATATGAAGAAATATGAGTTAACTGATTGGTGTGTTTATAATTAGATAATCAACTCAGACAGTATATACAAGTTATTATTTTCTTAAGTGCGGGGAGAGATAATGCGAGTTTAAATCACGAAAAATGATTGCTGAAATTGGTAACTTATCCAAGAATTATTAAAAATAATGAAATGTGAGTTAACGGATTAGTGCGTTTGTAATGAAATAATAAACCCAGATAATATATCAAAGTTATTATTTTCGTATGGGGTTGGATGATAATGTAGGTTAGAATTGTGAAATATGATTGTCGAAATTAGTAACATATCCAGGAATTATGGACAATTGATTGAATATTAATTGATTTATGCGTTTGTAATTAAATGATCGGGACAGACAATATATAAAATTATTATTTTCGTAGAGGGTGATAATGTGGGTTAAATTTAAGAAAAATGATTGTCGAAATTAGTAAGATATTCAGGAATTATGAAAAATAATGAAATGTGAATTAATCGATCGGTGTGTGTGTAATGAAATTATAAACTCAGGCAATATATCAGAGTTAATATTTTCGCAAGGGCGAAGGAAAAATCTTGGTTACAATTAGAAATGAGTGTCGAAATTAGTAAAATATCCAAGAATTATGAAAAATGATGAAATGTTAGTTTATTAATATGTGTATTTATAATGAAGTAATAAATCCAGGCAATATAGGTATTATTTTGATAAGGATATGGGCAATAATTGTTGAATAGGGAACACATATTGAAGGAGGGACGGCGGGGACATATATATATATATATATATATATATATATATATATATATATATATATATATATATATATATATATATATATATAACAATGATGAGGGAGAGAAACAAGACATTTATACAGTTCTGAGCTGTTGCTTCTAAACACATATAGCTAGGGTGAGAGAATGATACATGCACAGTTCTTATATTTATCGTCACACATATAGAGAGGGGGAGGGGTACATATTCTTGGAAGGATTACGCAATGCTCAAAAGAACATGATTTACACAGTACCTTTTAATGTATGGAATGACGGCAGGAAGACAACAGTTACAAATGGTGATTCTTTATTTCATTGGACCGGTCGAATGATATGACGTTAGGAATTCAAATTTGTTCTACATAGTTTAATGTGTCTACACTTCGCTTCGAAAGGGGCATCTGACCACTGTCAGACTATCCTGATTTCTAGTGATTAGCAGACTCAACTGTTCTGTCTCAACTACCGCCCTGATCTGACTCACTCTATATCCTATATTGAGAATATCCCCTTTGGTATGACGTCAAAAGTGTGTTTCCCAACGTTACCAATTCCCGTGGATAAGCACACGTTTTTTCAAACACACTTTTGGCAACAAAAATTCTCAACTAACCTATTTTTAGACCTAACCTATTTTTTACAATATATTTTTAATTTGGATTGTTCATTTTTTTAAGCTGACATTTTTAAAATTCAGTTCTGTAATTAATGAACAATCTACTCTTGTTCCAATATAAACAATATCTTACTAATTATAATAGAATTTTACAATATGTCTTTTAAACATTCGAATTTCTAACATTCTATTTCTGAACCTTGCTTACAAGTTCCAAGTCTCGGCTTATCCTAATCTCATTTTAAATTATGTAATGCTCTTCTTATTTACAGGGAAAGGGAAAGCCCTTTTTCCATGTAACATTCTTATCCTTCCCATTTTTCAAAAAATGTACGCATTTTTATATTTTAGTAAATTTTCGTGGTTAAGAAAGATCAGACTCCATACAAAAACTTCTTTACTCAACCCTTTTCCAATTGACATCATAATTTTTTCGTTGATCAGAATATCTCTCTCTCTCTCTCTCTCTCTGATCTTCCTGTCATTTCCTTTTTGGGTGCAGGGTATACCTCCTATGATTCATATCAGCTGCTTTATCCAGCCACCCTTAAACCGTGGGCCCATTTTACCTCTTCGAAATCGACGACTCTTTTCGTCCAAATGTGTCCTGATCCTTTCATTTGTCTGGGTGTTTTACTAGTTAGAGCTCTGTCTCACGTTCCAACTATTTTATCTTTTGGGACATACTCAAATCTCATTTACTTAAATCTTTGTGGTTTTGCTTCTAATTATTAAGATGTACCTTTTAATGGCACTGATTCTCTTGGATTTCCTTTCTTCAACCTTGGAACTTGATGAAGACTTAGAAAACATCACCTTTAACTTAATAACTCTCACCTCTTGCGTCAAAATTCATATCTGTGCACTGAATTACAAGTTTGGCTGTCATTTCTGTGATTTTTCTTTTTTTTCATCAGAGCGTCCAAGATTCTTACAGAGATATTCCGCACTCATACATCTCTAAAATATAAGGTTATATCCTTTCTTCCTACGTACATACGGTATATTTTACTTTTTTCTCCCTTCTTAAAGCTATATGCGATTCTTATAGTCTTATGGTACCCTAAGAAATTCTCGCACCCTTCACCGACTTCCTTTTTAATTTAATGTGCCGAGTTTTATCATTCTGCTCGGTGGCGTCATATGCAGCATGCTTTATAAGCCACAATAACCCAGGATCCCATCTATATTTTTCTAACAGGGACATCTCTAATGATCTTTCCTGGCAAGCTATACTTATTGCGAAAAATGTTATAGGCATAAAAAAATTACAAAAAATAAAATAAAAAAGAAACATTATCTCTTTTGGCTTATCACACCCGAAAAACTCCCGAAATACCCGTTTACGTAATTTTCTATTGTCCCCTCTCGAAAAATTGTTACTGATTGCTAAACCAACAATTACTCTCAAGTAACGTCTCATTTTTATTATACTATGACTTGTTTCTTTTCATTTTAATATATTGACTTAATTATGACTTTGATCCTGACGTGTAAATACAATAATATTATACATTCATTTAAAACAATTTAAAATACTTCTCAGACATTTAAAACAAATACATTGTTAGATTTAACTATGATTACAACTTAAGTTACAATTATAACTTTTTTCATGAAAATTTTTCGTTAACAACAACAAAACAAGAAAAATATGTCAAAAAAGTGTCCCTTAAAAACACACACATGTAGAGCTGAAAAGTTCAGCTAGAAACAAAAAAACTTTTTTAATGAATATGAATTCCACACGCTGTTTTAAAACGTGCATGCGACATTTGAAAAATATATTGATTGACAGTTATAATTCAAAAATGTCAGATTTGCCGGATATTTCATAGCAACGATAATGACATAGATTTCTTTACTCGTGTCTGCATATATTTAAAACAATTCATTTATCCATGAATTTTACACTTTCGTACGTTTGAACTCGTTTTTCTTACGTTTTACTGTCTGAGTGTGTATGCATTTATTTTTTTTTCGTTTCTACTTTTTTCTTTTTCCTCTGCGGTACATCATCTTTTCTTCTTTTTCTTTTCTTAAAGTGCATTTTGTTTCGTGCGTAACTACATGCTTCTTTTTCGTTCTATTTTTCTAAATAGTCTAGCATTTTTTCGTATCTTTCTAAATAGGTTATTCGTATGTGGCTGTTTTTCTTATTGTTATTTTCTTTGTGGCATTTTTTTCGTGAGTGTGCACGCTTTACATTTTGTGTATGTGTGTATTTCGTCTAACTAAGGACCTTAGTTGTTTCCGTGGTGTACGCGAGATTCGTTTTTTTCCTCAACCTTTTCTGTTGTCACTGGAAAACTAGCACCAAAAAACTTATATGTTGTATTGAGAGGGTTTCCTATTAAAAGAAATCTGACGTGAGATTAGTATTCGGGCCATATAATACACGAATGACGATGACGATGTAAGGGAGAGGGGGAGAGACATTTATACATATTACAGTTCTCTTCTGAGATGCTTGGGACTGAGGGCTATAGGATGATAGCTGCATATTTCTTATATTTCTTGTAACACATATAGAGAGGAGGGGGTACATATTCTTGGAAGGATTACGCAATGTTCATGAGAAGATGATTAACCTTTAAATTTGTGGAATGACGACACGAAGACAACAGTTAAACATATCGATGGTGATTCTTTATTTCATTGGACCGGTCGAATGATGAGGATGCCAGGAATTCACATTTGTTCTACATAGTATAATTATTCTACACTTCGAATCTGACCACTGACTGACTCTCCTGATCTATGCTGGCTTGCAGCCTACCCAGTTCTGCCTCTACTACCGCCCTGATCTGACTAACTCCAACTCCTATATGGAGAATCTTTCTTTTGCTATGATGTCAGAAGTACGTTTTCGAACGTGACAGATTTACGTGGCTAAGCACTCGTTTTTCAAACGCACTTTAGACAATAAACAATTCTCAACTAACCTATTTTTAACAATCTATTTTAATTGTTATTATTCATTCTTTTTAGCTGACATTTTTAAAATTCAGTTCTGTATTTAAGGAACAATCTACCGTTTTCCAATATAAACAATATCTGACTATTTATAATAGAATTTAACAATAGTCCTTTTTAACATTCGGATTTCTTCCAATCTATTTCTGAATCTTGCTTACAAGGTTCGAGTCTCGGGTTATCCTAATCTCATTTTAGATTATCTAATGTTCTTCTTATTTACATAGAAAAGGACAGCCCTTTTTCTTGTAACATAATGTGGGTTACAATTATGAGAAATGGGTGTCAAAATTAATAACATATCCAAGAATCTTGAAAAATGATCGAATGTGAATAAATCAATTCATATGTTTATAATAAAATAAACAAGCCAGACAATATATAAAAGTCACTTTTTAAGGGAGGGGTTATAATGTAAGTTAAAATTATGAAAAATGATTGTCGATATTAGCAACATATCCAGGAATTATGAAAACTTATGAAATGTTAATTAATTTATTGGTGCGTTTGTAATTAAATAATCGGCACAGACAATATATCAAAAAAATTATTTTCCTAAGGGAAGGGGGCGATAATGTGGGCTAAAATTATAATAACATGATTCTCGAAATTAATTATAATATTCAAGAATTATGAATAATTATGAAATGTGAATTAAACGATTGGTATGTTTGTAATGATATAATCAACTCAGACAATATATCAAAGTTATTAATTTTATTAGGGGGTGATAATGTTAGTTAAAATTATAAGAAATGATCCTGGAAATTAGTAACATATTCAAGAATTTTGAAAAATGATGAAATGTGAGGAAATTGATTGGTGTGTTTATAATGAAATAATAAACCCAGACAATATATCATTCTTATAATTTTTCGTAAGAGGTGGGGCGATAATGTCGGTTAAAATTATGAAAAATGATTCCCGAAATTAGTAAAATATTCACGAATTTTGAAAAATAATGAAATATGAGTTAATTGATGGATGTGTGCGTAATGGAATAATCAACCCAGACAATATATCAATGTTACTATTTTACATAAGTAGGTGGGTAATATGGGTTTAAATTATGAACAATAATTGTCGAAATTAGTAACATATCAGAGAATTTTGAACAGAAATGAAATATGAGTAAATTTATTGGCGTGTTTGTAATGAGATAATAAACCAAGCCAATTTATCAGTTTCAGCGATCAACAATATTTTTTTCTGAATTTTCAATGTTAACTTTATTTTATAATGAAGCAGGGGTTGTCTACTCACTTAATTGTGTCAGTGTATTTATGGATTAATATTAATATACTGCTGAGGCATCTTCAAAAATGACATAATTTTTCTTACAATAATAGTAGCGATAGGGAAAAGGGAAAGGATCGTAGTAAGGTTGAAATGTATGGTGAAGCAAGGGTTGCAAACTCATTAATTAATGCAATAACTTTATGTATAAATTTGGAAATTCTAATGATCCATCTTCTAAAAATTATTTCAATTTTCTTTAAATTATGATAGCCTTACTAGAAAGAGACAGTATGTTATATATGTTGTACAATACCTGTCGAGCGTATGTTAAATTGTTTCATATATGTATACAAATTACCCGTCCAGAGGTAGACAAATATATTTACAATATGTGAAGTAATATTCCCGCCCAAAAAAGGTAAAATCATTCCATATACATTCTGTATATTATCTGTCCTAGAACAGGTACAATTATTCCATACATGTATAGGTCCTAGATTCGGTAAAATATTCTTTTGCTCGAAATAACAAATGCTACATAAACATTAAAAAATGCTCTCTCTAAAGAATAACAAATATATTCAAAACAAACTTAAATGTTTCCATTGTTTATACGGTCCCGGGCAACTCCGGGTAGTCCGGTTAGTACAACATAAAGCAAGATGAAGTTACCTGTGAATAATAATTTGAATAAAATATAAATACACCTGATGTCACTATAAAAGGTAGAAATTGTTGAATATTACTAAGATAAAAATGTAAAACGTATATCATAGTTTATACACACACACCTGCACACATTTTCACGTACACATACATATATATATATATATATATATATATATATATATATATATATATATATATATATATGTCTGTGTGTGTGTATATATATATGTATGCATATGAATGTTATCGTTTTTGACGTTTAAATGTATATATAAAAACGACATTATTTTTGCACCAACCATATATATATATATATATATATATACATATATATATATACATATATATATATATGAATATATATATATATATATATATATATTCATATATATATATATATATATATATATTCATATATATATATATATATATGTATATATGACTCACGATTTAATATTAGCCTATTAAGCGATGATCTTTGTAAACAAAATGAACTTAATGGTTAGAAGCCCTGACTGTCGTACGGGCGGTCTTCGATCCTGGCTTGAGGTAGTTTTTTTTTTTTTTTTTTTACACAGTGATCACCACTTATCAAGGCCTGGAAGCCACTCAGGGATAAGGGTTATTGCTAGTACATTACGTTAGTGAGGAGATTTTATGAAGTGTTTACTTAAGGGGGCGGTTCATTAGGAATTTGTTAACATTAGACTTGAAGACATCCAAGTTGTAGTCCGGAGGGAAGCAGGCAGACGGAACAGAGTATCACAGGCGTGCAGTTCTAAGAAAGAAGCTTTGTTCATGAAATCCGCGTTTTGATTTAGGCACAGATATAGAGTGGGGGACATTTTTCACAGTGGATTCAGCTAGACGGGTGTTTTTCGTGAAAGATTGGCGAGGGGGGACCAGGGATTGGAGTTCAGACGAGCACCTGCCATGAAAATAACGATAAAACAAGGATAGGCTCGCAACGTCTCTTCTGTGGGAGAGGGGTTGCAGGGTAGAGAAAAGGGCATCCCCCACTAAACCACGAAGTCTATTTTGTACTCTGTCAAGGCATGATAGGCTGTTTTTGGCAGCTCCTGCCCAGATATGGCAACAGTATTCCATCCTTGGCCGTACTTGGCTTTTATATAGATAGAGAATTGCATCAGTAGTGAGATATCTTCTGGAGCGGTAGAAGGATCCCACCATCTTTCCAGCGACCTTGGCAACAGACTTGATGTACGTGTACCATTTCAGATCAGGAGTAAAGGTCAAACCCAGAAGCTTGTCAAAACACGGGGCCTCACCCAGACGAGAGCCATCCATCACAATTGATGCCAGCTGGGGATCAGAGCGTTGATGATGTAAGGATAGGAGTTTGGTTTTGGATGCATTAAAGGTAACTAGCCACATCTTCCCCCAGTGAACCACGCGCTCGAGATCAGAGGAGAGAGAATTAGAGAGAACTTGGTCATTTACAGCCTTTGATGTGTTGCCGTAGATGGTCGTGTCATTAGCATAGATGTCAACGAATGATTTAAGTATGTGTTTAGGGAGGTCATTGATGTAGATCAGGAAGAGCGTTTGGCCCAGGATTGACCCCTGAGGGACTCCAGCATTTATATTGCAGGCCTCCGATTTTTGTCCATCTACCACTACTCTTATGAGCCTATCGGAGAGAAATGATTTAATGATTGAGAAAACATTTCCCGTTATACCGTAGCTGGAAATCTTGTAAAGTAGACCCTTATGCCATACTTTGGCGAAGGCCTTTGATATGTCAAGAGCAATTTCCTTAGAAAGGAAGCCTTTGTCAAGAGATTCACTAATCCTGTGGGATATAACCGTCAGCACATCTGCGGTAGATCTTGCAGAACGGAAACCATATTGTGTGTCACTAAGAAGGTTATTCCTGCTGAGGTGGTTGACTATTTCTCTATTTAATATTGATTCCAGCAACTTACTCATAACACAGAGAAGACTTATTGGTCCGTACTGAGAGGGAGATGACTTATCACCTGAATTCTTAAATACAGGGCAAACAAATGAGGTCTTCCAGGGGGTCGGAAAGCACTTCTCCTTAAGGCAGCGCTTAAATAGTTTCGTAAGTATGGGAGAAAGTTCTGGTTGAAGCTTTTTTAACACTATAATTGGGATGCCATCAGGGCCAGTTGCTTTACTGGAATCTAGGTTTTATATTAGCTTGGCGACCTCATGCACGGATATTTGTATGTTGCCTAGCTTGTTCTGTGTTATAGGAGGAAATATTGGGAGTTGATGGCCTTCGTCGCATAGGGTAGAATAAGCTGCAAGTTCTTTGCAAATAGTTTGGCCTTGTCTGACGCTGACGAGATGACCTCTGGTCCATTGATAATGGTTGGGATAGAACGCACACTTCTGTTCAGAATCCTATTTGTTATTTGCCAAAACTGGTGGGAACCAAGCCGCTGATCAGCTACCTATGATTTAATAGACTGGGCATATAGCTCTCTTGCATTTTTTATTACTCTTTTACAGTGGTTGCTGGCAGTCCTGAAAGTTGTTTGTCTCGCGGCAATGATGAGCTGTGATGCACCGGAGCAGTACTACATGTTGATGAGTTGATTACTATATATATATATATATATATATATATATATATATACATATATATATATATATATGTATATATATATATATATATATTATTTTAGAAGGAAAACCGATAATTAATAAAATAGTAATCAACGTTTCGTCCCTATTTCAGGGGACCTTTTCAGGATTTCGTAGAGAAAATGTCGAAGAAAAACGATTACAGACAACATGCAAGTGAAAAAGGAAAAACTCCTTAAGGACTTCCTATTCTGGGCCGAAACTATAAATGTGCTTGCTATTATATATATATATATATATATATATATATATATATATATATATATATATATATATATATATATATATATATATATATATACACTAGCTGCGCCGGCCAGGCGTTGCTGTTGCTCCGTTTCGTTAAATGGAAAAAAAAACAAAAGTTTTTAAAAGAATCATGTTTCTTATATGCTTTATTTCTCAATAGAATAATTGATTGTTTTATATTATTTGCAGACGTAGAGGTAGAACACGCAATATATAATTGTATATGTGACGAGCAATAAGTGTGGATATATAGAGCACACAAATGTAAACATTCTCCCTGACCTTTAATTATCGTGATTTCAAACGCTTGTTTTATTAGGAAGTTTCGTCTCTAAAATTATTTTATGTTCGTTCGTTGATGACCATGGTTCCTGAATTTCACTTGCAAATATACGTCACACTGCTTACACTCTGTGAGTACGATGATCCACAACTGATATTCTGCAGGACATTTTATCTAAGAGAAAAATAACAGAATATTGTAAACCCTTAATATTTACCAAAGACAAATTGGAAAATTATTGGCGATTGATTTAATATAAACTTATATTTGAGCTCCAATAAAAAAAAACAATGAATACTTTTTACTAATGCTTCCTTACAAAGATTTTTTGTTGTTTTTCAATATTTTATTTATAAAAAAGGACAACACACCTTTTTAACAAACATCCTATTAGCAGGCTGAAATCCAGGCTACTGGTCCTGAGCCTTTCCGAAACGAACACGCGTAAATCTGTTAAAATCGGAATAAAATATATTATTATGATTTAGTAAAAAGACAGGGTAACGGTTCGAAATTAATTCATTAAAAAGGACGAAAAATAAAAGATTGTTCAAGATAAGTTTAAAGGAGAAAAGTTTTTCAAGACGATTAAAACAACAACCTGTAATGATTTAAGCAAAAAAAAAAAAAAAAAAAAACAATTAAAAAACCCGAGATTGAAATTATATATATATATATATATATATATATATATATATATATATATATATATATATATATATATATATATATATATACATATATATGTATATACATATATATATGCATGTATGTATATATATATATATATATGTAAATACATATGTATGTATATATGTATGTATATGTATATGGATATATATATATATATATATATATATATATATATATATATATATATGGCATAATCACAATGAGACACCAGTTTTCGCCAGATCACCGAAGTCAAGCATCTATGAATCTGGCAGTACTACAAACGTAATTATTCTGGAATGCTAGTCGTGTATGTTCAATGCCGGACGTAATAATTTCCAGGGTGAGTGTAACCCACTGAGAGCGATACGCCCTGAGTCCTCAATGCACTCCTGCATTTAGCTGAAGAAACACTGTGATGTCAAACCCTGAGATCTAATGTGTTATCCGTCTTGTGTTAATTACTGCACCGAGAGAGATCAGAGGTGTATTGAAAAGTGTTGGTGGTTTCCTACCAAACCTTCACTACTATAAACAAATCTTGAGTATGCATCTCCGAACAACTTAGTTACTGTGTCGGAGTCATACGTCGGAATCTAGGAAAGAGTTCATCATATATATGCACATAAATACGTCCATATTCTTTGCATCCTAAATCATTGATACATAGTTCTCAAATGGTTATATATATATATATATATATATATATATATATATATATATATATGTATATATATATATATATATTATATGCTTGGTACGTATTAGTCTCATTTATTTTAGCTTAAGTTGTTAGAAAAAATTACATAAAAACTATTTTGATAATTGCTATTAGAACACACGATCTGCGTAATATGTATTATTTTTTTTCATTATATCAAATACTTTTATTGAATACTACTTTCGGTGCTAATATATTTCATTTTCCCGGCAGATTGACGTAAATCTTGTGTACTGATTTGCAAGTATTCTTTATTATGCCTGAATCCATATCATCTTAATTACTTGTTTTTTTTTTACTATTACGTCATTTCCTCATTGCTCTGTATACATAGCTATATGTACATATAGACCAAGAGAAGCGCGAGGAAAAGACGAATTCGAAAAATTAAAAAAATAAAATCAGCAATAAAATTCGAAGCATCCGTGAAATAAACAGGAAAATTACAGTAGTTCACAACACACATGGGGAAATAATAAATAACAGTACTGAGGTAATGGATAAAAAGAATGGTAACAATATACATCTATGGCATCAGTTAATCGAAATAATTTATGAAGATGAGATAGGATAAGTAAATTTCAATGCAGTTTAATATGGTTTCTTTTTGATGTAGTTCACCAAACTCCGATGATTACAAACCAATACTATTACGACGAATTTATATTTTCTACTAGCATTGCAATTACTGTAAGTAAATAACGCTTGATGATTGAATATAACCAATTTGATCAATACAACAATGAACAAAAAGCAAGAAGCAAAATGAGACCAATATGAATAGATAGGAAAATGCAAATATAATAATGTATATAAGAAGCAGTACATTTATACACGGATGATTTTAACAGTAGTAAAAATACATAGTATACTACTTTGTGCTATGTGATCGCTGGATTATAACATTAAATTTAGTTTTACTAATATGAACAAACATTTTATAATGTAAGAACGAACAACGTGGCATGCTAGAATTTGCGGTTCATCGCAGTAAGGCACATACACACATCTATCTATCTATCTATCTATCTGTCTATATATATATATATATATATATATATATATATATATATATATATATATATGTGAACAAATGATTAATAAAACATGTTAAAAGACATCTTGAAAAAGAGTTAAAAACATATTGTATTTTAAAAAAGGAAATAGAGCTTATAATATGTACAAATAATTAATAAAACATGTTAAAAGACATCTTGAAAAAGAGTTAAAAGCATATTTAATTTTAAAACGGAAGCACAAGATAAGTAGATAGCCCTTAATCCTCGGAGTTTCGAAGTAATACTCTCCTTCGCATCAGAGGGCAGGAATTGGTAAAATGCGGGATCGGATTTTGCATACAAAAGTATTTAATGAAACTACAAGTAAGTCACATATCTTACTTTGTGTAAAAAAGGGGTGAGGTAAGGGGAATAGGAGGTAAAAGCAAAATGCTAAAAAGATTTCACATGAATGGATAGTCCTATGAAGGGTAAAAAAATCCAAGAATGGTAAAATCCAAGCACGGTCGAATTTAAAATTTCCAATCGAACAGGTAAGTTCAAAATGGTCCAAAATTATCCAAAAGGAAAAAATTCCTTGGAAAAAATCACAAAGGGAATGAGTTCCAAATCATTAAAAGAAAAGTTCAAATGTGCACAGAAAAAAGCACTAGAGAGAATATTTAAAACACGTCTGCCAAGGCCGGAGGAATCAAACAAATTAAGGTAAAAAAAAAACAAAAAAAAACGAAAAAGTGTGAAAGTTTAAATTTGAAAAGCAAGGTAAAACTGACTCAGACAAAAAGCGCGAAAGTTAGGGTCAATAATTAGGTCAACTTGAATATGCACGTGAAAGTCCCAGAATGAAATTAAGAAACACGTATATATATATATATATATATATATATATATATATATATATATATATATATATATATATATATATATATATGTATATACAGTGAGAGAGAGGGAGAGAAACGGGCAAAATAAATAAATTGGATGAAGTTGAAGACAGAGAAACAAAACTTGTGATAAATTAGCGGAACGAGGGGGAATCTGGTATACTTTAAAGAACGTGCACATCAATCAAAATGTATAGTGTGATAAAAGAAAGAAGTAGGAGGAACTCTTAAAACCACAAACGCAAATCCTACAACCACTGACCATTCCCTCGGGCAAGCACTCCGTTCAAATGAACATCGAAACAATTCTTTCTAATTCCATGTAGGAATTAGTATGCATGTCCGATAACCTTAGCAACGGTTTCACTCGTAGTTACAATATTTGAACGGGTTGTGTCGTGCCGGTAATTACTAAAACTAAAGTTTCAGCTGTGAAAGTTTGCTAATATAGTTCGGCAATACAAAACCCGAAAAAATGACCACAATTTATTTTAATTCTCCTGTTGACCCCCGTAAAATATTCGGAATTTTGAGGGAATGATCTCAAGTCAACCCTGGGTATTGGTCATCACAATAAATAAAAATAAACTGAAACTTTGATTGTTCTTTGTGTATTTAATGATACACACCCAGTTTTTATTCTGGATGTTTTAAAGACAAAGAATTGTTGAATTGCTCTATTCCTTAATAATAGTATTAATATTTAGATAATTTCTACGGTATAGAATATTTCTTGATCTGAACAGACCTGACCTAGTTAGTGCTGTCTATATTGGTGTTATTGTTGGTGTTATACGTTTTGAACTTACGCTTCGAGCTAAGGAAAATCTTGCTACAACAATATCTGCCCTGCATGAAGTTCTAATTAGTCGCTAGTATACATATATTGACATGCATTATTCCAATATATGATTACACCGATGTCTGTAATACCCCCACAGTTGAATAGACAGTTGGGAGGTGTTGGTCACCGAAACAAAACTGTTATTTCACTTTATTAATTTTCAGTTCTGTGTTTGTTAGCATTTGTTTGTCAGATTCATAAAAAAAATGTGACGATATTATAGCAAATCTTGATTACATCTCCTCTCCTGATATTTCAACAGAATGGTGATAGCAGAGCATACTCAGTTTCTGACTTTGTGACCATCCACACCGTTTTCACGAAAGGTTAACATTCACGCAATCTGAATCCAGTTTACATAGGATCAATGACCAAGGTAAATTATTATTTTATTACATACTTATTTCCTGTTATTAAAATGACAAATCGATATTTATGTATTATATGATCTAATTAAACAAACGACTTATTCTTTTCACTGTGACAGAGTGTAAAACTAAAACGATCACATGTTGTCAATCACATGCGACTTCGTGTTAAATCGCTGTAATGTTGCATCCTTTTGTTTGATTTACAATAATTTACACGGAATGTCCTTCGAAAAACATGCCATACTAGAAACACCCGCTGTTGATTTCTCGATTAAACTAGACCACTTGTAAAAGTTTATGTAGAAACTCTAAGATGCCAGAAATGAGAGTTTCATAGTTTAATTCTTTAAAAAAGCTTGCCCTTTATATTCCCCCCCCCCGCTTCATGTTTTCATTAATATATAATCATATAAAAGTATAAATGCCATGTATGCAAGCAATTTATGAGACGATTTCAAACTCATGATTCACCTATAGATTTTGTCCTTAATCAAAGGCCTCTCACTGCGATTATGCAAGGCATAGGGTAAATGAATGTAATAGCAGCCCAAGTAACAAACTATTTTAGATATTTTAACCATGGCTCTCAGTTTTTCTGATACACATATTATGCACAGCCAATATAAAATAACCTGCAAAATTTTCTATTTACAATCTTTACATTTTGTCCATTAGAACTTTACTCCGTTTCATTTTGTTACTTTCCTTAGACGATCTAATTAGCTTGATGTATATATATATATATATATATATATATATATATATATATATATATATATATATATATATATATATAATAAAATACGCATCAAATGCGCTTGAGAACAAATCACGACGTAAATTTAGGATATAAACAAATATTATACTTTTTTTGAAATTTACAAATTATATATTGCGGAGCTACAACAGGCGTGCAATAAGTAATGCCCCTGTACCAATTCGCATAGCAGTAGAGCAAAGAAACTTGACACACTTATTAGTATTTCTCGACGTAGGAACCACCCAGAGTTATGCATTTTTCCGATCGTTTGATGCAGCTCTGGAAACAGTTTTTGTAGAATACCCCCATGTTGATCCTCCAACACGACGTGACTTCAGAAATCAAGGCTGCGTCATCTGGGAAACGCTTTCCTTTCAAAAACAACTATATGGCTGGGAAGAGGTGAAAGGCAGAGGGTTCACGGTCAGGAGACTAAGAAGGATGGGGAGGGATTTCCTAACCACACGTCCGTGCTTCGGATCTGGACCGGAGCGTTGCCCTGCAGGAGGAGGGTAGCTTTGCTGATCTTGCCCCGCCTCTTCATTTTGATAGCTTCCCTTAATTTCCTGAAAAAGTGAAACATAATAGGCTCCTATAATTCTGGAATCCTTTGCCAGGAAATCTATGATCACTACTCCGTCCTGGTCCCAGAAGACTGTGAGCATGACCTTGCCAGCGGAGGGCTGCACCTTTGCCTTCTTTGTAAGTGGTGAGTCCAATTGCTTCCACTGCTTGACTGTGCTTTGCTTTCTGGATCATAGTGATTGACCCAGGTTTCATCCTGTATACTCAGTCTTTTGAAAAACCTTGACTAATCTTCTTGGCACATCTCCGAATTCATCCTCGAGCAGTCGACGCGTTCTCGCTTCTGGAATGGTGTGAACAACCTGGGAATCAATCTGTCAGACACATGCATATGCAAATGGTCATAAATAATAGTTTCCACAGAGTCTTTACTAATCTTGACATCTTGGGCTATTTGGCGAATAGTAATTCGTCCATCTTCCAAAATGGCCGCCTCAACTATAGGACAAATGTCTCATCAATGGCAGAAGGGAGGCGCCCAGGTCTGGGAGCTGCTTCCACAGATTCCGGCCATGTTTGATGCCAGCGTTTTACAAGCACATATGATGTGCCCATTATCACCATGATTTTTTTCATTTCATCAAAAGTCTGCTGTGGTGTGTGCCCATTCAAATACAAAAACCGGATCCCTGCTCGACATTCATGAGGCTTCATTTCACACCTGACTCACTGAAACACATGTAAAACAGAAACCACAATTACCTTAGAGCTGTAATTTGCCACATAACCCGTAGAAATATAAATCATTACATAGGCAAAATTTCAGCTAGATCGGACAACCGAAATTGGGTCAGTGGCATTACTTATTTCACGCCCCTCGTATACTCAACCCTCAGTGTGTTGCTTTCGTTATTTTTGTCTTCTTATTCCTTGCTATGGTTTACAGTTGGAGAAAGAAAATACTGTTTGTAAAGAGCCGCGCGTTTGTATTTTGAAATTCCTGAACAGTCCGTAGGTAACGCGATAATAACGTCATGGGTGTGAGTTCCATACAAAAATGTTCAGTTCTTTTTAGTAATATTGCGTTGTGATTTGGTTTCAAGCGAATTTGACGCGTATGTTAGTTTATTCTAATTAAACCAACGTTTGTATATGGAACTCACACCGTTCCCTACAAACACACACACACACATATATATATATATATATATATATATATATATATATGTATATATATATAAAGATATATATACTGCAATAATCGTAGACTTGAAAATTCAGTATGTTATTGCTATACTTGTTATGAGATAACTGACAATTTTCTATGATTTAAAGTTCAAATGAACATCTACAATAGGACTTAGAATACGCTCGATTAATGATTGATTGCTGCTGAATTTAAAAGAACGACATGCATTTGATTTATGTTTTAATTTTGGAAAAATTCCAAAGCTCCTCATCGAATACTTCAGTCAGATTTTTGTGCATCTTGCATGGATCGATCATCAGCTCTTGCGTAGCATTAATGATTCCAGGAAAGCAGAGTGTCTATAAAGGAAGATACGAGAATGAAGAGTAAAGAAGTCAGAACACCAGAGTTGGCAAATAAAGAATTTAGCGGATGAAGACCACGGAATGTCTATAGACGCAATAACTACACAGTTTGATTTCAGTGTCAGAATTTTAGGCATGATTATTCGCGAGGAAATGAAGAGGTGGAAGATCTGTGCGAATACATCAGTTTACAACACCATCCTTGTCACATACTATTAAACCAAGATGGACAGAAAAAAATTCCACCCCTCTACATACACCAGCTCTTGTTCCCTGTGACGTTCTGTTATTCCATAAACTCAAAGCAAAAGCTTAGATGCTATCGTCATGAGAAAAATGAAGAGATGAAAGAGGTTTCCCAGAAGATGTTGGAAGAGTAGAACGAGACCTGGGCTAGAATTGTTTATATTACGCAGATAATGTACATTACATCTTTTCACGCACACACGCATATATATATATATATATATATATATATATATATATATATATATATGCATGTATATTATTATTATTATTATTATTATTATTATTATTATTATTATTACATTTTCCCTCCAAACAAGCCACATTGCCATTTTGTTGTAGGGGGCTACTATCAGGGACATAAGCATCAGGGATACTGTGTAGGGAGTTGGGCAACAAGATGTCAGTTCACGTTGCAATTGAACTTCTGCATGTCAATACAGTATGGGAAGCAGGGACCTGGAAGGCAATTCCAAAGGCTATCTGTTCTGGGGAAGAAACTACTGGAGTAAAAGACTCTCTTACATCTAGAGATCTCTACTGTGAAGGGGTGGGATTTAGCTGCTTGTCGGATTTGTCGGGGGTATTTACGTCAAGGAGTCACAGGTGCTTGCAGCTCGTCAGATCATTCACCGTAAAAGTACTTGTAGAACAGGCTGAGGGATGCAACATTTCGTCGTTGTGACAATAGCTGAAGTTTGGCTGACAGTTCAGGACCTATCAGATTGGCGACTCTCTTTTGAACCTTGTCTAGGAGCGCGAGACTAGTGCAAGATGCACCAGCCCAAATATGACAACAATCCTCCATACATGGGCGAATGGTGGCCTTATAGAGGTATAGGATACTTTCAGGCCTTAATAGCTTTCTAGCACGGTAGAGAGAACCCACATCTTCGCAGCGGTCCTGGCAATGTTCTCACTGTAATTGTTCCAACATGTTTTCTGTGAACGTTAGGCCGAGGTGGTTAAAAGATGTACTTTCAGATTAGGAGTCATTGGCCATTACTAATGGCGGTAGGGAAGGTTTCTTGCAATTATTGAAGGAAACAAGTTTAGTCTTGGTAGCATTGAAGGTGACCATCTATTTTTGTCCCCATTCCGCTACGGATCAGAAATCTTCCTCTAGTGTTTCTGCCATTTCGTTAGATAGGTGTTCATTTGTTTTCCTGTCGTGTCTGTCATAGAGTCTGGTGTCAGCATACATACCCATCTCACAGACAATTTGTTCAGGGAGGTAATTTATGAATATTAGGAATAACAGAGGTCCACGGATAAACCCCTTAGTCACTCCCGCATTTATATCATATTTATTTGATGTACGACCGTCTAGGACAACCTGGATTTTTCTCTTATCTAAGAAGGATCTAATTATGTTATGTATTCATCCAGTGATGCCGTCTGATGATGTTCTTGATAAGTTCGTCATGCCACACCCTTTTAAAACCTTAGATATAACTTCCTTCCCCCGCTTTGTCCAGTGAATGGTATATACGTTCTGAGATTACAGTTAGGATGCCTGCTGTGGAACGGGTTTGCCTAAATCCATATTGTTGGTCAGTCAGTAGTTTAGCATTTGTAAGGTGATGGACTAGAGCAGGATTAATCATTGTCTCAAATATTTTGGCGAAAAGTGGGAGGACGCTAATGGGGCAATAATTTACTGCATTAGTTCTTTCGCCAGAATTCTTGAAAACTGGCTCTACAGAAGCAGTTTTCCAGCATGCAGGAAAGGAAGATTCGTTTAGGCATTTGCTGTAAAGTTTGGAGAGAACTGGAGCTAATTCGACGGCTAACCTTTTTAATAGCACAGCGGGGATGAGATCAGGTCCACATGCTTTTGCAGTGTCAAGCTTTCTTATGATAGCATGCACCTGAGCATGGGTGATTTTCAGATCATCTAGTGTGGAATCTGTCTGCAAAGAAAAATCAAGGAGAGGGTGGTTAGTAGAGTCCAGTGTGGAGTTGGAGGATAATCGTCTGGCAAGCATGTTAGCCTTCTCAGTTGATTGTTGGATAGTGGGGGAGTAGTTGATTGCCCATTATTTTCTACACTGTTGTAGATTTTCCAGAAGTCTCGTTTTCCTAATTTCTGTGCTTCCATGCGTTTTGGGGTGGTTTCAGTACATTCTCTCTTATTTGTCACTATTTCTTTCTTAAAGTTATTTTTGGCTTCGTTTATTAGGGTACAGTCCTTGGTCGAGGGAGAGCGGAAGAGAAAATAAAAGTAGCTAATGTTATGTTGCATGTAAAGTCTAAAGCACATGAAGTCTTGATCTTCCGGTTCTAGTTTAGTTTCTCTAGTCAATAGGAGGGGGTTTAGAATGTAGAAACACATGTATATATGTATAAACATATGTATGCATGTATATCTCTGTATCTCTCTCTCTCTCTATATATATATATATAAATACATACATACATGTATATATATATATACACATATATATATATATATATACATGAACATACATATAGAACTGAATATATAACCAGATGCATATATACATATATATACATATATATACTAGCTGTGCCCGGCCACGCGTTGCTGTGGCTCAGTTTGTTAAAATGCAACACATGTGAAAGCAGAGAAAAGTGTTATTCTTTTTCTCAAGAGAATGTACAACTTATTTTTTTAACAGATGTTAAGAAAAGAAACAGAAAAATACTTTCATCATTAATTATGCAAAAAAATAAATAAAATGTTGATTTAGTGTTTCAATATGCTTATAAATTACGATAACACTTGCTGAGTATGCACTGTTTTACGGTTGTTGTAAAAATGGAACAGAAACTTAAATTTCGCTTCGTTTTAATCTTTCTTAAATTTTTAATTTTGCCCCCCCCTCAAACGAATATAATCAAAACAGTAACATTCAACAATTGTACTTTATGTATATAAAACACAAAATATTTATTAAAAAAAAAATTTTTTTAAGTTAATAACGAAAGGGAAATAATTCCATTTTTAAACGAAAAAGTCAGTTTGGTATATCTTTTTGTTATTTTTTTACATAAGTCCAGCTTACCATTCACATTGGAAATGTCGCCATTTATAGGTTGTCGGGTACGTTTACAATGAATAAACACTCCAATATAGTAGACGTATCAGAATTGTTGTAGGAATGTTTTACACCCCTATCACGAAACTGCGAATAAAATATAAAAATCTCGTAATTTCTCTTTTAAAAGTGGGTTGTTTATTTTCTTTATAGATTATACTTCAAAAATAAACTATTAAAGTTGTTTTAAAAGTAATAGAAATATGTGTTTATTATTTTTGATAAAACAGTAATGGATTTTACGAACTGAATATTTTTCAATTTTTAAACTTTAAAAATCTATCAACATTTTTCTATTGATTCTATTTTTACCATATTTTCAGGGTCAACGTTAAATTTTATACTCTTTTTAATAAACCGAATATAATATTTTAGTAAGAAGGTTTTTTATTCACGCTCCCCCTATTTTCAAGTGTCCAGTAAAAAGTAAATCATTAATTTACACACCAAAGTTTAATATATCACAAATTGAAGAGAAAAGGTCAATAAGTAATATATTCAAATTTAAAACAAAAAAGTAGTGTTTTTTTAGAAATTTACCTGTAAAGTTCGAAGTTTAAAATTTGTTTTATCAAACCACGTTGTTTGTTTTTTCTTTAGTTTTTTTTTCTGAACCTTGGCACTTGCTCCTTTAATTGAAAAAAAGAATTAGGGCTTGAATTACATTTTTCGAGTAGTTATAATCTTGGAAAGACAGGGGGTAGAATAATTCACGCCTCCCATTTTTAAATGTATATTAAAAAGTAAATAATTTATTCACAAAAGTGTTATATATCACAAATTGAAGAGAAAAGGTCAATAAATAATACATTCAAATTTAAAATAAAAAAGCAGTGTTCTTTAGAAATTTGCCTGTAAAGTCCGAAGTTAAAACCTTTTTTTTTTTAAACATTTTTTTTTTGTTGAATGAAACCTTGGTCCTAGCTCCTTTAATTGGAAAAAGAATTAGGGCTTGAGTTACATTTTTCGAGGAGTTATAAGCTTGGAAAGACGGGGTGGAATTATTCACTATTTTTCACGAAATTTCTTAAACACCTACCAATCTACCCATGTTAAGAATAGCTTTCGAAATAGACACCCTTAACCTTGCCAGAATACACGAAAAGCTATAAAGTTGACGTGTCGAATGTGAACGATGAGTTGGACGTAATTTAAAAATGTACCGAATTTAAAAGGGAACGAAATTCAAATTTCCGTTCCATTTTTACAACCGTAAAGCAAAGCATTCTATGCAAATTTCACCTAACTTACTGTACTAATGCTATTTTTTAAACAAGAAAAAACAAGGTAAATATCCAGATACGCTACTACAGAACACCGACCACTCTTATTTGTTTTTTTACAGGTAATTGAGGTCGCTGACAGCGAATTTGATAGTCAAATTTGGGGCAAATTTACCGTTTGCATGGTATTTACCCCTGAACCCACGAACTTCTTTCCACCATTTTGCAGCTTCCATTTATGCTACGCGCATGCACGCTGTAGCATAAACGACGGCTGCACCAAGCAAACTACGTTGGGGGGGAAGGGGATTGTTTTCCAGGACATAGAATTTTCTAATTTTCAAAAATACATTATAGCGCTTTTTGGGTGGAAAATTTAAAATTAGCTGAAAAGAAATAAAATAAGAAAAGGAAAGCACACCAATTTGGAGTAGGGGGTAATTTATCTGTTTTGTTTTTTTAACCTGGAATATAAAATTTTCCGTAAGTAACGCACCACATTTACCAATTAGAACACCATTTAACATTTTCCGAAGATTTTACTTTGTACATTAGGGGGAGGATGTGATGTTGGGACGCGCGTACCCCCCAAAATCACATCCCCCCAAACAAATTAGAGTGGTCGGTGTTCTGTAGTAGCGTATCTGGATAGTTACGAAAAAAAATTTAGGTTTGGCTATAAATTCCTTAACTCATTTCACCCTAAATAATTTAGGTGACTGAAATAGGAATCTAATTGAATCTTTAATTTCCTGAATAGTATGCGAGGATTCATTTTTCTTCGAGTTATATCGAATTCATTAATACGGACTTTAGGGGCTTTTTTTCGTAATGTTACTGTCAAAATTATTTTTTATTGTTACAAATTACGATGCTTTTAAAAAAGCAAAAATAAATTCTTGCGTATTTTATTTACTACTGAAATCATAACTTTATTAAAGTTTTTTTTTAACAAAATAAAACATTTTCACTAAGAGTTAAGTAAAAATAATTAGTTCATTATATTCTGCGATCATTATTTGAAAAAATACTGCAATTTACATTAAAATTCGTTCATTTCCTGATTTTTGGTGAATTTTTAAGTAAAGGGAGGAGTCAAAATGTTTATACACTTTGAGCGTCGGCATTCATTTTGTGTCGACCACGTGTGGTTAATTTAAATTAAATTTCAATCACATGGTTAACTTATCAATAATCATATAATTAAACCCATTGAAAATTTACCGATATTGTAAACACATTCGTTTACATTAAGCCTGTAGTGTTTTTTAGTGATGCAATGTTGTCAACTGAGATTTAAAAAAAAAAACCGCGAGATCAGGAGGATCCTACAATAAAAAATTATAACTATAGTATATTCAATATATAATATGGTCCGTGTTTTCTCACTACATGTTTCTGGAATTATATTGAAACGGTTAGCTCCCCAGAGGGCTTACATATTTTATCAGCTAGTTTTCCCTGTTTTTTTTTTCAGAGAGGGTTTTTTTTGCAGGAAACAAATCATAAACTCAAACTGTTTATAATAAAATTTAAATTGAAATATACTGCAAATTAAACATCACAATAATGGTGCAACATATTTTTAAATTAGAAAAATAAAAAACAAAAAAAAACTTTGTTTTAGCATAGCAAGCGACAAACTTTTTTGCCTTATATAATAAAGAAAAGATGTGTAAATTAAAAAATTTGGAAGATAAACTAATGAATTATGTTTATTTTTGTTTTGTTTTACTTATCGAGTTAACAGAAAATGAACTCTTTCGTCAATTCGTGGCTGTGAAATGAATCGAACCGGAAGTTTAGTTTTATAAACAGAACAGATTCGCAGTAACGGATAAAACATTTATTTTATTTAATATTTTAATAATTCGGGAGGTAAATTTTTTTAATAACATCAAAACATACCTCGACACTAAAGATGGGTTGTCTGAAAATTACAAATAAATTGGTAACGTAGAAATATGGTTTTTATTCTTTTGTAACGAACCAAATTTACATTTTTATATATATAGATATATATAATAGACAAAACGCATGTCTGTGTGTGTGTCTGGTCACGAATAGGCTCCAATATGGTTGACTATTAAAAAAAATGATTGCATATAATGATAAATGATGTATCGATAATGATAGATGATGTATTGAAACACACGAATGGGTATGTTTGATCCTGCAGAATAGTGGTTCATTAAAATTGTGGGGGCTGCGTTCGCGCCTGGTCCACAAAGTATCGAAATAAAAAAAAATAAATTTGTTAAAAGCGTTTACAAGTGTTTTTGATATAGATGTACATAATACTTTGATAAGTATGTTTTAACTTACATAGGGATGGTATATTAAAATTGTGGGGTCTGCGTTCGTGTTTGGCCTCCATAGAATGGAAATAGGAACACCCTTTAATAAAGAAATTTATATCTATTAGCGTAAGAATACTTTGATAATTATGTTTCAGTTTGAGGAAATATGGTATAATAAAATTATCGGGTGTTCGTTCGCGCCTGATCTCTATAGAATTGAAATATGTCACAACATTTAACAAGGTTTTTTTAATATAGATCCACAGAATATTGAGATAAGTGTTTCAGTGTGAACAGGTATGGTATAATAAATTATAGGGTGTATCTATTTTATTTTTACTTTCATCATATTTTGCTTTGGTTTTGATACCCCCGACTTCGAAGCTATCTCTTTACAACCCTTCCTTGTCATAACCTCTCATATTTTAATAAATGACAGTAAATATTCTGTAGGCTGTTTTTGAAACCCAGTCAGCGACGGGTATTTTGCTATTATATATATATATATGTTGTGGTTGCAAGGTTGAACAATAATTAGTAAGGAAATACAATGAAGACGCAAACAACAAGATAACGCAATAATAAGTGTATTAAAGAAAAGGTATATTTATAATATGTACAAATGACTGTGTCGAGTCAGAGAGTCTTGGTGGGAGGACATGTACGCTCTTCGGCGTCACTTCTGGTGGCATTTGAGTAAGACACACCAATGCCAACCTAGGCTTGCCATTTATAGTGTTATGTTATTCGCATATGCCAATAAGTGGTTGCCACCACAACACCCCCTCCCAAGATTTGAAGTCACACAGATTTCAATATCTTTTTCTTTTTGGGTTTACCATTAATGGTTCATTCACTTTTCTTTTACTTTAAAGCCGAATTCTTGTATTCGAGTAAATACTTGTTTCAAATGTTCCTTATGTTTTTCTAGGGATTTGCTCCTGACAACAATGTCGTCCAGGTATGCACATGCGCACTCAATACCACTTAGCATGGTGCCCATCGCTTGCTGAATGATGGCAGGCGCTACTTTGATGCCAAAAGGCAATCGGTTGTATTTGTATAATCCCTTATGCGTATTGATGCATAGTATTTTTGAGCAATTCTCCTCGACCGGTATTTGCAAATACGCGTGGCTCAAGTCTATCTTGGAGAAGATATTACCCCCATTCAACTTCGTGAATATTTCCTCTGGGCTTGGTAGGGGGTAATGGTGATCATTTAATAGGGAGTTGACCCCGGTCGAAAAGTCTGAGCACACTCTAACCTCGTCATTCTTTTTCTTTACGTATACGGTGGGGGCTGCTCACTCGCTGTGTTCTATTTTTGATAGAATTCCCGTCTGTTTCAATTTATTTAATTCTTTATCAATATTTTCCAACCCAGCGAACGGAACATTTCGCTTTTTTCTAACAATTGGGCTGGCGTTTTCTTTAAGTTCAAACTAGGCCTTGAATTTATTGCAGCGACCTAAGGTAGTCGTGAATGCCTCAGGAAATAATTCTTTTAAATCGTCTTTTATATTTACTGTTGTTGGAGAAGAACATTCTAATTTTTTACAGAATGTATTGATTGGCTTATCCCATAGTCCGAATTTCTCAATTAAATCTATTCCAAACAGATTGTCACTATTTTTTAGTACGAATATTTTTAATTTCTTCGAAATCCCTTTCAATTTTATTGGGAGGACAACTTCTCCTTCAAATTTTATACCACCACCAGTAACCCTCTGGGCTGCTTTACTAGTTTTCATCATGGCCGGTTTTCCCAACTTTTTCCACGTATTCAGGTTTATTATAGAAACATCGGAGCCGGAGTCGAGTTGTAACTTTATTGATGTTTTAAATATTTCCACTTTTACGTATTTTCGCCGATCTTTGTCTAATTTTGACTTTGATTTTGTTTGCTGTACTCTCTTTCTGGTGTAATCTTTATATCTGCAGCAATCGCTTTTGTGTCCAACCTTCTTATAAATGTAGCATTTTTTCTTATAAGGACAATCTGATTCCCAATGCTTTTCTGCACATCTCTTACAGTTATATCTAGGAAGAGGCTTGTTATATTCTGTACTATATTTATGGTTATTATCTTTGGAATATCCCGTTCCATTGCTTTTCTTTGTAAAGTTCTTGGTTGGTGCGTATGGTTTTCTAACTTTTCTTACATATGTCACTCCGGATTCTTCTATATTTTTTTAATCCTTTTTTAGTGTAATGGCCCTTTCACAGTCCTCTGCTAGTTTCTGGAGGGTTAAATCTTGCTCAGAATACAGCTTAGACAACACTCGTCTGCGTATTTCTGCATTTTTTCGTGGAAACTAACCCTTGAGCGAAGATTAGACATTTAAAATCTTCTACCGTTAGTTCTGCAAGCTTAAAATTATCGCAGTTTTTATTGACAACTGATGCGTATGTCAAATAATCTTGGTTGTCCATCTTTCTTAGATTCATGGACAGCCATCTTTTATGAAAAAGAGATATATTTGGATTAAATAATTCTTTTAGTAATTTTACAGCTTCCATGAACTCTAATTTCGCAGTTTTTTAGGTAATATGTAATCTACGAATTTGCTGTGTTCTGATGTACCCAATTTTCTGAGTAAGAGGCTCACTTTCTGACTATTTGGCCAATTTTTACAGTCCAGTTGAAAAACATCCTCGTATCTTGTGTAGTATGCTTCAGAATTCTTCTCTTCCTCAGGCACATAATGAAATGTGTCCATGCTATGAAAAATAGTTGTATGGGAGAAATTAACACTATCGACATTTTCTCGATTGCTCTTTAGTAGTTCCAGTGTTTTAGTAAAACGTTCCTCTTGTCTTTCTTCATATTCTAATTGTAGTTTCTTATGTCTTTCTTCCTGTTCCAATTGCAGTTTTTCTGCTTTTCTTCTTGTTCCTGCTTCCATTTCAATAATCTGTCCTCTCTTTTCCTCGCGGTCAGCATGTGCCTGTATTTGTGTTTGCAAAAGCTCGTTTTGTGTAGCTTGTCTGCGTTCATTCCGCTCAGCCTGTGCTTGTAAAAATTGCATGAACATTTTTGATAAGTCTTCCATGTTTTTTTTTTGTTTTTTGTTTTTTTTTTAGTGTGTAGTTAAAAAAAATATCGTACCATGTACCATATACACCGATTTGGGTTACAATAAAAAAGCAAATTGCTGTACGCTCCTGTTTTCAATAATAATAATATCGCTGCTTGCAATAATATATTATTTTTGCGAGTCAGGCTGCAAAAAAAAAATAAAACAGGTTTATCTGGAATCACGAAATGGAATTGACTTTCCGTTTTTAGGCACTTACTAATAAGTAACTCTTTCCACAAAATAAAAGTTTGTTTTTTCTTCTTTTTTTATCGAGTCACAATTGAATAATTGTATGCAGTACATTTAGTTCTTTGAGTTTTTTTTCTCTAGTATTTTAGTAATTAAAATACCTCTTAAATTGAGATTACCTTTTTTTCCGTGACATTTTACTGTATTATCCGTTATTCAGTGATAACTTCCAAAAAAAAAAATCCTTTCCTTGAATTTTAGTTTTAGCTGTGGTATTTCCTTTTAGTAACGATGTCAACCAAAACATTAATTAAAAAGTCCTTTAGTTGTTGTTTTGTTTACGGATAACAGTAATTAGAATCCACTGGTGAACTTTTTTCGTAGGTTACTTCCTTGCTTTTCGTAATACGGGTTTGCCCTGTCCTTTTCTCGACAGAACAAAGTTCGCTTTTCCTTTGCAAGTTGGTCCTTTAGTAAGATTTGTCGTGTAGCAACAAACAAAAATTCACTTTTACATTCGTTTGCAAGTCGGATTCCCAGAAAACGGCGTAAATTGTCGCTTTTGCCACGTTAGAGTTTTTTTTCACTTGAGTTGAAACTCCTCTTTAGCGTAAAATCCGTTTGCTCGTCAACACTTTGCATTCCTTAAAAAAAAATGGTCAACCTTTGCGTTCTACTTTTTTTTTAAAAATAGTTCTTCGTCAAACTGTTATATTTGACGCTTCATATCTCGTCGCCAACTGCTGTGGTTGCAAGGTTGAACAATAATTAGTAAGGAAATACAATGAAGACGCAAACAACAAGATAACGCAATAATAAGTGTATTAAAGAAAAGGTATATTTACAATATGTACAAATGACGGTGTCGAGTCAGAGAGTCTTGGTGGGAGGACATGTACGCTCTTCGGCGTCACTTCTGGTGGCATTTGAGTAAGACACACCAAGGCCAACCTAGGCTTGCCATTTATAGTGTTATGTTATTCGCATATGCAAATAAGTGGTTGCCACCACAACAATATATATATATATATATATATATAATTATATATATATATATATACCATTTAATATATGAAGAAACTAACGAGAATATAAATGAATATACATTATTAAAAATATTACCAATTGAAAATATTACAACAAATTCGAGAAATACATAAAATGAATAACGAAAATCCATGAACATACAATTTGAATAAAAACATAAGGACGTCATTTACCATTAGAAAAATCTAACAGATATTAAATACATCGTCGAAACCAAAGCATGTCGCACAGTGCTAAAGACTTTGATAACTGTATGCTTCATATGCACTTCATATTTGCGAAGAATTACACAGTATTATACAATATAAGAAAACCATGATTTGAAACAAGAGTTGGTCACGGTCTCATCAAATATATTTTAAAACGCATAAAGTATATTTGAAGGGTTTTTTTCTATTTCCACATCATTTTAATAGTGGCATGATGTCAACAAACATGAGTTATAATAAAGTTTTTAAATTTACACGCGACGGAAATATTAAAATATCATAACTCTATTATCGGATGATCTTGAAATGATCTAAGATAATGATGTATAAAAAAATGAATAACTGTTAATTTCCTAGAGAAATATAAATTAAATGTATATTTTACAAACTCTAGCAATCCCTATGAAAACAGAAAATACAAAACAATTCAAGGTATATTACGTAGTGGACAAGGTATATTGAGAAAAATTTATTAATGTATTTGGAGAACTTGTCTAGAAATAATGAAATAATAAATATAAAATATATATAGATCGGAGAGATGATCAAAAATTATCAAATAATTTATACAATTATATTTGACTTAACTAAATGGTAGGAAAATGCTAAAAGGAAAATGTTGCCAGTGTTCATATTTAATTAGACTGGGGCATATTAACAATAGAGACAATCTGAAATTTTGCGCACGGATCAAAAAAATTATCGAGTTAATATCAAGGAATAACGTATAGAACTAAACTAATTTTATGACGAAAGCAGTTAATAATAGTCGGCAACGTCGATGTGCATGCCTACGACAAAGAGGCTTGAACAGATAAATTTAATCCATGCTATAAGGACAGATTATATAAAGACAAAAAAGCCGGGAACATATAGTTTATGTGGTCAAAGTAATGACTAATAATCGATATTATACGTGCATATAATAAACTGCATTCAAACGAGCAGAAAACCGGATGTGGCTGATGGAGGCCGGTATAGCACTGGTAATGTTATAAAAGAAATAAAACTTCTATTTTCAACATACGAAGAAACTCTGAAAAGACTATTAGAGCAATTAATTCGTAAATATATTGAGAATTAAAAAAAAAAACGAATAAACATTTCTTAGCAAGGAATCAAATGTTAACAAGAAAATAAGATGATGAATTATTATTCCTGCTATTATACCGTATTAATTTTAGTATCATAAAGGGAAACATTGAATTTGCTACGCCGTTTCAGTACATATTTAACAATTAAATATGCTATACTAAGTTATTACGGCCAATAGAAAATCTATTGAACCTTTAAACAATAACTATATTTACGTTGGTAAACGTAAACAATTATAATATGAATTATAAAAGTTAAATCAATGTTTAATAACAGCAAAAAAAAAAAAATCGTTGACTATATCGAAAGAAGTAGTGGGTATCAACTTCCGTAAATTGAATATAGGGTTCAATTCCAAATTCTGTCCAGCATATAGAAATATAGACGTATAAGTCCGAATAGAAGATTTCCAAGTTAACAAAATAAAAAAAAACACTCAGGAATGATGAAGAACACTTAAGCATTAATCGAAACGTTGTGATTTAAAGAAAAAAAAAGGAGTAAGTCGATTATTGAAATTACAATTTTATCTAAATTATTCCGCAATATCTGACAGCGTTATGGAAAATAATGTAGAAGTTTGATGTTATTTAACATGGATGTACATGGTGCCCAAAATGTAACTGAAAGGTTTTTGAACATAAATTCTTTTTTTTTGATGACATCTTTCTGTTATTATAACGAAATCTGTCTAAGACATTGGCTATTTTTTTTTTGTAAAAAATAAAAAAAATAAAACCATGTTTATTCATGTAAAATAATGCATTTTCATTCTTACCTATTTTCAGCTTTGTTCTATTTCCAAAACATCATTTATTACAGATTGCAGAATCTCTGGATTAAGATTATATTCTTTTAATTTAGTTGCTGATGTTTTCCTCCAATTCTTGCAAAGTTTGACGTTTGTTAGAATGGCCTAGTTTTTTAAAGATATTAGCACAAGAAAAAATCGGGGCTAGTTAATCTGGGGAAGGTGGGAGCCATTTGACCTCTCCATAACGGGAGAAAATGTTGTCGCCAAAGCATTGCCCGACTTTGGTAAAACAATTTTACAAGAAAATTCATGTCGTTATGCGTATGCTATTTAATTTCCCTAATTTATGCCCCAAACATAATCTTTAACATATCTAAAATAGAGAAAAAGTAATCATTAATGGTAACATGATTAACGTTTTCAACTATTCCGTAAGTTTTGGACATAAAATAAACAAGATTAAAGAGTTTACAAACATTCTGTAATATTTGATATTGTTGTCGATAAGAATTAAAATACAATGTAACACGTATGATAAGTGAATTTAATTTATGGATATTTTTCTTTTGTTGTCCTTGTATATTTAATTACGCACTGTTTAATGATATAAGTCATTTAGGTACTTTAATTAATTCAAGATAAAACAGAGGAGTGTAAAATTAGGATAAAAACTCTGGTAAAATGTATAATCACTTTTGAAAATGTACAGTTTGTTCTCTTAATTGTACTTTCCTGTTGTTACATACGTATTTATTCGCATCGCCTTCATCGAGCAATATTCTTTGCTGATTAAATAAGACACTAATGCCATGCATATAATCTAATAAATGAAATTACAGTCAAATAAATCATCCTTTATAAGAGGTAAATTGTGTAAAAGGATTTAAGTAAAAGATTGGGGAAATCTTACAAATGCATTATTAGTTAGATATCTTGTTTTAAATTGAGAGAAATAGAAACTTCCATATATTGTATTAAACGTATTTCTCTACATTTTAAAACCTATTAGCTAAAACATGTTCGTGCTTAAATAATCATTTTGCATTCGAGTCAGTTCGTAATTGCTTTATTTTCAATTAAGGTTCCTTTGCACGATTCTTCGTTATAGTTTTAAGATATCTTCGTAAAACTGGATGCTTTCCTGAAGTGTAATTTTCAACGAGAAACTAGTGACACTATGATAGATACTTTCGTTTTATGTCGTTATGCGAAAGAAAAATACTATATACAGTTACATACATGCATACACACACATATGTATATACTGGATAAAAATACAAGTGCTATATATATATATATATATATATATATATATATATATATGTATGTATATATGTATATATATGTATATATATATATGTATATATATACATATATATATATACATATATATACATACTTATACATATACATATATATATATGTATGTATATATGTATGTATATATATGTATGCATATATATATATATATATATATATATATATATATATATATATATATATATATAAACATTTGATACAAGGACATAACTGCACCCTAAATGTTAGAAAGGTTCTGGTTGAAAACATAAAAAAATTATACAACGTGAAAATAATATTTAAAAATTAAAAAAATTTGAAGCGTCATATATTAGAACCCTTTAACCCGACTACAAACGATATTGCATTCGAAAAAAGCAGTAACGTTCTAAAATGTTTTGTGTAGTTTGTAGTGGACGGACTTTGTTTATAATGTCCACGAACTTGCTGATTTTAATACTCGAATTTTTAATCGACCTATAATTTTAAGAATTTCCAATCATTTAAATATTAATATAAGTGACTACTTATTCGTTGCCTGCAATGAATATTTATGTTAACTATTTGTAGGCAAATAACGTGCAACTTAATAACATTCAAATCTTTAAGTTTACCAATTCATATCATTCTTATGTTTTTTTTTCTTATTTATTCATCAGAATAAAATATACAAAAATATCCCAAGTTTAAAAAACTGGGTATTTAATCCTTCAGGAAACAGATCATTTTTTATAGAACTAGTGACATGCCGTGGATGTATTTGATTGAAAAAGCAAAGTGGGAAAGACACCAAAAAAGCAAAAGGACACCGCAAAAACACAGATGGCTAATGTTCCTAGTCCTAACAGACCAATGCTATAACAAGAAGGAAATCTCTCAGCAAGTAAAGTATTCCAATAGTCTGCATTTCTCGGTGAGAAGTTACTGGAATAGAAGGATATATTACAACGAAGCATAATACAACGCAAGTCATGAAGTCTGGCTTACTAACGAGTCAAACGAGCTGAAACAAAGGGACCAAAGTCTGAGGAAGACATACATATTACATGGAGACAGGAAAAGAACTGATGACAGAAACATAACGTCTATTAGAGAGAGGGTTCAGATAAGAGAAAAGAGATGTCACATAAAATTGCATATACCTTTCGCATCTTATGAAAAGGACTCAAATAAATCAGATTTACCAGCCCAAATACGATAACAGTACTTCCAACATAAACTGGTAGTAGTTTTGTGAGATAGAGAAGAGCGCCAGGGGCGATTACGTGTTATGACTTATTGAAAGAACCATATTCACGAAAAGATGAAAGCGAGAATGGATTAAATGTGTAAATTCCCGACAGGATTTCATGAGAGAGAAAATATCACGAAGATTCAGAATCGATATGCCATCAAGGTCAGGGCGATCTATGAGAATATCAATACGAAAAGGCACACACATATTATTAAGAGATACGAAGTCGATGAAATTATATAGTTTCAGGCTTCTTAATTTCCTAATGTATGATATTGAAACCTATGACATGACATGATTTGTCCAAACCCTAGAACATGTTTGTGATTATTTACAGACTTATTTAAGAGGTACAAACGACGATTTTCACAGTTTAAGGAAAAATGAAAATGTTTATCAATAATCGTAACAGGCGATTAGATCTGCATCATCATTTCATCATTTCCAATATATTTTAGATGTATATAAATCAAGTAAACAACATAGATACTAAGAAATATTTATATCAGAATTTGCTATAAAAAGAATAGTATTGACGCAGAAAGTGTACTAGTCTTCTATTACGTGAGATATTCGAAATAGCAAAAATATTAATTACTAGCGGGGGTCCCCGGTGTTGCCCGGTCGTTTGGAGGTGTGTGTATGAAGGAGGGGTAAAGGTAAGGATAAGAGAAGTAATAGCCCTGTTTAAATATAAATATAAAAACGATGTTAAATTTCAAAAATCGACAAAACTAAAAACAAAAAAACAAAAAAAAACAGCGGCCCAACATAAAACTTCTTTAAAAAAGAAATCAGAAAGACAAAAAGCATAAATCAGGGAAAAACATGATGGACGTTTTCGGAAAAAACAAAAACAAAAATAAACACAGCGAAAATGGCATAAATAAGTCTTCGATTCGGTTAACTCTACGGTGAGTTTCACCCAGTTCACACCAGTTTTTTTAATCAACGAAAAACTATTAAACGAAATACAATTAACTGTTTCCCTAGCCTAACATATATATATATATATATATATATATATATATATATATATATATATATATATATATATATATATGTATATATATACATATATACACTTTCTTTTATTGTCCCGAGAGGAACAAATCAACACATTTTGTTAAGTTCAACCAGAGGAACGTTTTTCTAACCAGACAACAAACGTTTTAAATTTGCTTAATCCAACCAGACAAAATGGACGAACTAAAATTAGCGTTAGCACATAAAAATAAGTTGCAGATTGAAGCATCTGAACGCCAACACCGTACAGAGAAAAATCAAATCGAATTTAAAAAACTATTTGCAGAACGCCATCATCGAACAGAGGATAAACAGACCGAGTTACACAAACAATTGGCAGAACTCCAACAACATACAGATGAAATATTTGCAGAACGCCAACAACATATAGAGGAACTATTTGAAGAACGTCAAAAACGTACAAAGCAACTATTTGTAGAACGTTAATTACGAACAGAAGAATTACTTGCAGAAATTGCAAAGAATAACGCGCACTCTGAAAGCGATTAATTTTTTTTCTCAAAATACAATATGGTCCGCAATAGATAATTTTAAGTACGAGGAAGATGAAAACTCATTTGTAGCTTATTTCAGTAGATATGAAATCTTTTTGAATATCGACTGTGGTAACTGGTCTGACCAGAAGAAGACCACACTTCTGTTGCAGAAACTTGAAACGGCTGAACATGACAAATTCGTTGATTACATCTTGCCACGGAAAACCGCGGATGTATCGTTCAATTAGACGGTAAATCTGTTAACAGAACTGTTCTCCCCGAAAACGTCTCTTTTTCATAAGCGATGGAGATGTTTGAATGTGACCAAAGACGATAATGACGATTTTGCTACGTACGCACCAGTAGGGAACGAGCATTGTAATGACTTTAAATTGTCTGAATTAACAACATACAATTTTAAATGCATAAGGTTTAACCTCGGGAAAAGATGCGGAAATCAGGTGACGCGATCTTACGAAATTAGAAAACGAAGTAAACTTAACACTGGAAAAATTTACAGACGATTGTCAAAAAGTTTAAATAATAAAAAAGATGCGAGAAATATCGAAGCAGTCATCGCAAATATAAAAAAAATAGCGGAAAAAAAACCGTCGAGACAGTACACAGATAATTGTCCCCAACAGTAGGAACTATCAAAAGCACCGAGGCCTTGCTTCAGATGTGGTGGAAAATACTGGGTAGAGGATTAGTCATTTGTAACAAGATGTCTGATATGTAATAAAATCGGACATAAAAGCTCTCACTGCAGAGAAAATCAGAACAAAAGCCAGGTACGTCAAATAATAATTAGATAAAAACCTACGCAAATAAGTAAGGGTCAACATTCTCGGCAAGGCTATCAAACTTCAATTAGACAGTGGGTCGGATGTTTCAACTCTAAATTTAAAAACATGGAAGAAATTACGAAAACCGACTATGCTAATAATCAACTAACGGGGGATCTATATCCAGAGCGACGCTTCGGTGAATTACATACACTTTTCGTTTGTAACCTTTTCGTTTGAACCTTTCCGTTTTTCATGTAATACATGTTTAGCAGTTCTCCGTTGTTCTGTTCTTCTTTGTGGCTACTTGCTAACCATAACATTAACAGAAAATAAATATCGAATTACTTGCGTGTAACTTTGAGTAGATAACTTAGTAATATATTAATGAAGCGCTGTGTAACAAAGTAATTTATTAAAGCATACAGGGAAATGTGTCAATATATTATGTGTTCTAGAAATGGATATCTAAACAATTTGAACATTTAAATAATTTTAATAAAGGTGGAATTATTCTTTAAATTTTAAATATTTGTGGGCATTTTTTTACCAAGGACATACTTGAGATCACGAAATGCAATCATTGGCTGCGTACGTAAAAAAGGTAAGATTTGTTTAATTTAGAAATAGTGTGATCATTCTACCGTTTCCGTGGGTATCTCACTGTCGATGCTATTCTCTGGATGAATAATGGTCAGATACGTCCTTACATGAATTACTGTTGCCATATCTGGATTGGATATCGTTCAGAACCGACTTCGAAGCGTAGTTGGTGATGCCTTTTTTTCATTCCCAGTAACATCTTTCTTCCAGAGAGATCTTGCGAGCATGACTCTGCTCTATCATTAATGTTTATGGTAAATGCTTTTCTGAGCTTAAATATATGAAATGAATATAATCTTATTTAGAAATATATAATATATTCTTATTTAAAAAAGGAATTTAATTCAAGGAAGATAAAATATTCCCTGACTTATTATAATTTTTAAATAGGATGTTTTTCATTGCTAAGTGGCCACTTAAATTAAAAACAAATTAACACTATAAAAAATAAAACAAAAATAACGTTGTTGAAACTATACGAAGTTAACCGTCCGGTTGTTGAAACTTACAATTTTCTAAGAAAAAAAAAGCTTCAAGAACAATAACCAGTTGATTATATTTTTTCTCAAGGCAATATAAGTATATGGGAGTATATTTGGAATTATTTTCGACCAACATTATAATTTTACACAAAGCGACGATGGGTAAATACTGTTTGCTATCTTATGAAATGAAAAAAAAAAAAAAAAGATAGCAAAAAATGAGGAAATATTCATAATTAAATAAAATCGTTGGAAAATATGGGAAACATTTTTGCTCGTGCAGTGTTAGCGGATTATGAACTGATGATTCACCTCAAATCCTATTTATAGATTGTATTCATTAATCATCGAAATCCCGGAACTAGGAATTACTATTATAAATTCCGCTTTCAGAGTGATAGCGAAATAAAACTCCATTTCTGGTAAGAACGTTTTTACTAACTGAAACTTATTACGCGTGGTTTTTATTCTAATCGTCTGTATTGGAATAAAAACTCAAATATATCAATCTTAAATCAGTGTCTGACGTCATTCATTATTAAAAAACAATTGTCGTCATAGTTATTTTGTTATTCCTATTTCATCATTTTGCCTTTGAAGAAGAAAAAAAACAGAATTAAACCTCACAGAATCCATGTACTAATTTTGCGACAAGTTTACCCAAACTGTAAAGTGGGATTTTTTTTTACATAGGCGTCACCACTTATCAAGGCCGATTGGCCACTCAAGGATAATGGTTAAAGAGTGTAGAGTAGTCAAAAGGACAATATAGTAATCAATAGTAATGGAAGTTCGGTAAATTTGTTAACTTAAGTGGAACGGCTGTTTGCCGTATGAGAGAAAACAAGAAAATATATACAGAAAATCTACCAATTTACTTGTGCAAAAGAAAATAGTAAATTTTCTCACGACTGTACGGGTAATCTTCTTTTAATTTCAATACCGCCGCTATCAAATGATGCCAATTAATTTTAATCGCCCTTATATCCTCGTAATTTTTATTAATTGTTTGTTCATATTATGAAAGGATATGCTGATAGTGTAATAAAAAAAAACTATAAACTATAATTTTCTTCATCAGAATTTTTTAACTCACCATATTAAATTTGTTGTTTTAAAATATTTATACAAGAAAGTAATTGGTTTTTAATAATAATGTTTTATGTGTGTCTTTATAAATGTCCCAAGGTGTTTCGTTGCCTCTTTTTGTATAGGCCTAATATTTTAATCACCATTTTTCTACCACATATTAATTGTAAAAATTGTTTTACCTTTATTTTATATGTATTGTCGTACTCATGCAATTTGGATCACGGTAAGTTCTATGAACGCAATATTAGCAATCGTCTTACATGGGAGGTGTAGGGGAATGTTTTATGACATGTTCTTTCGTACAACCAAGTGTATTTAATGAGAACTAAAGTGATGGTTCGACGTTACGGAAAGGGCATTTCATCTAGAAGTCATTGGGATTATACTGCTAGACAGAATCTTTAATTGCGGCAACTGAAGGCGCTTTGAGATTGAACCTATTAAAACCAAAATGTGGAATAGCAGCAGATATTTTGGACATATGTCGATAGAGGACAGACTAATTGCTGTCACATCTGAAGCCGTAGAAAAGCAACCAAAAACAAGTAGTATGAAGAAACGGGCCAACACATAATACAATGATTTTGCAAATTGGATTTCACTAGGATTAACAAGTGGTTGTGAAAATAAGAAGCTCATCCATTGTTGTTGAATCTGCGATGAGTAAGTATTAACACAAAAATAAATGAAAATTTACAAAGCCTAACATGGTTTATGAATACACAGATATTTGTAGCTTACATTGTTTGAGAATTATAAATTCGCGTATTATTAGCCGTATACATTTTATTATTTCCATTGATCATTTTACATAGACTGCATTATAGTAACAGAAAACAATTATGTTGATTACTATGTTCTTCAGATGCTGCACTTCTATTTCTTGTTCCTTTTCAGTGGAGGAGAAATCCTTCACGACTGAGACAATTTTTATTTTTGTACCTTTTCTCCACGTTAAAAAAACGACCCTGGTGTCTAACTCTGTCCCGTGGGGAGGCATAGTAAATAGGTACTATTTTAGTGCTGGCACTATATTTGTATAATACACTTACGAAACCTCTCTATGTCTCTCTTTCTCTCGCTCTTTATATATATATATATATATATATATATATATATATATATATATATATATAAAGACCGAGAGACATAGAGACATACATATATATATAATTATATATATATACACACATATATATATATATAAAGATGTACACACCTAAATATACAATCACACACACACGCACACACACACACACACATATATATATATATATATATATATATATTTATTTGCTCAGTTGGTAGAGTGCTTCTCTGGCATGTAAGAGGCTCCGGCTTCGAATCCTGAGTTCAGATGTGTTTAACTGATGAGCCCAAACGAGAGCGAACCTCAAGTCTTGGAGTTCCGGTTCGTTGACTGTCATGGCTCTTGTGGGCTGCGTCGTTTTTGTCCGTGGAATTTATTATATATACTCGCTCACATTCTGAATATCTATAATATAAAGCTGAACGTCTCTGTGTGTGTGTCTGGTCACGAATAGGCTCTTATATGTTGACTATTTAAAAAAGAACTGATTACATATAATGATAGATGTATCGAGAAAGAAATGGGTTTGTTTGATCTGGCAGAACGGCGCTTCATTCAAATTGTGGGGTCTGCGTTCGCGCCTGGTAAAAAAAGTATGGAAAATCAAATATTTTAAAAAAAAAAGTTTACAAGTGTTTACGATATAGATGTACATAAGAATATTTTGATAAGTATGTTTTAACTTAAATAGGGATGGTATAATAAAATTGTGTGGTCTTCGTTCGCGCCTGGCCTCCATAGAATTGAAATAGGCACAAACTTTAATAAAGACTTTTCATATCTATCTGTGCAAGTATACTTTGATAATTATGTTTCAGTTTGAAGAAATATGGTATAATAAATTATGGGGAGTTCGTTCGCCTGAACTGCATAGAATGGAAATATGCCACAAAGTTTAACAAGATATTTTAATATAGATCCACAGAATATTGTGATAAGTGTTTCAGTGTGAACAGGTATG
The DNA here is from genome assembly GCF_053919585.1 of Euprymna scolopes. NCBI lineage: Eukaryota > Metazoa > Mollusca > Cephalopoda > Sepiida > Sepiolidae > Euprymna > Euprymna scolopes. Next base: position 125,676,284 of record NC_136495.1, read on the forward strand.
GTATAATAAATTATGGAGCGTATTTATATTATTTTTACTTTCATGATATTTTGCTTTGGTTTGATACCCGCAGATTTGAAGCTATCTCTTTATAACCCTTCCTTTTCATAACCTATCATACTTTTATAAATCAGAGTCCATTTTCTGTAGGCTGTTTTTGAACCCAGTCAACGACGGCTACTTTTGCTAATATATACATATATATATATATATATATATATATATATATATATATATATATATATACTCTGTGTATTTCGTTATTGCAGGCCAATATTTTTTTATTTTTATTTTGAAATTGCTATGTAACGTCGAGACGTTAAAGAGGCTATTCAAAATGATTTGGAAGCATGGGAGCTATGTTGATATATAAATATTTCTTATACAAAATAGTGTGAAATTTGTTTTTGTTTCTAGTAAATAATATTACTTGACATGTTCTTTATTTTATATGAAGAACAATATGAATATAGCAGATTGTTTATTAACAACATAATATATATTATTAGACACACATGAAAATTCACCAGAAGATAGTTTAATTACCACAACTTTCAACATAATTGTTTAAATTCAACAGAAGCCATAGTAATAGGGAACCTTGTTATAATCTATCAGTATACAAAACTTCATTTCTTTGCGTTTCCTAGCAATTTCAAAATCAAAAAAAATATATAGACTGTCATTAAGCTATACACACGGTTAATATATATATATATATATATATATATATATATATATATATATATATATATATATATATGAGCAAACAGTTAATAAAATATGTTAAAAAAAACTTTGAAATGAGTTAAAAACATATTTAATTTGAAAAGGAAACACTAGATAAATGGTAGTCCTTAATCCGCAGAGTTTCGAAGAAATACTCTCCTTCTCATCAGACGGTAGGAATTACCAAAATGCGGGATCGGATTTTGCATGCAGAAGTATTTGATGAAACAACAAGTAAGTCAAAGATCTTACTTAATACAAAATAAGTTAAGCAGAGGGAATATGGTAAATAAAAATGTGATTACACATGAATGGATAGTCTGGTGGAAGATAAAAACTCCAGTGACGGTAAAATCCAAATGTAAAACTTCAAGAAAGTTAAAAGAATTTCCATTTGTACAAGTAAAATCCAAGGAAATCCCGTAATTGGAAGAAGATGGTCCATAATAACCCAAAGGCAGAAATCCATGGAATAATTCACAAAAATGTGTACAAGAAAAAAATAATGTTAATAAAAGAAAAATAAGATGTGCTTTCCACTCTACTTCCGAGACATAACTATAAATAAAAAAGATCTGAGAAGAGAAAGGAGAGCAGGAAAAAATGATAAAGTTAAATATAAAATCAAGGGAAACACAAGCCAAATTGACCCAGGCATGAAATGTTTAATGCGCGAAAAAATATAATGGGCAAAATAATATAGGTCAACTGAAATGTACAGGTCATCACTTAAAAAATCTCAGCAAGAGTTGTTAAACGAGACTAAAAGGAAAATAAAAAGGAAAATAAAAATAAATAAATATATAATAAATAAATAGAAAAAAGAATAAATAAATAAAAATAAAATATGATAAAAAATAAAATATAATATATAATATACAATATAAAATAAAATAAAATAAGAATAAAAATAAAAAATAAAAATTATTTAAGGGGAGAAGATGGCCGGTATCTGCAATTTCAGGAAAAAAAGTAAGTAAATTCATGTAGTAAAAATTAACTAAATATACATACAAGATATGAAAGTATGGGTAGATTGATATATTAGATAGATAGGAAAGTTTTTTAAAGAATCAAACAGAAAATGCAGATAGAAAACCGGCCATGCAAAGAAGAGATAAAGAATTAAAATAAAGGATTATTAAATTATAAAGTATTAAGAAGTATGTCGAAGAACGATAAATTAAAAAAAGAATTTTTCTATCTATATAAAGGGTAAAAGCAATAACTATGTAATTTCAAAATTGCCATAATTAAATTTGGGCTTATGTTTACAGAAAGAGATCAGTTCATTGTTATAATTTATTATATTGTTACTTTTAGGGGAAGTAATTATAGTTATAGCTTCGGTTGTGCAGAGGCGACATGACTTAGAGCCTGGAGTATAAGACTTAACTTTTTTATAATAGTTCCTTTGATTGAGAAGGGAGTATTGTTAGAGTTAAGTTTTTTAATTAAAGGTGTTAGAGAAGTTCCTTGGTTATTATTAGAATTATGGTTGTTAAAAGAAGAAATGTTGTTTGATATTCTTTTCTTAATTAATGTTGAAGTAGTGCCGATATATGTATATACTTTATTAAAACTCGAGGTATGGTATTAATATTAATTTTCTGATTTGTATTAGTTAAATAGTTTGAATTTTGTTCATAGTGTTCAACAAATGGTGGGACAATGTCTGTATGAGGACTATTTTGGAGGGGATAATGAGTGCTGTTAGTGTTAGGATGGCTGTTAGGAGAGATATTATTCTCATTAATATTATGATTATTATAATTATCATCATCATTATTACTAGTTGTATGATTGTAGATGGAAGGGCTGCTCGAATAGTGTATTGGATTAGTAACTATATCAGATGGAGGATGGGAAGAAGAATAACTTGAAGACGAAATATTACTGCCTGTAATAGGAGGATTGCGTGGAAGCTCAGTAATAGTGCAAGTATATATAACATCTTTATGGATACAATTATTATTGAGTGGGCAAAGATGTTTGTTATTACAATTACAGTTAGTTTAGGGTTTAATTGGGAAAGGAATTTTTTGGGCTGATTTAATTCTTTTGTTATTAGATGTTAAGATTCTTTGTGTTAAATAAGGCATTGTTGAATAAGAAATCCGGATTGGATTTTTATTGAAAATAGAACTATATCTGTGTGGGTATTTAAAAGAGTTTCGTACAATGTTGAAGAATTCCTTAGGTATATTAGTTTTGACATTTAGGCTAAAAGCAGGATTAAACCAAATATTTTTCTTTCTCCTGATGCGACTAGGTGGGTTAGAGGCATTACGATTATTATTTAGGTTTTGATTATAAATGTAAGCCGGTTCATTATTATTGATAGCGGCAGATCTTTTTATTTTAACTGGTTTCTTACGAGTCATATTGTGTGTGATTACAGATTTAAGGCGGCCTGCAGGAGGAGCATAATTGTTGTATTTAATCTTTTCCTTGTGTCCTGAGTTTTATAAAGCATTATTGAAGAAAGTAGCCTTTTGATTAAAAGTTTTTTATCAGCAGAAAGAGCAGAAATTCTTCTAGAGACAGATGGTACTATAGATTTTATAATTGAGTTTGGGTGGTTCGAAGATTTATGAACGTATAAAGAGTAATATTAGGTTTATGATAGGGGCTATGAGTCTCAGTGTTAAGATTAAGGGTAACAACTAGAAAATTTGAAGTGTTTTTGTTTGGTTTGATAATTATAAAAAAGGCCAAAGTTATTGAAGAAGTTATGTAATTTTTTAATAGTTTTGTTGTACTCTCTTGGCCTGGCTGTTGTAGTAAAAAGGGAATCGTCTCTATAAAGACCCCCTTTGGATATGTTGAAAGTGGTATTTAAGTTCTTTCAGTAAGAAGAGTCCCACTAAATCTGTAACTTCTGCAGAGTCAGAAGCACCCATCAAGATGTCAAAATTATCAGAGGTATCCTTTCTAGTCCAAAACTTATTATTAAATTGTATAAGGGACTTTCTCGCTAGGAGAATTAATTTTATTTCTAAATTAGTTAAGTCAGAATTTATTGTAGCAAAGATAAGAGCCTTATTTAAAAGGATCGGAGAAATTGATTGATAATAATTTTGGATGTAAAATGTAATGAAGTTAAGGAGGTGTTTATCTTTAAGGGAAACAAACCAATTAATTACGGAATCTGAATTCAGCCAAAGAGGAAAACCTACTTTTTCTTTAATAGAAGGGATGATTCTATCTAAGATATTTTTGCTTACAACTCCTAAGTCAGAGTTAGATGGGCTGATCAATCTGACGGAGGGGGTTGTCATAGAAATTAGGTTTATGATCTTTGAGGGTGAATCTAGGAGTACCCGGAGAAATTATTTCAGTGAAGTTATGAATGTTCATAGAAGTCAGTAAAAGTTTAGCTTCAGAATTAATGGAATCTAAAGTCTTAGGAAGGACTATTTTATAAGATTTATTAAGTTCTTTATACAAAAGTTTTTTTTATATGTAGGATAGTCAAGTTCATTTAAGATTTCTGGGTGAAGTTGGTCTTCAGAGGAAATAGCCACTTTAAGTTTATTTTTAATGCTTAAGTCATGGTGATAAGCCTTCCACCTTATATTTTTAGGAAAGTGTTCAAAGCGAGAACAAATTTGTGGATATATTCCTGTTGGGTAGGAATAGGGATATTTTTGGCAGACAGAGGAATGTGTTCCTTTTCTAACATGTCTGAAGAGAATAAAAAGCCCAACTAAATGGGAGCTTATAATAAAATGAAAATTACAATTGAATTTTCCAAAATGATCCAAGATGGTAAAATTAAAGTAAATTATAAATATTAAAGAATTAATATTTATAAAATTATCCCAGCCAGATATAAAAGCTCGATAAAACCAAATATGAAATAGAGCTTATAATATGAGCAAACAGTTAATAAAATATGTTAAAAACACTTAGAAATGAGTAAAACATATTTAATCTGAAAAGGAAACACTAGATAAATGGTAGTCCTTAATCCACAGAGTTTCGAAGAAATACTCTCCTTCTCTTCAGACGGTAGGAATTAGCAAAATGCGGGATCGGATTTTGCATGCAGAAGTATTTGATGAAATAATCAAGTCAAAGATCTTACTTGAAAACAAAATAAGTTAAGCAGAGGGAATATGGTAAATAAAAAGGTGATTACACATGAATGGGTAGTCTGGTGGAAGATAAAAACTCCAGTGACGGTAAAATCCAAATGTAAAACTTCAAGAAAGTTAAAAGAATTTCCATTTGTACAAGTAAAATCCAAGGAAATCCCGTAATTTGAAGAAGATGGTCCATAATAATCCAAAGGCAGAAATCTATGGAATAATTCACAAAAATGTGTACAAGGAAAAAAAATAATGTTAATAAAAGAAAAATAAGATGTGCTTTTCACTCTACTTCCGAGACATACCTCTAAATAAAAAAAAGATCTGGGAAAAGAAAGGAGAGACAAATGATAAAATTAAATATAAAATATAAAATAAAGGGAAACAAAAGTCAAAATGACCCAGACAGGAGATGTTAAAGGCGCGAAAAAATATATAGGGCAAAATAATATAGGTCAACTGAAATGTACAGGTGATCATTTAAAAAAAATGTCAGCAAGAGTGGTTATACGACACTAAAAGGAAAATAAAAATAAATAAATAGAAAATAAAGAATAAAGAAATAAATAAAAAAAAATATAATAAAAATAAAATATAAAATAAAATAAAATAAGAATAAAAATAAAAAATAAAAATGTGTATATATATATATATATATATATATATATATATATATATATATATATATATTATCATTTGTTAGAACACCATCTAGTCCGTTAGCCATTTAATCACCGGCAATCACTGCATCAACTCGCTCTCGAATTTACTATATTACTAATAATTTATTTTTTAAGGCATCATCAGTTGTTTCCAATGAAACACTGTTTCAGGGATTTAAAAACAATATATATATATATATATATATATATATATATATATATATATATATATATATATATACATTAACAGGCATGCGTGTTTGGGCACATATTTGCACAAAAGCGCGCACGCTCAATTGTGTGCATACCTAGACGAAAGAAACGCACGCGCGTTTTCCATGTCATTGCAATGTAGTTCTTTTTAAACCTAAAAGAAGAATATCGTTTTTTCGTCGACATTATCTTCAGCGAGACAGCAAAACGAACGTGGCATCGTAGGACTGGAAAAAAGAAGAAAAGAAAAAAAGAAATGAAATAGAAACGTATAATACGATGTATATATATGTATATAGTAGATATATGAAATAATTATTCATTTTCAGTGAAATATTTGTCACCGAAAACTGGTGTTCGCTAATGTAGGCAAGTTTACTTCTTAAGGATTCACAGAGGAAGGAACTTTTCTCTGCAGATTGCCTATTGGTCAGATACTTTATTTTTTGCTTTGCCCATAAGCTGTTACAATGTACAGCTTCTCTGGATTGATACTGAAATTTCGCTTAAGCAACACTTCTATTCTCTTCTGAAATTAAAATGAATTTAAATTAAAAATTCCTTAGCATTATATTAATATGAATGTATAAATGCAGTATATTCATATGTATATACATATTTATATACACGGGATTCTATTTTAAATGTGAGTTAATTTCCAAATGAAGGTCCAATGTTTGATGTCTGTATTGCCATGAATAATTAAAAATTGATCTGATCTGTTTTGAATATTCTCTGTTTTCACTTAATACTGCGAATCATATATTTAATATTGCTTTGACGTATTTATGAAACACTTCAAATAGATGTTCGCGGAATTAATTATGTGAATAAAAGCTAACAAATCCTGAAAAAAAACAAGAAATCGAAACAAACAAAAATTATAATAAAAATGACTCACTTCTAATTTGTATCAGTTATTATGATGTAGACTTATATGAAAATCATGAAATAATAATTAGTACACTGTGAAGCGAATAAAACATTATATTTCTACGTACATCTAAACATTCCGGTTCGTGTTTATAACTTTTGTCCTTAATCTACTGCCTTAATAGTATCATTAGTTTGCTAATAGTTCATGTTCTTTGCAAGAGACCACTTCGATAATCTATTTGGTATTTAGTTAAGTAACTTTTACTCAATGTATGCAGACAGGGACTAAGAGACAGTTAAAGGGTTATCTATAGAATGAGAGGGAGAATATGTGTATGCGACCGAGGTGAAAATGAAATGAAAAGTGTGTTAAATAATATCAGGGCGAGTAAACAATATCAAGTAATAAGGTGCGAGAGTAATTACATGGATTTCATAATTGGTATATTCATTTTCAACTACGACGAATGATTTTATTAAAACAGTACACTAAAAAAACTGTACACTATCCTAAGGAAAGAAGTATTTTTGTGCTTAAAATTCATACATAAATCTCCAGATAAACAAATGAGTGAATAAGTCAGTTGGAGTACAGTAATATAAATATACACAACACATTGCTAAGGTCTCTGCGAAGAAGGTGGTCTCTCTTTACGGTGCTAGGTTGTACTTACGCCTGAAATTATCCTGTATCTATACAAGAGCACCATTCCGTCATATATGAAGTACTGTTATCACATCTAGGCTGGTGCATCTGCTACTAGTCCCTCGCTCCTGGACAGGGTTCAGAAGAGTATCGCTACCCTGCTAGGTATTACACTGTCATGTAAGCTTCAATCTTTGCCCCATTGCCGAAATTTTGCATCGCTCTGCCTGTTCTACAAGTATTCAAACGGTGAATGCTCTGACGAACAAATAAGCCTTGTGCCCCTTCGGCGTAAATACCTCCGACAAAACCAACAGGCAGCAAAATCCCACCCCTACACAGTAGAGATCATAAGATTATATCTCATTACTCACTCTTACTTCTTAAAAGGAGATAATCACCTTTATGTATACTATGTCAAAAATTAAACCAAAAAAATTGTTCATTTTCATCATTGAATGTAGAGACTTCGAAACGATGAGATCCCAGTTGGTCCGAGTTTACAACTTATAAAACTATTAAGAATTATCCAAGTAAAATTATATAAAAATACGAGGAAAATTTTTGCATGTACATGAAAGTAAAAAAAAAAATAGAATAATAAGCATCTCCTTTTCTACAAGTAAAGCAAAGGTTTCTAAATTTAAAAACGCATCTACAATATTCTCATCTTGTATTTTTTACAGAATAAATATAGCATCAGTGATCCTTAGCCCTGGCATACAACTGCAGTTCCTATATTCTAAAGTAAAAACATATATGTTTGGCCTTTAACCGACCCTAAAGTTGTTGATGAGACCACATACAATAACAAGCCACTTACAAAAACAAGTTATAATTAATGTAGTATTGTTATATTTTCGATCGAGTGGAACTTTTATCATCTTTGCTTTTCCTGATTGTTTCATGCCGTTTTAGCGATTTTATTCCTTGAAAATCACCAAAATTTGCTACATAATTTGAGTCCTTGAGAGGTTGACGCAATTAATAAGCACAGTACGTAGCTTATACCAAACCATGGAGGGCAAAACGTTGGCTGAATATGTATGCATCTTGTGTTATTTTGATGTCAAATGCTGGTTCAACTTGGGAATGAACTCTTGCATCCCTGTTATCAAGGGGGCGAGCTACTAGGAAATCATTAGCAGAAGAGGTGAAAAGAAATATGTGATTATCAGAGAGGGTAGAAACAGGTGTATGGAAACAAAAAGGATTGGTTGGGAGAGTGGTGGCAAACAACGGCGGGCGAAGTTAATTGAAATGAATGTAAATGAAACAGATATGAAAAAAATGGAAATACGCATTACAAGTTGTTAACACGAAAATCTTATCAATCCGCGGTATTGGAAAATTCACAAGCTTATATATATATATATATATATATATATATATATATATATATATATATATATATATATATATATAATGAATTGATTTTTCCCCTCTGGTTTTGACCTTAATAGGATTAAACCTCAAGACATTTAATGCAAAAGTAATATGCACAAACTGTAGCACAATATCTGGGGTGTGTTATAGGTCTATTACCTATCCACTTCCAAGAAATTCGTGGATTCTTATATTCTATCTGCTGAGAGTCCACGTCCAAAATTGGTTAAGATCAATGGAAGTCGTAAAACCTTTTCTCTCTAATAAATTCCTCCTTCGGCCGCCACCATTTTACACCGTTGAGGAATCGGCCACAAGAAACAGTTACGAAGGAACACCGGTTTGGATTTTCTTTACTTCGTAGATTCTTAAAAAAAACTGGAATGGAATTTTAATTATACTGGGTGAAACGCACCATGCAATTAACCGAATCGAAGAGTTATTTATATCATTTTTTTCGCTTTTCCGTTTTCGCGGTGTTTATTATTTTCCTCCTTTCTGTTTTTAAAGAAGATTTACGTTTGTTCGCTGTTTTTTTTTGTTAGGTTTCGCCGACTTTTTAAAAGAATTTTAACATCATTTTTATTTGTATATTTAAACATGGTTATTCTTTACTTTTCCAACCCCCTTACAACCCCCCCCAAAAAAAAAACAGGGCAACGCTCGGTACCCCCGCTAGTTCAATATATTTTTAAGACTAGAATGAGTTGTATGAAAAAAAGTTTGGTTACAATGTTACTTGAATTCAATTATACCGACACAAAAAAATATCTTAGATAGAACATCAGTTAAGCATTTAATTTTTATACAACTTTAATATGCTAATTATTATTATTTCAAAAGGAGCTTTCACACATACCATCCAAATTTTCCCTTGCAGAAAATATGTGGAAGGCTAGTGACAAGTCTTTCCAGATTTCCCCGAAGCTGAGTGACAACAAGTCTTCCCATATTTCCAGTACTCTCTCATCTCTTTCGATGGCATATACACATGGATTTGCGTTACGGGAACAGCCGATTACCATAGATTTCTCGTGGGTCGCAGCCATTGGTCTCCACTGGAATTTGAGTGGCAATAAGACTCCACAAAGCCCCAGTTCTCTTCGCACTTTTCCAGTGGAAGTCTTGTCAGCGTCTCTCCTCGGTCTTTTCATTCTCCTTAACCCATCTTGTCTATTTGAGATCCGTCTTTTGAGAGGGGATGGGGCGGTGGTAGCTTCAATATTCTTGATTCCCTGTAACGTTTCTTCATAATTTGCTGCTGAAATAGTTTTTCTGACCCTCGCATTAGTCTCCGTATTCAAGGAGGTTCCTTAATACTGTAGCAGATTTCATAATTGTTATTTGTTGTATCTTTCCAAACATTCCTCTAATTCCAATTTCTCCCATTCTCTTTTCTAAGCTTTTTGGAATTGTTCCCTGTGCTCCTCCTATTATATGTATTATCTTGATTTCCTTCATCAGCAATACCCCTTTCTGCTCTTTGGTTAGCTCTCAGTATTTGTTCTGTATCAACTTGTTCTTTAATAACCACCCTGTGGTGAGCTGACACAGCAAAGTCTACGATTTTACAGGACTCTTTGTTCTTGTTAATTATTACGATATCCAGCCTTATTGCTTGGATTGGTTTATCTGTTTTTATGTCCATGTTCTATAGCATATTTTTATTCTCGTTTTCATATACTATTGCCGGTTAATGATTATAACATTTGTCTGTGCTTTCGAGATGCATGATTTTGCATAATTCCCAGTGTACAGACCTCCCCAGTTTGTCATGACTGTTCGAGTATTCTTTCTGGGCCAGTTTGCTGCATTCGCTTACTATATGTTTTATCGTTTCGTCTCTTTGTCCTTAGAGTCTGCATTTCCTGTGTGTTTGTGTTTTGTCGATCTTTGCTTTGCAGTAGTTGGTTCTTATCGAGTTATATTGTTCTGCATTAATAGAGACTTTGTTTCTCGGTTTACGTGTCCTTTTCGAATCTATGCCCAAGAGTTTTTTTTTTAATTATTATCCTCATCATTTGTTATTCTAATCAATCTCCCATGTATTTACTTTTCTTCCCATTTTCCCCGTTTTCTGATTCTCTCTCTCTCTCTCCCTCTCTTCTGTTATGTTGCTTCTGTAACTGCCGCTCGCTATTGTTACATTATTATTTCTGTTATTATTATTAATGGAAAATTAAATGCAAATTTCATTTTGAATCTTTATAACTCAAATTTAAGTCAGATGTAAATAATATCTGCATTCAAGTACTTGTAGTCTAAAAAAAATTATACTGAATTATCTATGCCTGTGAATTTTCCGTCAAACTCTAATTAATAAGATATTAGTATAACAATGAGGCACGTATATTTCTATTTTTTTCACGTCTGATTGTAAACTGCCATGTCCGACTCATTTTAACCTGTTCCACTCAAAATTTACCCGCCGTTATTAAAAACGCCTCTCCAACTCAACTCCGTTTGTGTCTATACACTTAATTCTCTCTCCTTGGAGAGTCAATTATTCTTTTTCACCTGTTTATCGAATGATTTCCTGGTAACTCTAAAAAAAACTGATGATCTTTAATACACTTTCGTGTCCTTTTTTTCTTCTTCCTTTCTTTTTTCTCTTTATCCATTTTCTCTTATCCTTCATTTTGTGGGTGTAGTAGATATGTCACATGTCTCCTCTTTTCGCTTCTCTTGCATCTTACTATTTTAGTTTAAATAACTTAAACTGTTTCTTCTTTTTTTTCGTTTAAGAACTGATTCGTTACGTCGTCGGAAAATTTGTTCGCAACTTTAGCATGTCCAGTGTAAGTACTGTGTAAGTTTGGTTTATTAATATATATGTATATACATATATATATATATATATATATATATATATGCATAAATATATATATATATACATATATATGTATATATACATGTATATATATGTATACATATATATGTATGCACACAAATATATATATGTATATACCTATATGTATATATACATGTGTATATACATATGTATATACCTATATGTATATATACATGTGTATATATATATATATTTAAATATATATGTATATACATGTGTATATATATATATATATATATATATATATATATATATATATATATATATATATATATATATATATGACATTTGGGAAAATCTACGTGAAATATATCAGAAATTTGGTTGCTAAGGGGTCAAAGTTCAACGATTTGACCTTTGCGAACTCTACCAAACTCCTCGTATATTTTGGGGCTTAAATACTTTAAAGCTTATATATAGATTCCTTGGACATGAACCGAACTTAATAACTTAATGTTAACTCAAAACCTAAATGTTAAGGGGTTATAAAAGGGTTCAATTTTTTTAAAAAATCGACCGTTTTTTGTTTTGTTTTTTTTTAAATATTTTTTTTTTTTACTCACCATGCAGCTTCAAACACACGGCCAATATATATATATATATATATATATATATATATATATATATATATATATATATATATATAAGTAAACGCGCCTGTGTGTCTGTGTGTGTACATTTCCCTACGCAATAACTCTGTCAATTTTATGTCTACAGACTCGAAAGTTGACATAAAGGGTATTGAGATTTATGAAAATCTTTCTAATTTTTTTCGACCAGAAATTGGGCTGTTAAGTTGACTTTTGAAAACTTTAATAAACCGCTTCCCCAAGAATTTTTGGTCTAAACACTTGAACTTCTAGATATAGGGTCCTTGGGCATAAATCTAACTTAATAACTTGATTAGATTCCAAAACAATAAATGTTAAGGGGTCATAATAGGAGTAAAAGTTTAAAAAGAAATTTGAACTCTGCGGTCACTAGCAAATTACTCGGGTATTTTCCAGTCTAAACATTTGAAATGTTACGTAAAGGGTATTCAGAGATAAGGTAAGCCTTTTTAATCGGTTTGAGTCGAAAATTTTTAGTTACTAGTTACCAATATATAAATATATGTACGACAGAGGAGACGAATTTTACCAAGATCAGTATCGTTTTCAATTTCGACCTTTCAGACGAAAATATCAAAAAATTGGATAAAAAAATAAAATTTCCATCTTCAACTGAGTACTTGTTTACAGGGGGGTCGAGTTTTCGCCGATATTTTTGCGAGACATCCTCGATTGTCTAGCCTTAATTAAAACCTACGTCACTCCCGGTTTGGAATTGCTTATAACAGCAAAGACGCAGGTTTTTCCCCGTTCTTTTATTCCTTTGCGTTACGGGTTCGCGCCTGCTTTCCTAATACCACTTTGTTTTGTTGCTCAACATACGCCTCAAACACCCGGGCAATTCCGGTCTTGAAATGCTATTATATATATATATATATATATATATATATATATATATATATATATATATATACTCGAAATGGAAATTATATCAACTTTTTGGGATTTTAGACTTTTGATTTTTACCGTTATTGGGTATTTTATCATTAACCATCCTGTGCATTAACGTTAAATCACCTTTTTCATAACCATATTCACTTTGCTTCACTATTTGTTACCAAGTAAGATCAATGACTTACTTATATAAAATACGATTGCAAGCTAAATCCGATCCCGCATTTTGCTAAATCGTACCCTCTGATGAGAAGGAAAATACTTGTTCGAAACTCCGCAAATAAAGTTTTCAAAGTGTTTTAACATGTTTAATTATCTGTTGATCTCACATACCCCCCCACACACACATACATATATATATATATATATATATATATATATAATTTGATTTTTTATCTGTCATCCGTATTTATTAAATACTAGTTTTGTATTTTTATTTCTTTGCCAGTCCTATTCAAATTTAAAGTGTTTATCTTTTTACATTGCATTCATTATTTCAGGTAAACGGTTACTTTTAGACTTCCTATTATTTCTGTTCTTAATCATTCTCTTCTCCCATATATGAGTTGTGATATTTCTGAATTAGCCAACGTTGTGCTATATTTATATGATTTAGATTTTTTCCGAATACTATCCTGTGCTTTACGTGTTAATATTCGCAACGATTAAACTGATCTACTATCTACTCATCTCTAGATTAATTTGTATGTTACCCGTACGAATGTGTTTATTAACATGAATGTATTACATAGAGCAGCAACAGCTAATACATACTTGCATTATTATCTACCTTTTTAATCAATACATGGATTATTAACTATGTTTCTAATAAATACTTGGGTTAAAAACTACGTTTCTAATAAATACTTGGATTAAAAACTACGTTTCTAATAAATACTTGGATTAAAAACTACGTTTCTAATAAATACTTGGATTAAAAACTACGTTTCTAATAAATACTTGGATTAAAACTACGTTTCTAATAAATACTTGGATTAAAAACTACGTTTCTAATAAATACTTGGATTAAAAACTACGTTTCTAATAAATACTTGGATCAAAAACTACGTTTCTAATAAATACTTGGATTAAAAACTACGTTTCTAATAAATACTTGGATTAAACACTACGTTTCTAATAAATACTTGGTTTATTCAATACCTTTCAAATAAATACTGGGTTTATTAACTACTTTTCTAATAAATACATTGATTATTAACACGAGTGTTTTTGTGAAAGATTGGCAAGGGGGACCAGAGATTGAAGCTCAGACGAGCATTTACCATGGTAATAGCGATAAAAAATACAGGTTCGCAACATCTCTTCTGTGGGATAGAGGTTGCAGGGAAGAGAAAAGGGCGTTCCCACTGAGCTACGAAGTCTATTTTGTACACTGTCAAGGCAGAATCGGCTTTTTAGCAGCTCCTACCCAGATGTGGCAGCACTACTCCATCCTTAGTAATCAGTAGGAATCTGAAATCTTGGCATCCCCATAAAATGTTGAACTAAGTTTGATTGTTAATTGTGTATCACAAATTGACATAGTATCGGTACAGCTCGAATTGGTTTCATTTGCCTCAAGCTAAAAGAAATTAAAAAAAAGCTGCTAGAGAATATAAATGTCAATGAAAATGATTCAAACAGCTTGGACTCAGAGGGGAAGTATACAGAGGTTGCTGGAGAATCTACCACGGGTACATGTAAGAATTAGTTGCGATGTGCATTCAAGTTGTTACCCGAGAACAGGATTTTTGCATCTGCATATCAAATGTATATGCAGCTTTACAATTCAGTGTAATACTAAGCATTACGCACTGTGAACGTAAAATGTTTTTCGTAAATACTAAGACTGTTGAAAACAAATTGAGATTTTCATTCACGAAGAGTTACCTGCGGTTACGAACTGGAAATACTGCTGTAAACGATATTGCAATAAAATCAAATAAAACGAAAAGAAACTTATAAATAAAATTGCATCACCCTCCGCTGAAATATATACAATGTTATAACTCATCTACATAACCTTAATAGTTAAAACGGTTGGATCGCTATTACTGTAAAACATAGTGCCTTGCATATAAGAGCGTGCTAAATTGCAATATACAAATATGTATATATATATATATATATATATATATATATATATATAGTCTAAAGAAGCTTTAAGTAAAAAAATATAAGAAATTAAAAATGAAGAATACAGCTGGAGTTACTGGAAAAAATAATTTTTTGCAGACTTAGCACTAGCATAAGCCGACATCTAAAAAAGTCTGCAATTACAAAACAGAATTCACATACAGTGATGATCATATTTATTGGCACGGTAAAATAAAAGTTAAATTTTGTCTAATAAATTCTAAAAAAGGGATTAAATTAAAGAAAATAACAAAGTATATTATGTATTTTTAACTGGCCTTTCCGATGCAGCAATCGGATTTTAGAAAAAATAAATAACAAAGGAACAACAAACATAATTGCAAAAAAACCCTTGTTCAAAATTATTGGCACGATTTATTTAATAATCAATTGTATAGCCTTTGGCCTTGATTACCTTCCTCAGTCGCTTTTCATAGTTTACAACCAAGTTGTTGCACTCTTCAGTAGTAATTTTTGCCCACTCTTCCTGACAATAATCCTCCAATTGAATAAGATTCTTAGGCTTCCTTTGCATTACCCTCAATTTTAATGTTCTCCATAAATTTTCAATTGGATTAAGGTCTGGGCTTTGTGATGGCCACTCCAAAACATTAATATGATTGTCCTCAAGCCATTTCTTAGTCAGTTTAGCCGAATGCTTTGGGTCATTATCTTGCATGGACCACCAACGACGACCAAGTGAGAGCTCTTTAGCAGAATCTTTCAGGTTTTCATCCAATATTTTCACATAATCTTCCTTTTTTATGCTACCTGTGACCTTAACAAGTCGCCCGGGTCCAGAGGCAGCAAAGGATCCCCAAAACATCAAACTGCCTCCACCGTGCTTCACTGTGGGTATGGTGTTCTTAGGCAGGAAAGCTTCGCCAGATTTTCTGTAAATATAAGACACTTTATTATGGCCAAATAACTCTATTTTCGTTTCGTCAGTCCATAGAACACGTTTCCAGAATGCAACATCTTTATCAATATGAGGTTTTGCAAAGGCTAGCCTTGCTTTCAGGTGCATAGGCTTCAATAAGGGAGTCTTTCTCGGACGACATGCTTTTAAACCAGCTCTCTTCAAAACTCTACCAACTGTATGTCGAGATATATTCACTCCAGAGGTGCTCTGTTCATCAACAATCTCCCCAACAGTGATCCTTGGGTTTTGTTTTACTTGTCGAACAATTTTCCATTCATCTCTTGGGGAAAGAATCCTTTTTCTCCCTCTACGCTCTAAACTCATAACGTGGCCTTGCGATTTGAACTTGTTTATTATGGCTCTAACAGTGGATTTGGGAAGGTTTAGCTTCTTTGAAATCTTATCATAGCCCTCCCCATTGGTATGGCATGCTACAACAAGCTTCCTGAGGTCTTCGCTGTGTTCCTTAGTTTTAACCATGGCGATTGAAAATTATAATTTAGTCACTTATAATAGTTAAAATAAATCGCTATCTAAAAATTATCTGAAAAAAATTATTCACTGAATTAGCGTTAAACAAGCATAATATGGCTATAAAAAAGTTCAGAAAGCACGTAAACCGGAAATTGATTGATATTATACTGATACTAAAAGAAAAACAAAGCCGTGCCAATAATTTTGAACAAAGGTTTTTTTGCAATTATGTTTGTTGTTCCTTTGTTATTTATTTTTTCTAAAATCCGATTGCTGCATCGGAAAGGCCAGTTAAAAATACATAATATACTTTGTTATTTTCTTTAATTTAATCCCTTTTTAAGAATTTATTAGACAAAATTTAACTTTTATTTTACCGTGCCAATAAATATGATCATCACTGTATATAATGATAAAAAGGAGTAAATCTCATTAACTATAATTGTTAAATAGAATATAATGCCCCTCAGCTGCATATCATGTAACTGTTTCGGAGATTTTAAATTAGGACATCCGTACAATACATGGCTCTCAAATGGAACATATCACTTCCCAATAACAAAATGTAGATAAAATACAGTCACTATTTATAGTAATATATATATATATATATATATATATATATATATATATATATATATATATATATATATATATATATATATATGGTGGATTCTCTCATCGAAGACGATGAATGAGGGTTCAGTATGCAATCCTCAGCAGCTCCCAAGATCTGTGACACCACATACGTAATTGCAATCCTGTAGACGTCCAGCACACTCCTCCGCAGATGGTGAACTTTCATATGCTCGTAGGTCAAAGATGCCTTCTCGAATGAACAGATAACCCTGTTTAGCTGCGTGCTCTGAAACCACAGTGGCATACCTATTCATTTTTAGGTGGATGTTTCTTGTGTTTTGCCTTCATATTTGCACGAACGATGTCCCTATGATAATGCGGTTATGTTCAAATTCTTTGGTTCCCAGGAAACACGCCTTCCTCCATTCTCTGCGATCCTCTGCTGCACACTCCCACGGGAAATTCCACAGCGTTTCAGGTTGTCTTTTAGTTTATTTTTGTAACGAAGCAGGGGACGCCCTATTGGACGGACAGAATTTGTCAGTTGCCCATAAAAAAGTTGCTTAGGAACTCTTGAGTCATCCATTCTTACAAGATGACCCGACCACCGCATTTGTATCCTGATCAAAAATGAGTCAATACCAGTGATTTCACATCTCTCCAGTAATTCACTATTCGGAACATAATCCTGCCATCCAACATTGCAGATAAAACGCATACATCTCATATGGAAGGAGTCAAGCTGATTTATATGCTTGCGGTACAAGGTCCAGGTTTCGGCACCATACAGAAGAGTAGACAGAACAACAGATTTGTAGACTGCCACCTTCACTTTTAGAGACACATCGTGGGTGTTCCAGAGTCTGTGTTGCAACCTACCAAATGCTTCACTAGCTTTATTAATTCTACATTGGATGTCTTTTTCAAATTTAGCATCATCAGACAATAGAGCCGAGGTATGTAAAAGAAGATACTGTTTTCAAAGATTTACAATCAACATATACCACTGGTTGTGAATAGAACGTAGTGTTTGGTTTTGGTTGGTGAATAAGTTCAGTCTTTTTTATGCTAATTGTAAGACCGAAGGCCTTACATGCACCAGAAAATGTGTTGAGGATTTTCTGCACGTCATCAAGACTATGGGTGACAAGAGCACAGTCATCAGCATAAAGGAGGTCAAGAACAGTCTGCACAGAAGTCTTGGTTTTGGCCTTGAACCGTTGCTGGTTAAATAATCCTCCACTTGATCGATGCTCAACACCTATGCCTCTTGAGGTGTTCCTGAAAGCTGTCTCAAGCATCACCGAAAAGAAAAGAGCAAATAGGATCGGAGCAAGGACACATCCTTGCTTAGTTCCATTTGACACTTCAAATGGTTCACTTTGTTCACAACCAGATCGTACTCTCGCAACCATTCGCCAGTGAAAGGAGACAATCACATTCAACATTTTGTCCGGAATAGCAAGCCTCCTCAAAACAGTCCACAGGGCATCCCTACAGACGGTATCAACTGCCTTTGTGAGGTCAACGCATGTGACAAACAATTCCTTATTCTGCTCCCGTGCTTTCTACTGTAGTTGCCGAAGGCTGAAGATCATGCCAACAGTACCTCTTCCTGCCCTAAAACCACACTAGGTTTCTGGGAGCACAGTTTTACAGATTGAACCATTGAGTCTGTTTAGGATGATACGAGCTAGAATCTTACCAGCAACAGACAAAAGAGAAATTCTTCTATGGTTATCACACTCACACTTATTTCCTTTGTGCTTAAACAGGTGAATAATTGATGTGACTTTGAACTGTTTTTGGCACGGTACCAATTCCCATATTAATGAAAACATGGCACGTAGTTTCCTGATTAATAGATGGCTTCCACATTTGTATATTTCTGCAGGTATGCCGTCATCAGTTACCATTTGAAAATTGCTTCACAGCCCATTCAATCTCCGACATGGATGGAGTATCAGCAAGCGCCTCGATGGTTGGCCTGTGAGGAATACCGTCAATCACTCCTCGATCCACTGTCGATTCTTTGTTTAAAACATTTGTAAAGTGTTCAGCCCAGCGCTTAGTAATTTCTTTCTTATCAGTGAAGAGAATGCCATCCGACGAAAATATTGGAGATGTCCCCCTTAAAATGGGACCAAACACCCCCTTGAGGTTTTGGTAGAATGATTTAAAATCGCACCTATCTGCAGCATCTTGTAAGGCCTCAGCTTTCTGCTTCCACCAGTTTTGTTGCATTTTCCGGAGCCAAGATTGTGCCAACCTTTTGGCCATTCTGAAAGCCTTGTGTTTCACTAAAGAATTCTTGTCAGTAATCCACACTTGATGGGTTTGATGCATGTTATTGAGCAGTGGGACGATAGTTGGATCATTTTCCTCAAACCAATCTTGGTTTTTCCTTCGAACATATCCAAATGACTCTTTAGCAGAGTCATACACTGCAGTTTTAAACTCTCTCCAAGATGCCTCAATATCATTCCCACATACAACGGAGGACAGCTTTTCATCAGTAGCCTTTTGAAATGAGTGTATTATCTCCTTAACTTTCAACTTGCCTACGTCAATTCTCTTGATAGTTACGTTGGTTTCGAACAGGGCGCTTTGTTTTCATCCTGACTGTGGAGCAGATCAATTTATGGTCTGGCCAACATTCCCCGATGCTGCTAGAATGTGTAAGAGTTATATTTTGTCTATCAGAACGACGTACAATGACATAATCAATGAGATGATAATGAGTAGACCGGGGATGTTTCCAACATGCTTTCTTGCATTTAGGCAGCTGAAACACTGTATTAGTGAGTAAAAGATCGAATTCACTGCAAAGAGACAATAAGAGAACACAATTTGAGTTGACTTTACCAATTCCATGTGAACAAATGATATTTCTCCAGAATTGTGTATCACTACCCACACGAGCATTGAAGTCACCCAAGATAAACAGCTTATCCTGTACACAGACCTTGTTGATTTGTTCGCGTAAAGAGGAGTAAACCCTCTCCTTTAACTCATCAGACGAATTAAGTGTAGGTGCATAGCAACTAAAATGTGGCATATTTGTCCTTTCCTACTACAATGCGCAAGTACATAAGTCAGTCATTTATACCAACGGGCAGGGATTCAAGTGTTGGCAATATCAGTCCCGATAGCAAAACCAACACCAGATTCACGTTTCTCAGAACTTGGTTTTCCCATCCAATAAAAAGTGTATCCATCTTCAACTTCCTCTGGCTGTCCTGTATCAGCAAACCGAGTTTCAGAAAGAGCTGCAACAGAAATTCCCTGATGCCTTAACACACGTGCTATAATAGCGGTGTTTCGTTCAGGGTTCCTTTTGTTATCCTGGAGTGTTCTTACATTCCAAGTCGCAATGAACATATTCGTTCCATGTATTTTGTTTCTATTCTTGATTTGGGTGCAAATATTGGATGCCCAGACATCTGCACCTGATGACAGGGGCATGCGCAGGTAAACAATGTTTAGGTCACCTTTTATAGACCCCTCGCAATGAAAAAGAAAGCAGTGCCATCCTATAAAGGGCTGCTTTGTTATAAAAGGAGGACACGAGTCACACAATTATTTGCGGGTGTTGTGAAAAACGGCCATCTACCTTCCACCACCTATGTGCAATGTTCATGCTAGGAACTACCAGTGACATCCTTCACCTGTTCCCGTTACAATCCCATCATCGCCACAGGGTTTTATTAATTGATTATTAGTTAAAAAAAACAAAACAAAAAGAAAACACATATCGATGTACCAAACCTTAGGCTTAAATGAGTGAAAATTGTTCACTGAACAACCGGCAGTTTGATTTGTTTTAAGTGGTCATTGCTTGTGCTTAACAAAGCACACTCTCTCCATCGGATTAACATGGTCTGTACAGGTGCACACATGTGCCACACGTCAGATGATAAAACGATCGCAGGATTTTCTTGTAAGAGTGTTCCATCTCCTAGATCAGTTGTGAGCCAACACTAAAGGGCCTGATCCACCCTGGTACGCTTTCTGTGCAACTGGATACCATACCAGTATTTATTGGTCCTTGACTCTAACGGTTAGTTCAGTCTAGTGGACACATTGCTTAGCGATTATGTACCGACACCGTCCCCTCACAAGGTTTGGCAGGCCTGCTTAGACCAGTACCGAGGGTATAGCTCTTGGAGCAAGCAAGTGAGAGATTTAGGAGATGGGTGAGGACCAGTGATCTCTGCCACCCTATTTGGTGCGGCAGCCAAAGACTCAAAGGCACTACCTCTACCCAGAGGCCCCTATACCTTATATATATGTGTATATGTATGTATATATATATATATATATATATATATATATACGCAGACACAACAGAAAATTATAGACTACCATAGAAACAGTTATTTATAATAAACATACAATTTATAGGACATAATCTAAAATAAAAACTAACAAATTTATTAACCAATACTTGGTTGACATTTGCGTAGCTGTTTTAATAAAAGGATCCTTCTAGGCATGCCATCGATCAGTGTACGAATATCATCTTGAGGAATTTCTTGCTATGTCTAACGCAATAATGCTAAAATTTCACATGTGGATGATGCCTTCCTTTTCCTTTTTGCGAATATTCAGGTCTAATATGCTCCAAAGATTTTACATTGGTGTACATCCGGCGACTTACTTGACCATGAACGTTTATTAATCCCATTTTGTTTCAAGCAATGCTTTGTCGCCGTAGTAGAGTGGCAAGGAGACCCGTCTTCCATAAACAGAGAGTTATATTGGTTTAATTTACAACTTGAGAATATTGGTAGAAGTCCTCTATTTAATAATGGAATATGTTTAGCAGAATGATGTTTATTTCACACTCCACCAGGTATAAGAAAGCCTGATTCCCAATTGCTCCCCATACCATAACCGAGAAACCGCTAGGGGATGATTTACGAAATTATCGCCGAAAAACCTACTCCTCCTTGTAGAAAAGTGCCCAGTTAAGGATTTAATGTTTTTAGCCAATATTTACCGATATTTGTCGTCCGAAGAGTCAAGCTTCAAAACGATTTATATCTCGTGAAAATTCGTCGGATCTATCAACATTTAAAAAAAAACATAGATACATACATGCATACATACTTTCATTAAAACAGAAAGGTGAAGTTTATATTATAGACTAGCCTGGGTGCTCAGCGTTGCCTGGGAGTTTGCCGGTCTTTGGTTAGTGAAAACGAAGAAAAGTGGCGGAAGGCAGGCTCGAACCCTTACCGCAAAGATGGAAAGAACATGAAAAAAAAACTGGCGTCATTTCCGTTGCGTCTATCGCTAAACCGGAAGTGGTGATGGTTTAAACTAATGGCTAGTCCATGGAAAAGAGCGGCTGACTTTCGAAAATATCGACAAAAAAGCGACCACTCTTTGTAGAAAAGTGCTCAGTTTAGTGTGAATGATTAAATGTGTTTAGCCAATTTTATCGATAATTGTCGTCCGAAGGGTTGCGCTTAAAGGGGATACAGATCTCGGGAGAATACATGGCCACCCTCGAAATTTTAGGCAGATATACAAACATACATACATACATTCATTTAAACACATAAGTGAGATTTATATTATAGAAGATTACTTAAAGCATTCTTCGGTACTCATTAGAAGAAATTATTTCGTGTTATCTTAGCGTTAAATGGACGTGTTAGCTTTGTTCTGTGTATGAATATTAGAATTAAGAGGGTAGAATGCACAAACAATAAGCTTAGTCATAAGAATTAGCTAGATTTTGATATATTTGTTTTTTTTTTATATTTGTGTATTACTTTTGGATTTTATATGAGCGAAAGACAGAAGAAAATCGCTACCTTAATATATCTATCTTTCTTGTAGACGACGACTGATTTGTCCAATATTTGGTCAAATTTTGATAAGCATATCTCATTCTTAATTTGATTCTATCAATGAGATGAGACTAATTTGATGATCATTTCGTTATAACGTCATCTGACCAACGTGATATAACAGTTTCGTAGCATGAGATTACATATAAACGTGTCCGACATTCAGCAAAAACACATTTTGAGAGAATAATATTAAACTGGAATATACGGCTAATGCTAAATTTCATAAGTCGGTAGAGATAAGAATCTTTTTCCAACGATAAATCTTATTTTACTCGTTCTATCAACATATAAAACTAATAATGAATGTTCTCCAAACATTCTAAACCAGATAAGATTTATGTTGGCAAATAGATCTTTCGTTAATTCATGCTACAAATGAAGACATAAAAATAATGTTTTTTTTTAATTTTACAAAACATTGCGCATATAGCTGCGAAATATAATGCTGTAATACTATATATTTCCCAAATTGCAAATTGTATTGTGCTAATCGTACACGTATTATTTGTTATATATTTTCGATGCTGCTTCTGTAAAAAAAACACACATAGTCAATATGTTGTAGAAACAAACCAGTGAAATATACATTCTACTCACAGGCTGCTTATATTATGTACATACGTGATTTCACAGACGTATACGAAACGCCGCAATAATCTTTTTTATAGACATAGCAACAAGTATAACGAAGAATTAATACGAAATATCTCGCTCTTAAACCATTACTGCAAAAGCGTAAACCAAAACAGAATGAAGAAAGTATCATTTAAAATAAATACTGAGACATTTGAAACACGAGATTATTAGGTGCTTATGCAAGATAACGGTCCAAACCTCGCATCGGCATCTTTGAACAGGTTACATAAGCAGACGAAAAAAAATAAACGATGAGCTTATCTAAGCTGTTCCGAAAAGAGGAAAGTTTCTACGAAAACTTTATGAAATCAAGAAAACAAAAAACAAAAAACCAACATATTAAACGCTATGTAAACGTGAAACATTTGCTTTTCTCCATGTTAAATGGCTTACTAAATGGAAAGCATTTTTTTACATGGAGAGGGGATAACGTCACGCTTGGAAGTTAAAGTTTGACAGATATCGTTTCAGTATCATATAGCTGCTTCGGTAATATGCTGGAGGATGCCTACACGGAGCTGCCAAAGATCGGGCCGTAAACTGGATAACTACGGATGATTTAATAAACATATTTGTAAGCTGATGCAACTTAAGAATATATGCCAGATATTACTATGGATGGAGTACTCTTTAAACTCTCTCATCAATATATATATATATATATATATATATATATATATATATATATATATATAGCCAGTAGAGTTTAGTTTCCTAGAAGTACATCCAGTGAAACAATATGTGTCTACCAAAATAGTGCTCAATGAGTGAACAGAGCAGGTATATTAATTTTATTTATACAAACATTAATGGCTACATATGTGCATACATGTTTCTGTAATCACCCACGTTGGGGATTACAGAAACATGTATGCACATATGTAGCCATTAATGTTTGTATAAATAAAATTAATATATATATATATATATATATATATATATATATATATATATATATATATATATATCAAGGCATAAGGCTTCCTTCAGATTTGACAGTTCATGGATACCCACTTTAAGTGTGCCTGGTCGCGCAATTTTTGTGTCAAGAGTTTCACAATACCAACCACGCGTCTCCTGGGTCGTTATTGTGTAATACCAGTGGTAAATGGCGGTTCAGGACGACTGAAAATAATGCCACGATAAGCGGAATGCACATACAGTGCCGAGAATTCCCAAATGGTCACACATCTGGTATTATCCAGGATCAACCTTGCTTAACTTCAGTGATATTACGAGAACTTGTGTGTCAACGTCATTATGCCGTTTATATATATATATATATATATATATATATATATATATATATATATATATATATATATATATATATTAATAATAGAGTACTGATGGCACATTCAGGAAAGCGGCGCTTTAAATATTTTTCTCTTCCTTGACCTAGCACAAAATTAACTTGGGAATATAGCAGCACATATTTTCTACTGTTCTTTATTATAGGTTCTTTCTACAAAACACGTTTATCCCTTCTCCTATTCTTTAGATAATAACTGAATCTTTTCCGTTTATTTTTCTTCTTCTTGTAAGATAATCATTTCAAGAACTCGTTTTCTTACCAGAATATAGAAACTCCCCTCTTTCTGTTCTATGTGCTATCGCCAGATGTACTTTACATAGGCATAGCTACGTTGAAGTTATTTCACAGTCTGTAGAACAGATTACCGCAAATTTGCTTTGATGAAGTCATTTGAAAATATAATGCCATTAATTTCTTGTCGCAAACCGCCACATAAATAACCATATTTTACTACATTGATCAAATGCAACTTAAAATCGTTCCATATCAGTACAATTAATCCTGGGTTGCTATGTAACCTGATAAGTGATTCCTATAGGGTAAAAATAATTCGGACAGATTGATCCAGTCGTTGTAAGAAATGCACTTACGCCTAAAAACGGAAGCTATATGTGCAGCATTAGAAATTATAAATAGTTGTGTCGATTCGAGCAAAAACCACAGGGTTACCAGCATTCAAGTATAAATACACGCATTTCGATTTAAATGATTTTAATACATGCTTATTAAAATATACCCGAACGATTTAAAACACGGTTTAAGTTATTTTACAATACGTCCGTTTAAATAAGAGATCGTTCCTTATTTTATTTACAGTTGTATGTGTGTGTATATATATATATATATATATATATGTGTGTGTGTGTGTGTGTGTGTGGGTGGGTGTGTGTGTATATATATGTGTTTGTGTATGTGTGTGTGACTTCAAGAAATCCTTTTTTAAATATTTACAATTTAAAATTATTTATTCATCATTTCAAATTCAAGCTCACAAGTAAAGAATTAGTTATTGCCGAAAGGTTTCTAAAAGTACAAAGAATTTACACGCGATGAATCGTAAACATAACAGCAATATATAATGTATATAACGCGCATTAGAATGATATACTCAAACTAACGAACCTAGTTTTTAATGTTTCTAACATTTTTTCATAATTCTTATGCAATGTATTCGAATTTCGCTTTGTTCACCTTTATAATGTGCCATTAAACATTGCTTATCGAAAGAATATTGTCTCAGGGAAATGTATGGAACGATAAAAAAAATGTTATAAACCTACTAAGTAAGGGTGCTAGGTATATAATTAAATTCGATTACGTTTGATATGATTTTTTCGATATAGTTAGCTGGTTATGGGTTATCGAAGATTAACTATTAGGGATTTTACCCGAAATGTTTATTAATACTTTATAATTAAAATAAGAAATGTAAACGTAATTATCCATCCGATAATTCCAAATTCGATTCTAATACCAGAATAAAAATTCAATATCAGCTATGAGACACTTTAACATTGTATCCCAAATCATTGATGCAGTTGGCATCGCATTGCTTCTGCTTATACAATCTCTCGATCGTCGAGCGACGTGCGGTGACTCTAGTCCCCCTCCATATACCAACGCCGATATTACACCGATATAGCCGGTTAAATTTCCCGACTGGATCACAGAGCGAAAGACAACGAGAAGATAAATAATTATTGAGAAATATTTTACATATATGAATTATTTAAAATTACACGGAAAATTCTTTCCATTTTTTCCGAGGTATTTATGCATTAATTAGTTGACCGGGTTTTAAGTCACAAAAATTGACATAATCCTTATATAAAGACCTTTATTTTTACTGTTGTATAAGTTTTTAAGAAACTGAGTGATTTTTACTTTGCCTCACGCACAGACTTATTTGACGGTTGTTTTTATTACATTAGAGAATGTACCAACGTTTAATTAATTGACAACACAGATTATAGTTTTATACATATTTACAAATTAGGTGAATTTCTGCTCATATGCGCGAAACAAAACGGGAAACTAATTAAATCTAAGAGGAAGAACTGCTCTTAAATTTAATTTAAAAACATAAAAATGTTATTTTTAATTAAAATTAAGTGAGAGTTTTCGAAATAGTTAAAGTTTAAATTCATTGGAAAGTTTTTATTTTATTTACACAATCTTACTAGTGATATTGTTTAGTTGTCTATTTGCTATATCATTACAAATCAAGCTTATAAAAAAATGCGCCATATATGTTAAGTCTTGATAGTAAAAGGAAACCACGCAAACTTATTTCAATACGCACATATAACAATATATAAATCGATTAAACTGGGACTGTTGTTTTTTTTTCTTATTGTATTTCATAAGGCCTTTCAGAACTTTATGATTTTCATCATTTGTACATAAGAAATAAAATAAAACAACTGAGAATAACTGATCCTGTAAAGACAAACAAAAAACCCTTACTGGCATAAGTAAAAAGTGCAAATATTTAAAAATACCAAAACAAACCAAGATTGCTGATACTAATTTTAACAGGACAAGCTAAACAGCTACTTTTCGTTTTCTTGAACTAGTGCAACTGCTGTTGCAATAACGCTGCACACGACGGACACAGCAGGAAAAGTTAGATGTGAGTGCGCGTGTGTCAGTGTATTTGTGGAACCGGTAAATCTTCGGATTCTACGGGGAGCAACGGAAGCATGACTTCATCAACAGCAAACAACTTTGGATTTCTATTGACTGTGATTTTATTCGGACTATTAACAGCACTAAATCGTAAGTACATTTTTAAACGTATTTATGGATGCGCATACAGTTCTTACTCACTCTTCCTCCGTTTTTCACTTTTTATACAGTAGAACCCCGGTATACAAAAAACATAAATAACAAAATACATTACAGTATATAATACACAGGTATATAATCAAATAACATGGTAACTAACACCGTAATAGGTGAGGTATGTCGGGGAGAGACCATTTCCAGGGCACGTAAAAATACAGTATTCAACATCCTAACCGAAAAAAAAACCAGTATCCTAGAGGGCCCGTATTCCGGGGTTCTACTATACATATGAATACTATATATTCATATTCTACTATACATATGAATACTATATATTCATATAGAACGATGCACACACATGTGCGCGCACACACACATATACGTACATGTATGTATAAATTTGAAGTTTCAGAATGTAAAATGATATAATTATTTTCGGTGTTGCTTACTGTAGAAATAAAAATACATACATACATAATACACACACATACCCCCCCACACACAGATATATATATATATATATATATATATATATATATATATATATATATATATATATATATATATATATATATATTATAATATATTTCACATGTGGTGTATCTCGTGTTGTATGGGGTTTTTTACGCTATATCGCTATTTTTTTACACGTACCGTCTCCCCTTTTATTTTAAATGTAGCGTTTCGAATTCACTCAATTTTAATTTAAAAACAGGATATCCTTTGATCCAGCTTATACAAAGTGAGGGCGAAACCGGTTACATGGCCCCCCCCCAAATAGTTTCTTTTTCTCATGTTCCACTTTAAATCATATAAGGCGTCTCCAAGTCATGATTGTAATAATGACATTATAATTATAAATATTTATATTTATTGTTAACTAACACTTGTTAGTTGATTCTGGAACCATAAGTAAAGGAATTTGTTGTAAGCGTCGGTCGTGGTTTTCGAAAACAAGAATGAAGTCGCCACTGTCGCTGTCTGTGCCTCTGTCTGTCTGTCTCTCTGCCTCTGTTTATCTCTCTCTCTCTCTCTCTCTCTCTCTCTCTCTCTCTCTCTCTCTCTATATATATATATATATATATATATATATATATATATATATATATATATATATACATATGTCCGGGTGCGTATGTGTTTGTGAGTGCGTGTTATATTTGGGTATTTGTGTATGCGCAGTGAGGCCCATACTATTAAACTGTTGTACTGCTTTTATTTCATGAATGGTCACAATTAAGGAGGCACTACTATGATAATAAAATCCATTGTTCATATATATATATATATATATATATATATTTATATATATATATATATATAATATATATATGTATTTATAATATATATAATATATATAATATGTATATATATATATATATATATGTATATATATATATGTATATAATGAAAATAATGGACATAGTATTCCGACAAAATAGAGATATAAAAAGGAACAAACCTCAGAGAAATCTCGAAATAAAGACGAACCGTTGATGAACACATAATATTGTTTGTTCCTTTTTATTCTAATATATATATATATTTATATATATATATATATATATAATATAACGCTGAATGTGTGTGTGTGTGTGTGTGTGTGTGTGTGTGTGTGTGTGTGTGTGTGTGGTCACGAATAGGTTCCTATATGGCTGACTATTTAAAAAAAAAAACTGATTACAGATGATGATAGAAGATGTATCGAGACACAGGAATGGGTATGTTTGATCTGGCAGAACAGTGGTTCATTAAAATTGTGGCGTCTGCGTTCGCGCCTGGTTCACAAAGTATGGAAATAAAAAAATTTAAAATAAAAAATAACGTTTACAAGTGTTTCTAATATAGGTGTACATCAGAATAATGTGATAAGTATGTTTTAACTTAAATAGGGATGATATAATAAAATTGTGGGGGTCTGCGTTCGCGCCTGGCCTCCATAAAATGGAAATAGACACACATTTTAATAAAGACTTTTCATATCTATCTGTGCAAGTATACTTTGATAATTATATTTCTGTTTGAAGAAATATGGTATAATAAAATTATGGGGTGTTCGTTCGCACCTGACCTCCATAGAATGGAAATATGTTAAAGTTTAACAAGGGTTTTAATATAGATCTACAGAATATTGTGATAAGTGTTTCAGTGAGAACAACTATGGTATAATAAATTATGGGGGTTATCTATTTAATTTTTACTTTCATGATATTTTGCGTTGGTTTTGATACCCCCTGATTCAACCCAAATTTACAACCCTTCCTTTTCATAACCTATCATACTTTCATAAATCAGAGTCCATTTTCTGTAGGCTGTTTTTGAACCCAGTCAACGACGGGTACTTTGCTAGTATATATATATATATATATATATATATATATAGAGAGAGAGAGAGAGAGAGGCAAATTAATATATATATATATACATATATATATATATGTATGTATATATATATATATATATTTATATTCATAATGTATATTCGCATCGATAAATAAGTTTGGACATATATGAGTGCATACAACCAAATTGTATGCATGTATATATATATATATATATATATATATATATATATATTTATATATATATATACATATATGTATATGGCATGCACGCATATGCACACAGACACACATACACACATATATATATGCATATATTTTTAAGTATCTTTATATATATATAGATGCATATATATATATATATATATATATATATATATATATATATATATATGTACATGTCGGCCCTGTTGCATAATCTATGTGTTGTCGAATGTCGATACATTCTTTGTGTTTACAATATATATAATATATATATATATATATATATATATATATATATATATATATATATATATATATATATATATATATATATATATAGGCACGTGATTATATAAGTTTGGCTGAAATTTAAGTCATACTTTTAGATAATAGCATGAATAATACTGTAGAAAAAAGTCCAATCTTAATATTTGTAATTAATCTCAGAGTAATAGTATAAATTTAAGTTCGGAATTATAATGTGTAAATTTAGAAAAATCGATAACCAAAACAAGAATGTACATTTTTTGCATCCATTGTCGAATAATGAAAATTACGTTATTTTTTTTTATTTTACTTTCATTCGAAATTTTGATACACACCCACCCACCCACACACACACACACACAGACACACACACATACACACCCACACACACATATATTATCAAAGTTTACAAACTAAATAATATATGTATACATTTCTAAGCTCAGCATTCATATACATATATATATATATATAATTATATATATATATGTATATATATATATATATATATATATATATATATATATATATATATATATCATCCATACTCTGTTATTATGATCGCTTACTATAAAATATATTCTCACTCCAGTTATAAGCAAGATATATAAAATTAGCAGGCCCTGCGGGGTGCAACTAGTTTCGGAAATAAGCAAGAAAACTCTAGCTTACCTGCGGGGTTTATTTTTTCCCGTTTTGTAAATACGCTTATACTGCGACGCTATGTAGTCTAATACCATGTGCGAAGAATTTCAAAATACAAAATTAAATAAAAATAATCAACATTACGAAACCGGTTATTCTAAATTTATATAAAAATAACACATAATGATCGGTTATTTTAAATTTTAAAAATCTAATACGCGTACTTTCTTATACAATCCATATATATATATATGTTTATATATATATATATATATATATATATATATATGTTTATATATATATATATATATATATATATATATATATATATATATATATATATATATATATATATATTGCGGATAAAAAAGATACGAAAAATATATTGATGTTCGAAACTTTTCCGTATTTATTTCCTATATGTACACATGTATAAATACACAAATCCATTCGGAAAAAAAAGCGAAATAATTTATTTTAAAATCACATATTTGCGACCTATCCTTCGGTCTTCTTCAGTATATATATATATATATATATATATATATATATATATATATATATAGAGAGAGAGAGAGAGAGAGAGAGAGAGAAAGAGCACTAAAGTGAGAGAGAGGAGGTGAGAGAGTATGTGTGTTCACGTGTCTATATGTATGTAATATTAATCAAAGCGTGCTTAACACTGTTGGACGCGCTGAACAACATTACTTTTTTATATAAATAAATGATAATAGACCATGAACCCCCTTTGTCTATGTTCTAACTCTATAGATGTATGCATATATATATATATATATATATATATATATATATATATATATATATATATATATATATATATATATATATATATATGGGGGGGTTGGCGCCTAAAACGTTCGACAGACGTGACGGATTTTTACAAAAAATCACTATCGTGTTGAAGCCGACCCTTCGGACGACAAATATCGAAAAATTAATCCCTTCACCCTCGACTGGGCACATTTCTACAAAAAGGATGCGCTTTTTTTCGCCGATATTTTCCAAAGTCATTCACTCTTTTCGACTGACTAACCCTTAATTAAACCTTCGCCACTTTTTTTTTTTTTTGATGAACGCAAAGACAAAGACGTAACGGTTTTTTTTTGGGGGGGGTTCTTTTCCTTCTTCGCGGTACGGGATCGAGCCTGCCCATTACCACATTTTTTTGTTTTGCTCAACACCCCCCCCCAAAACACCCGAAAACACCGGTTATACAGGCTAGTAACAATTAAACGATATCACTCGGAAGAAAAAATATGTAATCGTAACAGACAAAATAACACACATGCTATCGTATATTCAGTTATAATATTTATGCGTATTTCACGACCGGGCAACGCCGAGCGGCTGCTACTATATATATAATATATATATATATATATATATATATATATATATATATATATATATATATATATATGAAAGGCGTTTCAAAACAATGCCATATGTATATTCCGCGCGAATGGGCCACAAAAGATGGCAAATTGTATGGTTATGATACTTGACCTTATGCATTATGACCTAAAAGTCTTATGAATCTGTCTTAGATATAGACGGCGTGACACTCTTAAGAACACACCCACTTTCATGAATGTCCGTCAGAAGCAGAGATGTATCATTTAATTGTAAGTAAAAGCGTATTGATAATGCTGGTTATTATTATACGGAAAATATATTCTAGGTCACAAAAATATGGCAAGGTTTTCTAACGAGAGAAAAATATATATTTAAATGACTGCAGAGCATGGAACAAATCTAATATAAACACCACCCAAAGCCTCAACAATGGAGTGGCCTTATTTAAGATCAACATAAAATTTGCAGAAAACAGACACCTCTATGTTCCAATAGACGTACATACATGCAGTGGAAATAACTTCAAAATAATGCCACTCTTCCAAACCGAAATTTACTTTCACTTACTTACACAAGAATAATTTCATAACAAGATTCGCTGCCGAATTGAATAGAACTTGATATCGGCACACAACAATTGAGCTTCGGGTCAAAATCAAAGTGCAGTATCTGTTCTTCAGATGATACACTTTAATTTCTTGTTCTCTGTCAGTGGAGGAGAAATCATTTACGACTGAGGCAATTTTTTTATTTTTGTTCCTTTTCTCCACATTAAAAAACGACCCTGGTGTGTAACTCTGTCGCGTGGGGAGGCTTTGTAAATATGAACAAACGAAATGCAAAACTCCCTTGCACACACGTATATATGAATGTATACACTTCCACGAACACATCAAAACAGACACATTAAAAACACACTCAAACACACTCACACACACGCACAGTTACATAAATCTTTCATGTAGCACATTGAACAATAGGAATCTTACGTTACTACGAGACTATCAATACCAAGAAATATTTAGATTCACAGTTTAGTGTCAGTCCTAGTACAACACCTCCACCTCTTCTATCCTAAGTCAGTTGAGATAAATCATTCGCGGATGAGACAGTTCTTATTCTTATTTTTGTACCTATCCAGGATGCTCCTTTTTTGTGGGTCGGGGTTTTCCGCACACTAAAACCAACGTGAATCCTACTTAGCTCACGTCGCGAGACAAATAAATAGGAACACTAAGAAACACGCTATGTTTATTTATAAATTTATAAATCAACAAACGTAATTCTCAAATTAGAAATATACATCCCAACAGACTAAGACTAAAATGAAATAGAAAGAAATTTAATAATAAAAATGATAATTGAATGAAAACTTCTTAGAAAAAAAAAAGATTACTAAACAAAGCTTATTAAAACTATAAGAAATATCTCATTCCGAAAGCAAAACAAGTAAGCACATACACAAACACGCACCCCCCTTCTACACACAAAAAGAACGCACACAGACACACTTAATCACCAAGCACTGCTGTACTCAACACCTCCACCGCAAACGAAGAAAAATAAATAATGAAAAGGAGGGGAAAAAGATAAAAGCAAAGTACAACAGCATTCAGTGACCATGTTCTGAGCCCAATAAACAAGGAGAGGGGAGAAATACACCCATGAAAACATTTAGAAAGATTTAGAAACATTAAGAAATAATTTCCACTTCTCGGAACATCTTTTATCTTCAAAATTGTAAGCGAAATCGCTATATTACATTTTTATTTTACATTTTTAACATTTTAAAAAACTTTCTGAAAAGGAAGCTTGAAAAAAAAAAAAGACACGAGGACACCTGGAGCGCGTTTTTATTATTCCCAAATAATATTTACATAGCGTAAAAAAAAATAATGATAAAAATATTAAAACATATGAAAATCTGAAATAATAAAATACGTATAAAAATAAAACAATTATTGCTGACCCCTTTCAGTGGCGTATCTAGGGTATGGCAGGCAGGCCCGTGCCATCGGCGCCACTCTGACATGGGCGCAAAAATTGCTTGACAAAAATTAAAATTAGTAGTTAGGTATATCTAAGGTATAAATTATTAAGAAGGGGCGCACATTCAACTTTGCCATGGGCGCCATTTTACATAGGTACGCCACAATATATATATATATATATATATATATATATATATATATATATATATATATATATATATATATATATAATGAATTTTCATCCCAAACAAGGCACAATGCCACTTTGAAGTAGGAGGCTACTATCGGGGGCACGAGTTGCAGGGGCATTATGAAGGGGGATTCGTAGCAAGATGTTTGTTCACATAACACTTGAACTTCTGCATGTCAGTACAGTTGGGTTCTGTGATAGAAACTATTGGAGTAGAAGGCTTCCTTACACCTATGGATCTGTACTGTGAATGGGTGAGACTTAGCTGCTTTTCGGATTTGTCGGGGGTAGTCTCGTCGGCGCGGTACAATTACTTGTAGTTCCTTAGAGCGTTCACCATTAAAGTTCTTGTAGAACAGGGAGAGAGAGAGAGAGAGAGAGAGAGAGAGAGAGAGAGAGAGAGAGAGAGAGAGAGAGAGAGACGCATCATTTCGTCGTTAGGACATAGGCTGAAGACTAGATGACAGTTCAAGACCTATAAGGTTGGCCACTCTCTTTTGAACCCGTTCCAGGAGTGTAAGAGAAGGTGCACCAGCCCAAATGTGACACACCACTCCATTAATAAGCGAAGCGCAGCCTTATAGAAGAACATGATACTTTCAGGCTTAAACAGTTTTCTAGCACGGTAAAGCATTTGCCTTCTATGCAGCAGACTTGACAATGATCTCTATATATCTATTCCAGTTCATAATCTCTGTAAACATTGAGCCGAGGAGTTTAAAGGAAGTACTTCCAGGTAATGTGTTGTTGGCCATTGCTATTTGGGATAAAGAAGTTTTTGTAATTATTGAAGGAAACAAGCATCGTCTTGGCAGCATTGAATGGGACCATTCATTTTTGTCCCTATTCGACTACCGATTGGACGTCGTCCTCTAGTGTATCTGCCATTTCCTTAGATATGTGGTCATTTGTTTCCCCTCGTGCCTGTTATAGAGAGTGGTGTCATCAGCA
This sequence comes from Euprymna scolopes, assembly GCF_053919585.1. Classification (NCBI taxonomy): domain Eukaryota; kingdom Metazoa; phylum Mollusca; class Cephalopoda; order Sepiida; family Sepiolidae; genus Euprymna; species Euprymna scolopes. The sequence continues at coordinate 125,711,926 of NC_136495.1, forward strand.
AATATACCCATCTCCGAAACAGTTTTATCAGGTGGTCATTTATGGATATCAGGAATAATAAATGTTCAAATATAGACCTTTGAGGTACTCCCGCATTTATATCATATTGTTTAACTGTACAACTTGGGTTTTTCTCTTACTTAATAAGGATTTAATTATATTACGTATTCTTACATTGATACCACATGATCTGATTTCCCTAAGTCGACGATCGTGCCATACGGTGACCATCGTCATAGATGGCCTGTCAGCTAAAAAATGACCTCATCGCAATAGGTCCTAGCAAGACAAGTGGAACACAGACTGTCGATAATGAGCAGACATTTTGTACAGAAAACGTTAGAAAACTTCAAAATTGGATTAAAAATGATAAACATTATACTTTGTACTGAAATTCATCCAATATTAATAATAAAAATATTAATAATAAAAAACGAATTGAAAAGGTGAAAAGTTGTTAAAACGTGTAAAAAGAAAACGAGTAAGATTTAATTTATGTGAAACTGAAGCTTATTCAATAGAAATAAATAAAAATGTACAATAAATATTTTTTGATAAAAAACAATATTTTAAAAATCAAAACTGAAAACAAACAATAAATTACTTTAACTAAAAAACCAACAATAAATTTGTTTAACTGAAAAACGAACAATAAATTTGTTTAACTGAATAACGAACAATTGGTTTAACTGAATAACAAACAATAAGTTAAAAATTAAATTCAAACGAATATTAGTATAAACAAAGTTACTGAGGCAGAAATATTTCAAACATTGAATATTAAAAATGTTCAAAAATCTGTTGTATAATTTATTTAAAAGTTTGAATTTTTCTTTTTCTGATATTTATTTCTACTAATATTGTAATTCTCTTTGCGACAAAAAAAATTTATAAGGGAATTCGATGAACTCCATATCAGCATTTTTTCAATTTTCTGAATAGTTTGACCCACATCACAAGAGTCAACATGAAATAATCGATTTTGATCAGCCAAAATATTTAAAATTATGTACATGGCTAATTTTTTCTGATGAATCGAATGTAAAAAAAGAATCGCATTTTGTAATTTTCTTTATAACTATTTAATTATATAAGACAAAATTATTAGTTATATCATTTGGGTATAGCAGATAACCTCTGTTAATACCCTGAAAGTTGTTGTTTAATTCAGCTATTTCTTCAACAGCCTTACTCCCGGATATTAAATTTTTGCAGCTATTGCATTTCAGTTTTTTGAAAACTGCATGACAGCAATAACCTGCTAAGTATAATATAACAGGTAGTATTCCATGCATTGATTAACACCATCTTCTGTTACATCTATGTTAAATTTATAAACATGTAACTCTTGCCCCCTCGTCATTTCATCCCAGTTAGTTTCTTTTAAATTGTTTCAATTCAATAGTTCGATTATTAATTAGTAAGCTCAATTTTAAAACTGGTAACATTCTGACCTTTTTTTTTACATTCATATAACTGACGTATCGATACTAAGTTGTCGATACTGGCCTAACCTTGCCTCAAGGTTATCTGTCTGAAACTTTCCTGATAATATATACAACATGTGCAGTACATTTATACAATATTTAGTCAATTCTAAAATTGCGCATGTAGTATGGTGACAAGCAGTATATGTTTCCTTTGTTAACTTACCAATTCTTCCAGGAATGCTATTCCAAGTTTCTAACCAGTCAAAGAACACATTTAGAAGACTATAATTATCACTGTTTAATGTAAGTGAATTAGTTATTTATTACAAAGTCGACAACGTTTATATGGTGTTTCCACATTCAGTATTGTCCAGCAAATAGAAAATATTTGAATGCATTCTGCTATTTCTGCATAATTTGGCAAGCATTCCTGTTTCCTAAGGTTAGCAAACCTTGAATAGTATATTCGTTGAAAATTTGCAAAATCAAATTAATATTTTGCTTTTCAAAAGTAGTCGGAGAAAGAGCTTTTGAAATCAACTTATAGCAATATTTCACAAGTGATTGAGATTCTAGGGCATAAAGTTTATGTAAACAAGAAAATGAACCACTTTGGATGTTATCTAATTCATGCTTTCCATTATAACAAAACTGTGAGAACATCATGCATTTACGTTAATCTTTTTGGCCAAGCCAATTGTGTCTAATGCATTTTATTATATACACTCGATTAGGAAGAAAAGAGGGTTAGACGTTCTAACTGAGTAGGGATATACATTTGAAAGCTTTGATGGGCTACAAAACAAAGACAGTTTTTATTTATTGCATTATTATCTGTTATAACAGATAATACCTTAAACCCTATATCTTCTAAGCCAATTATTACACATTTGATTATGTGAAATAAGTTCTCAGCTAGAAGATATTTAGTTGGCATAACATGCACAAAATCCTTATATTGTGAGAATACACTGCTAAGCATGAAAGCAAATTAACTTGTGGTGGGTTCATTGCTGTTCTTAGCTAAGCCAAAAATATTACCACCTTTACAATCAAGATAAGTTTTGAGATGTATTCTATCAACAAGCAAAGATACTGTGATACATTCTACATTAGTAACTTGAACTTACTTTCAATATACATGAGAAAATTGTTATCCTGTTGTTCAATGAGAGGATTCCTAGAAGTTGATAAGGTTAAACTTCGAATGGTTGAATTGCATGGTAAAATTACATTTTAATGTCTCGTAACAGTCTGTACCCTCTAGGGGAGCAGTTATACAATAAGGAAGAAAATATAACCTTATTCTTTGTCAGTATGTTAATTTGTTCATATATGAACTTAATGACATTAAAATATTTAAATGATTCATCTTCCACTAAGAGCAAAAATGATAAGATACATTTTAATAAAGAACTTATATTAGAATGTTCATATCCTGTTATACACTATCCATTTTTCTCATGTTTTCCATCAAAATCTGCAGAGTATTTTCCTCTGTTACATGTTTAGGAATTCTATACTCCCCTATACCACCAATTTCCACATCACAACAGAATAATTAATGGCCAGGTCCGGTTCAATCACCATAGACATTTTTATTTTGGGGTATGGGCATTTCTTTAAATGGCATATAATGATGGTATTGTCTTGCCTAATAGAAGTCCAATAATTTTTATCTATAAACGTTAATTCTTTTTCTAAATCATCAATATTATGGAAAGCTTTACGTTTCCGTAACTCTAACTCGTCAGCAACACTTTCACAAAATGCACGCTTAAGAGCAGAATTTTCTAAACGCATTTTCTTTGCGTTAGGAGACTCTCTAAAAGAGGTTTATGACGATAAATAGGAGGGGTAGTTTCGTAATATTCAAAGAATAGCACCATCCTTAAGATAGTGATTTTTTAATTTAACACTAATTGTCATTCCAGTCCTTTCATCAAATGCTGATGACTCTCGCTGTATGTCTTCAGGTCGAAAATCAAGCTCACAGACCTAAATAAATAATTTAAAAGAAGAACGTACCATGTTTGACTTAATACAAAAAAAAAGTTATATGACAAAAAAACGATAAAATTAAAAAAAATAAGGTAAATGTGCAGAATTAGTCCACCCTCGAAAAATTCTTTTAAATCACCACTTTTAAAGGTTTTCGGGGGTGCTGAAAACGAAAATTAACGTTTTAAATTACGGCAAAATAGTAGTTACCAAGATATAAAGAGATGGTAGTTAAAAAAGGGGGATAATTTAACCTAAAAGACCACCCATTTTATGGCCATTTTTTTTTACATGGGCAATGAGCAATTATTTTTAAAAAATTACATTTTCGCCTCAAACAAGGCGAAGTGGCTCTTTGATGTAGGAGTGAACACAACTAAACGTAAAATGAGCACCTACAGTTGACCCTCTCGCCCCGACAAAAATTCTGTTTACACAATGGGGTGCTCATTTTACGTTAAACTGTGTTCATTGTACGTTGACTCCCAATCCCCAACATAAAGTGGTCATACTCATTTTTCTTCGCTTTTATTTGTTAAAAAGAAAGCGCCCTAAAAAAATGATGGCCATAAAGTGGGTGCTCATTTTACGATAAATTTCTGCAATAAAGTGGTCACCAATTTTTGAAAACTAACATTTCTTCATATCTTGGAAACTACTCGTTTGCCGTAATTTTAAATGTTATTTTCGTTTACAGCGCCACTAGCAGTATCAGAATTTTTGGTGAATTTTTGACAACCCTAACACAAAACTGCGAATAACATATACAAAACTCGTAATTTCTCCATTTAAAGTGGGTTGTTTATTTCATTTATGGAATATACTTAAAAAAAAACTATTAAAATTGTTTAAAAAATAAAATAAATATTTTTTTATTGGCGGCATTTTGTAAACACTTTTTTTTTAAATAAAAAATAATATTTCTATTATTTGTTTAAACAATTTTAATAGTTTATTTTGGAAGTATTTTCTCCAAAATTCTGACACCTACAAGACCACGACATTTACCACAAATAATTAGTAATAAGCTTTTGGTATAACAAAAACGGTCATGAACTTAAAAAGTTTTTGAATAATATATTAATTCAGCACATAACTTAAATTACATGTAAAATTCATTTTTTATATGCATACTTTAATTTTTATTTTAAAATACGTTCTAAAAATACATAAATAAAAATAAAAAAGGGCGCGTTTTTTTCTTTTTTTTTAATATCTCAAACATTTTAACAATTACTCTGATATATTAAGATGGAGTAAAATCTTTTCTTTTTATTACATTAATCCACTGGTAAATTATTTCCTATTTTTTTTTGGGGGGGGGGGAATGAAAACACGGTAACTTTTGCTCCATTTTCGTAGTTATCTCGGCATTTTGGAACTATACATCTCGACGGCATGTTTAAATTAATTTAACCCTCCAAAACTTTAAACCAACTTCCGGTTTAGTCATGAGACACGTGACCAAATTTCAACAGACCGATGTTTGTGACGTCACCAGACTAAATTATTGTCGTCGCTAGGCCATCATATTACGGTAGCCACGGACATACCCTGTTAAAAGCCTTCGATTTAACGAGGACTACCGTTCTATCATTCCGTGTTTTGTCCAGTGATCAGTATATAAGTTCAGAGATCGCAGTTCAGATATCTGCTGTGGAACGGCTTGCCTAAATCCATATTTTTGTCGCTCAGGAGTTTAGCAGCTATAAGGTGTTGGGCTAGGGTTTGATTAATTAAGGACTCAAATGTTTTCGTGAAAAACGGGAGAAGGCTAAGGGGGCGATAATTTAATGGATCAGTTCTTTGGCCAGAAGTGATTTACTCTTTCATGTTCAAGAATTCTTGGCGCCCACTATTCTGCTTTTCTTTTATTCATTTTTTTTTCGAATATTCCCTATTTTACGTAGGTTTTACTTTCTTTTTTATTCGGTGAAGAACCGATCTACGACGAAATTGATACTAATTCCTTTCCTACAATATTACTATAATGATCACATGTATGATCTATTCTGCTTACTTACGGCAGTCGTTTTTCTAAATGAATACATAAGTCTGTGTTTACCTCTTGAAAACGAGGCAAATAAACACACATAACTGAAAAGATATTTACTGTGACTCTGATCACTGTCAACATGTAATCTTATTAGGTTTACAAGCTTTATCACAATATTTATCTCTTTCACCATTAATATGGGCATGATCGGGGTTCCATATTGTCGGGGTCGGACAGTAAGGTGATCCGTGCAGATTCATGTCAGCTGTGTGCCTCAATAATATCTGTCGATCCTTTCCTGAAGCCAACCGTGCCTTTTTGCTCCTGTGTTGTATTTTTCTCAACTGGCGTCAGAATTACTGTAAAATTTGTAGATATTTTGAAATTTGTATGATCCTCCACACGTCTGTTTTATTGTTGTTTGCAATTGTTAGCCTGTGAGTGTTAGTATACTACAAACAACAACAAATCTACTATTAGAAAACACACATCAACCATAAACCAGAAAACAAATGTTCCCTCAGTCAACATGAATTTCTTAATCTGTTGCCTGGTGTAATGATTTACTTTGGTGAACAACAATTCTAACTAGTAGGCGCATCTGTGTTTTCTATGTTCCGTGCTGGCTAATTCCCATTAAGCTACATAAATATTACTACCGTCTAGCTTAGAATAATTTAACACAACATACATTCTGCGTCGTTTGTTAAAGTGTGTATTCATTTTCGTATTGATTACATTCAGTCTAGAAGCGGACCTTATTTTGTAGCGCCAGCAATTGTATTTACTTTTCGAATAAAACAATTTCATGATCATAATAATTACAGTGTTGTAGTTTTTAGTTAAACTCTGATGTGAAATGAATTTTCTTACGTGATTTGAAGCGCCGAATACCGATTAGTTTTTCTTAATGTTTTCTTAAAAAATAAAAAGGAAATCAAATCAGTTGCTGTCACGAGGCTGGAGCTTCATAAAAGGTCCAAAAAGATAGAGGTGTTTATTCTTTTCTCTCTTGATATTTTAACTGGATACGAGTCATAGTATCTTATACTAAGAACTGACCACATAAACCGACGTTACGTTTCTAACCAGGACGAATACCTAATTAACTTAAGCTACACGTAGCGCTGAGGAAATCACGATCTACTTCGTCTGGGATAAATATCAAAATATCAGAAGTAGTCTTGGATTAGCTGTTATATAATATAATAATAGGAATAGATTTGTAATATTCACCATTGATTATTGTAATGTTTATTAGTTTTAAGATTAGAATTGATAATATGTAGTATTTGGATTGTTTGCTAACTGTTCATATCTTCCTGTATCCTCATAACTCATCAGTAGATATATCTTTAAAATGAATCGTATTAATCATCATTATCAAATGGTATCTTGCCTAGTAATAGCATTAACGGCTATGGTTCTCCATCTATCCCTCCTTCTCTGTTTGGCGTTTATGAATTCATTGTTGCTCATTATTTCGGATGGTGCATAGGTGTTTAGACTACCAATATGTGTTTCCGGCTGTCGTCCTCTGTTTCTTTTACCCATGACCTTTCCTGTCAAGCTAATCTGTTCTATTCCGCGTTTTCTGTAGACAATGTCCATCGATTTCATTTGTCTTTTTCGTACTGTTCTTAGTAAAGCCCTTTCTGTGTTTGATATTTCTAATACTTCCTGGCTTGTTTTCTTTCCTGTCCAGGATTTTTTCAAAATTCTCATGAGAAACCAAGTTTTACTTTTCTCTAGTCTTTTTTTCCGTCGTGTTTGTGATTGTCCTGCACTCAACCCCGTACATCAGAACAAACCATACATACGTTCGGAGTATTCTGAATTTCGAGTCTTAACTTCGTAATAATAAATTGTGTAAATGAGCATTTTGTTTTTGTTTTGTAACGAATAATCGCTCAAGGATTAAAAATATGTGACGTGTTATGAAACGCCAAATGCGCTAAGTCGTTTCATTCTCACCCAAGACGCGGACTAATATCCAATAAAGACAAATACATATTCATTCAATCCTAAAGTAAATAGATTGAACGACAGAATATCACCTTTGCACGGACTTGAATTAATATGGAAATACAAACAATATGATTTTTCCCGTTTCATAAATACATTTTCTGTTTTTTTTTTAATTCTAACGATCATGTTTCGTTGAAAACATTGTTTTCCAATATTCACCAATAAACACCATTCGAAAGATACATTGAAAAAAGTTGGTTGTTATATCTGCTGAAATATTGTCAGAATATTAACTGAACTCGGAACAGTAGTCAGAGCAATTCAAATAATACAGTATGATTATTATATCGTAGGCGTTGCCTGGTCGCTACTAAATTTTGCTTAAAAACATAAAACTCCGATCCTCCAAACTCTATGTTAGTTAATTGTAAATGCAATGTTAACTCATATATTATGTGTAGGAGATGTGTAGGTTTTTTTCTGTGCGAACGCATATTTATATAATTGCACTCTAATATGCAAAGTTCGGAACTTATTTGGAGAGGACGGTTTCTTTCATCTTTGTTGGTGAGCGTTAAATCAGATAAAACTGTTTCCCCGACAAAAATCGATAAAAAAGTGCAGTCGACCAGAAAGAAAAAAAAAATATTGAAAAAAGATTTTAAATTGATAATTTACTGCTGCCCTCTACGTCTTGGTACATTTAACTGATTTTCACATTTGAATTTCTTCTTGTTTTCCTCTTTTTTATGCGTCTTTTCCTTCTTATTCGAATTAAATTATTAGAAGTTCTTTTCTAACTTTATATTCGCGCACGAAGACTGAACAGTAACTGTAAGCTTTCTTAAAGAAAGTGTACTTCCACGATTTCCAATCATCATTATAGCGTATGGGTCCAAGTATTGTTGATTTTGAGGATATATTTTTATAAAGAATATGTCAGGAATATAATCACTATACACGTAAGACCAAAGAAGGTTGCCAATATACTGAGGTAAAATGATTTTTTTTGTGTTAAATGAACTGGATTCGAACTTCAAACACCCAGTTCCCCAATCCTTTTCATTAACCACTAGGTCAGCGTCGACTTCTACAATGTCCAACGAAAACAAGTCTCCCATCAATGTTATACTTGCCGTATTTACGAAAAGGCATTCTAATTACCGGCATGTTCTTATATCACAGCTTATATCTAAAATTAGAATAAGATTGGTAACACACTCTTCAGTTGTATATGTCACCTTGACATTTATTTTTCTTTAGTGAACTTAGAGATGGTGGTTGCTCTATGTTTTATCCATCACACCCTAGACTTTCACAATCCTTCTTAAAGCAGTCTGAGCTTAGTGCTATTCTGAGACAAACTGGCAGAAAACATGCCGACAGGCAATCTTTATGACAAGATAAAATTAGAGTTTACAGTTTACATACGAAAATAATATATTATATATTTACAAATATTTTATAGTTTTTGAATTATCACGTGGTAAACTAGCACGCAAGACAAAATGTTACCCAAGGTAAAATTGTCAGAGAGAAGTTAAACTTTATCATACTTTCAAGAGGATTTGATTTAATGGCTAATCAAATTTACTGTTTTCTTAAATCTATGCAATTATTTTATATGCGATCAAATTCTTTAATGCAACTACGGCTTTTTTTAATGGGGTGCAAATTTACCATATATGCTGTACATAGAGTTGCTTCCGTTTCCTTTTGATTTAATTATAATATTTTTTAATTCTCCCGAATCAAAGTTATAGAGTTCAACTCATATTTATCTTTTTTATTTTACTTAGTATTACGTATTGGTTTCCACATTTACGCGTGTGTTTGTGAATAAATAATTTTGTTTATCAAGTTATTTGTATTTCGTTAATTCCACCCCTTGCAGTTCAATTATCTTTCTCCAAATGTGTTGTTCATTCAGGAACGTTTCTAATTCTCTTATGACATAATTTTCATTACATTAATTGTATTTGTTTCATGCTTTAAGCTATAAATCAAGCTCAATGCATTAACTCATTTATGGGTATTTACAAATTGCAAATTTATAGTTCGTTCCTCGATGTCAATACAACAATATTCAAAAATGCTTCTCATATCTCTAACGGTAATTTTATTCTAATTTAATTGTCTCCAAATTGCACTATAAACATGTTATTCCCACGTTGCAAACATGCAAATTTTCATTTTTTATGTTCTTTATTTATGTATCTATGTTCGCGTATTTACAAGTAAATATGGTGTAATAAAGTTTTATAAATACTAGTTCATAAAAACATACATTTTGCACAGAAAACAATTATACGCGATTTTTTCAATACGTTCTATTCGATTTTATAATTTTGTCGTTATATTATTTGTTCTTTTGTTTTTCTTGACAGATTCAAGGTAGCATCTACTACAAAAAACACATAGACAATAAAACCTTACAAGATAAAATAATTAAGTTAAGTTAACGGAAATTTACGAATGTTTTATAGAAAGTAATCAGCATAAATACATATTTTGTTTATCTTAGAGTCTCAGCTAGCTATTCCTGTAATGATTTACCCATGGATATATTTTATTTTATTAGTTGTCCTATTTATATGTAGAATTTTTAGACCGACAATATATTCCATCTTACTGGTCGAAAATTATTTTATTTTCCTTTAAATAATCTGAATTCGATGTTTTATTTATTTCATAATGTTTAACGCTATATAATGGCGTCGTTTTTCTTTTTTACTATTTGCTTTTTCGATTTAGCATTTCGTTTTTGTCATTTTCTACCTATATTTCACAGTATCACTTTTATGTAAGGTTGGTATATAGTTGAGTCTAATCATCTCCGTAAATAAGGTGTCTAATTCTTTATTGAAATTTGCATTAACAATGTTAATGTTGCTCCAGAAGATATCTCACTACTGATGCAATTCTCTATCTATATAAAAGCCAAGTACGGCCAAGGATGGAATACTGTTGCCATATCTGGGCAGGAGCTGCCAAAAACAGCCTATCATGCCTTGACAGAGAACAAAATAGACTTCGTGGTTTAGTGGGGGATGCCCTTTTCTCTACCCTGCAACCCCTCTCCCACAGAAGAGACGTTGCGAGCCTATCCTTGTTTTATCGTTATTTTCATGGCAGGTGCTCGTCTGAACTCCAATCCCTGGTCCCCCCTCGCCAATCTTTCACGAAAAACACCCGTCTAGCTGAATCCACTTTGAAAAATTTCCCCCACTCTATATCTGTGCCTAAATCAAAACGCGGATTTCATGAGCAAAGCTTCTTTCTTAGAACTGCACGCCCGTGGAACTCTGTTCCGTCTGCCTGCTTCCCTCCGGACTACAACTTGGATGTCTTCAAGTCTAATGTTAACAAATTCCTAATGAACCGCCCCCCCTAATTAAACACTTCATAAAATCTCCTCACTAACGTGATGTACTTGCAATAACCCTTATCCCTGAGTGGCTTCCGGGCCTTGATAAGTGGTGATCACTGTGTAAAAAAAAAATGTTAAGGCTGGTATGAAATGGTAAATAAATATCACTGAATCATTTCTTATTTCTTATCAGAGACATTTTAACGATGTCGGAATAGAAGGACTAATTCGGCCATATCATCCTATGATAAAACATATTAATACAAGTAAATAAATATATTTTAACATTCTAAAATCATGTATTATTTACCGCAATTTGTCATCTAAAATAATGTAGAAAAAGAATTTAAACATAAGTTATAAAACCTTTAAAAATAGCAAAATATAACATAAAACCATGGAAAAGTAAATAGCAAAAGGCTGACGGAATTGTCTATTTTTCTTGATCAAACCAAACTCAACTCTTCCAGTAAAAGAAATTCGTGGTTTCAAGAGTCTCCTTCATGCATGAAATATACAGTTCACTGATCTTTTTTAAAATAAAGTTGTAAACACCATGTTATCCCTCATCCACTAAAGTAAACGATAAATGATTTAAGTAGATCTGGGGCTTTACAGCTGACTACAATAGTGCCGACTTCGAATCCGATGTAAATTTCTTGTAAGGCAGTGCCCTTAAATAATTAAATAAGACCAAATTCCATCAACCAACTCTTACTGTGATCTCAATGACTATCCTGCATTTATTAGCGCTTTTCTTGGAGTAGCCTTCAGCTTTTCCTAAGTTCTTTCTTCCTTGAAAAACATAAAAATGCATCAGAGATTAAATTAAGCAGTTACATCCACAATGGCTATCTGCTCAGAAATCTAATTGATATATTCAAGGCGCGAAACTACACGTTTCTCTAGAATGTATATTTTCTATGTCTGCAAGAATTTTTTTACTGTGTTTACACGGAATTAAAAATAGATTTCTCATCCTCACTCGTAGTAGGAAAAACTGTTAAAGATCATTGCCTATAATACTGCAAAATCAACTTTAGCATAACCTTCAAAATCATGCTTCCACTTTTGGATATTTGTCTTTGTTTCTCGATACCTAACATGCATACGCTTTTGGGGACTTTTTTTCTAGGTTATACTTAAGTAGTATTTGAGGAAAATTGACTCTAACTTCTACTCTGTTATTTATTGACCTCTAATAAGTCTATTATGTCAACTCCGTTCGAAGACGTTTTTATTCTTATTTCCCATGTACGGTATATTTTTAGTAATTAAATAATCTTATAATTATTTTAGCTTGCGATAGAAGCATGTAAATATTTATAAGTAGATGAAAACTCGGATCGTAAGACTTCATTATATTTTATAATGCAATGCTCATGCACGAGTTTCCACTATATATATGAATTAATATCAGTGTGATCATGTGTTTCATTAGGCAGAGGACAATTATCAGTATAATCTACGTGTGAGCAGAATTGTAGTTTGTATTATTTCATCCAGCCATCAGCAAGTAATTGAGCCATGCGCAATCTTAAAGTTTTTTTTCCTTAGAAATCATTCCTGAATCTCAGATCATTGAGTTGTACGTGTAATGTTTAATCACATTTCCCTGCTCTAATGAAATACTTATATATTTTATTTATATGTGCTTTTTATATATGTTTTTGCAGATGAGATTGTCATTAGTGATTTTGTAATTTTAAAGTTTACAATGTGGAATATGATTTTCTTGTCTACCTGACCAGATTTCTGTCTGAATAATTTTGATATTTCTTCCGGTGGGATTCCCAAATTATATTTCAGATATATTTCTTCCTTTCCTAAAAGGTATATACTAAATGACGAATGTTCTTTAAAATATATCATATGTATTAAATCACATATATATATATGCCACCCACATAGAGTACTTTTCCCCTATTTCAAAGCTCATCAGTCAGGCTAGAGAGGCAACTGTCTATAGCCAGGATCGAAACCTGACCGCCCAAATGAGAGTCAAGGTTTCTCACCATTACGCTATCCGGCTCCTGCTGTGTAGGTAACGAATTTAACGATTTTTTTTTTAGTTTTGACATAGTATATATATATATATATATATATATATATATATATATATATATATATATATATATGAATGGATGACAAACGTCTATACTTACAAATTCATGTTGTTATCTTATAATTTAGTTCTTTTATTCAGTTGACATTTACAATTCTCCACAGTAGCTGTTTCATAGCACAAAACCAATCACTTAATTATTACATGCAATCAGTGTTTCTATTTTGCCATGTACTAATCAGAAGAAATAGAAACGATCAATACATAAAAAGTAAATAGAATACGTTTTTACATAATTAAAAATCCGAAAATTTGAAGAGAGTTTATAAATGCCTCATAATCTGTTTGCATTAGGCGATTTTGAAGTCAAATTATATTTTGTTTGAAATCTATATATTTCTGTCATTTTTCTTTCTCAAATGATTTTAAAAAAAATTGAGCTAACAAAACTAGATATCCGTCTATACTTACCTTTTGCTAAAGTTTTCTTCTGGGGAGAATAGATATGCTTCGAAAATCCATAAAACAAAGAGCTTTTCACCATTATTTTGTATTTTTCGTTTCGAATAAAATATTGTAAATTTAATTCTACAACATCACTTTTTCTACTTTTGTATTGGCACGGTAAAATAAAAGTTAAATTTTGTCTAATAAATTCTAAAAAAGGGATTAAATTAAAGTAAATAACAAAGTATATTATGTATTTTTAACTGGCCTTTCCGATGCAGCAATCGGATTTTAGAAAAAATAAATAACAAAGGAACAACAAACATAATTGCAAAAAACCCTTGTTCAAAATTATTGGCACGATTTATTTAATAATGAATTATATAGCCTTTGGCCTTGATTACCTTCCTCAGTCGCTTTTCATAGTTTACAACCAAGTTGTTGCACTCTTCAGTAGTAATTTTAGCCCACTCTTCCTGACAATAATCCTCCAATTGAATAAGATTCGTAGGCTTCCTTTGCATTACCCTCAATTTTAATGTTCTCCATAAATTTTCAATTGGATTAAGGTCTGCGCTTTGTGATGGCCACTCCAAAACATTAATATGATTGTCCTCAAGCCATTTCTTAGTCAGTTTAGCCGAATGCTTTGGGTCATTATCTTGCATGAACCACCAACGACGACCAAGTGAGAGCTCTTTAGCAGAGTCTTTCAGGTTTTCATCCAATATTTTAACGTAATCTTCCTTTTTTATGCTACCTGTGACCTTAACAAGTCGCCCTGGTCCAGAGGCAGCAAAGGATCCCCAAAACATCAAACTGCCTCCACCGTGCTTCACTGTGGGTATGGTGTTCTTAGGCAGGAAAGCTTCGCCAGATTTTCTGTAAATATAAGACACTTTATTATGGCAAAATAACTCTATTTTCGTTTCGTCAGTCCATAGACACGTTTCCAGAATGCAACATCTTTATCAATATGAGGTTTTGCAAAGGCTAGCCTTGCTTTCAGGTGCATAGGCTTCAATAAGGGAGTCTTTCTCGGACGACATGCTTTTAAACCAGCTCTCTTCAAAACTCTACCAACTGTATGTCGAGATACATTCACTCCAGAGGTGCTCTGTTCATCAACAATCTCCCCAACAGAGATCCTTGGGTTTTGTTTTACTTGTCGAACAATTTTCCGTTCATCTCTTGGGGAAAGAATCCTTTTTCTCCCTCTACCCTCTAAACTCATAACGTGGCCTTGCGATTTGAACTTGTTTATTATGGCTCTAACAGTGGATTTGGGAAGGTTTAGCTTCTTTGAAATCTTATCATAGCCCTCCCCATTGGTATGGCATGCTACAACAAGCTTCCTGACGTCTTCGCTTTGTTCCTTAGTTTTAACCATGGCGATTGAAAATTATAATTTAGTCACTTATAATAGTTTAAATAAATCGCTATCTAAAAATTATGTGAAAAAAAATATTCACTACATTTTTTTTTTTTTTTTTTTTTTACATTTTCACCCCAAACAAGGCAAATTTCCACTTTGGTGTAGGGGGCTACTATCAGGGGAAGCAACTACTGGGGTACTATGTAGGGATTTGGGCAGCAAGGTGTCGGTTCACGTTACACTTGAACTTCTGCACGTCAGTACTGTTGGGGAAGCAGGGACCTGGGATGGAATTCCAGAAACAAGCATCATATGGCTATAAAAAAGTTCAGAAAGCACGTAAACCGGAAATTGATTGATATTATACTGATACTAAAAGAAAAACAAAGCCGTGCCAATAATTTTGAACAAGGGTTTTTTGCAATTATGTTTGTTGTTCCTTTGTTATTTATTTTTTCTAAAATCCGATTGCTGCATCGGAAAGGCCAGTTAAAAATACATAATATACTTTGTTATTTTCTTTAATTTAATCCCTTTTTTAGAATTTATTAGACAAAATTTAACTTTTATTTTACCGTGCCAATAAATATGATCATCACTGTATATATATATATATATATATATATATATATATATATATATATATATATATGTGTGTATACAAATATATATAAACAGGTAATTAGTAAAAACTTGAAGAAGGTGTTCAACACTATTGCAAAGCAAATATATATATATATTTTATTACCGTTTTATCTGTTTAGTTACACATGTTTCTGTTACCGAATCCTATCCGCATGCAAGCAACCTCCTCAGACTTGAACGAAAGCCTGTTCAAGTTTGACGAAAGTGCTGGAAAGCTGACACGATTCGGTAACAGAAACATTTATGACAAAACAGATAAAACGGTAATGATATAAAATTATATATATATATATGTGTATATATATATATATATATATATATATATATATATATATATATATATATATATATATATATATATATATATATATATATATATATACAAGCATATCTGCCAGAAATATGCCCGGTCGTAAAATAAGCTTTAGAAATTACAGATCCGTATTTATTATTTTGTTATAATGGACAAAATATTTAGTAAATGATTTAAAAAGATGACTTGTGCGCAAACACCGAGAATCGCAATTAATTGTGTACCTTATGATTTACGCAATCCTTGGAATGTAATGCCTTAGTTATAAAGGCTAAAAAATAAAACCAGACCTAATAGCTATTAAGTTACACATGCCTATTCGTCATGCCGTCATTCGACCTTCAATCTCATTTTTTTTCAATTCTTTTTTTTTAATTTTCATACATTTGCATCGATTTACATCGGCTTAAACCTAAAGATAAAGTTCGCATGTGTTGGACTACGTTTATATATTACGTTGCATGTCTATAGACCAACATCTGATGGACGAATTTTGTAGCAACGGTTATACAAATAATTATATTATACAGTTACACAAATAATACAAAAAAGTTTGTGTTTACTATAAAATTTTTACGTAAATATTACACAATTATCAATCATGTAGAATATCTTTCATGAATATAATAACACGTAATAGTTAACTTAATATAACCACCCCTATAAGAAAACTGAAAAAACCCTAATATGAATGCATGTTTAAAATACTATGTAAGGTTTCTTGATCTTTTGCAGTTGAATGTCACTCTTTAATTACCATTGCTCCCAGTGTTATGTTGTCTATTTATAAAAGATTGTAAGGGTTTGTTGTATAGTCTCTATAATAAGGGGTTGAGTGTTTGTTTCGTCATTTCTAATAATAGATTAGAATAGAAGGCGTGTTATATTATATATTTAGGTTGTATCCTAAAGGTATCGTGTGTGAGTGACATGTTTTTTTTTCAGAACCTACCTCTGCTTCTTCGATGTTGAACCATCTGAAATTTCTCGTCCTGGAGGGAGACTTGATACCTGTTTTTGGATGAAGATTCAATTACTCTAAGACAAGGAATTGGTTCTATAGTTTATTTCACTTTCCCAGATGTCCTGCAGAAGGTGGAAAGTGAAATCGGCCGGTGTGGGTTCTTCTTCTACACACGTCAGTGTTCGTCGCCCCCAGTGAAGAGGAGGAGACAACAGGAAGCCGTCCGTTGTCTTCTGAGTCCAAATCAAATCTCAACGATTCAGCTAACCTGATCACATGACTCGCACGCAATCCAATCAGCTGAACTTGACTTCCGGTCAACGTGTGTACACTATAACTCTCCTCTCCCCCCTCTCTCTCTCTCTCTTTCTCTCCCTGCCTCTATTCCTTTTCATTCTTCCACCATTATTTATAAAAATGTAGTACGGAGAAATACATTTTTTTTTACTACCCACATTTTCTAAGGGAATCCTAAGCTCACCCCACTGGCAAAGGAACTCTCATACCATTATTCAATAAATCATAATTCAAATAAAGAAAATTACATCTACAAATAATACCACGTGGCGCGAATCCTTGCGCCCTCGAAGGTCAACAACTCTCTGTGACCCCATGCCCTCCATCTCGCATCTTAGGATCATGCAGAGATAACGATATCACTCGTCACGCTATAACGCGTTTCCACAAGCACAGACTCATACGAAATAAAAGAGTTTTCTTATAATATTACGAGAGCATTTTCCTATGTCTCCCGCCGAATTACGCATCCGGAGAAAAATCCCACGAAAAAACGACGAAAAAAAAAAATTCTACAACTATTTCGAAAATTAGAATACATATCGACTGAACCTTTAACTCTTCCAAACTTAACAACTAGTTGCCCCTTATTCAACCCAGTAGTGTGTCTTTTTTCGTACACTGATTAAATCTTCTTTCATTCTCTTATTTAACATTTTATCATTATTATTACTATCATTATTAATTAATTAACAACATGTTCTTACTTATAAATTAATCATTATCTCATTAAACTCCACAAGGCAAAATTCACTCCTCCTGCTTCTGCGAAAAAAATATACTTGTCCAGGAACACGAAAAAACCTGCACAATTCTGATGTGAGAAAACATCAATCGCATGAAAATATAAATAAAAAAAAAATTCTTACAATCATTCGCAAAGTTTCATCTCACCAATAAAAATTACAAATAAGAAAAACGTAGATGCGCGAAAACCTAAAATTGTCCACGTGAGCACATTTTCAAGTCAGGTTACATAACATTTGACCACCTCACAGAATCTCAAAAATAAAAAAAAAATTTAAAAAAACATCACAGTCGTTTACACAAAATTCATAAACATTTGCAATTAAAATACATAGTCGTTTCCAAAAACAAAAAAAAAACACTCTCTTAAAATTTTCAGACAATCCTTCAAAAACAAAAATTCAACACAAAATAACAATCGAGGGAAACTAAATTTGTCCACGTCACACAAGAGTTGGGGTTTTCTGAAAAAACTATCACGTTTTACTTATCCGAGTGACTTTTATTATGGCCATTTCTGCCATTTTCTCTACTGCCACTTACGCCACGTAAGGGGAACTCCAATTGCTCCCTGACGCTGGACAGAAACATATTTCGCTTTGCTATATTGGAAAAACTTTTCTATTTTTTTCCAGGTCAGTAACCGCTACTGCCTTTCAAGGCATATAGCTCAGCGAAATATATCGGGATTCCATCCGTGGATTTTTCCATGTTGATCCTACTCGAAATCACAGAATCCCATCACCCTAAGACAGCACGTGTTTTTTTTTTTTTGCTTTTTTTTAATCTAAAAAAAACATACATTTTAACATTTTATAAAACAGTTTACATACAAAAACATTTTTCCACACCAGAAATAAAAAATTCTCACGAAAAAACCCGTACAATTAGAGAAAAAAAGCAATTCCACATTAGCAGAAAGCATCAATTGTTTCTTTACAAACAAACAAAAAATACACATTGTCTTTTCCTAAAAGTACGCAACACATTTACAATTTTAACTGTATATAATTGTTTAACCTATAAATTCATAACAAATATTTGATTGATGTGTTTCACGCAACTGTGACACTCATCTCATTCACCTCTGTAACTACGGTTTATGTGTTCTATTTCTTTTTTGCTTTTTCCTTTTGTTTTACACCAATTTCTTATCAGTATGTCGATTGATATATCTTTCTTTTTTCAATTTCCACTGTTTATCTTTATACACCGTAACATAACATTTTTCTGTTCTCATATGTGAAATCAACAAGTCGTTATCTGTATGTCGATCGAGATGTCTGTTTGTTTTTCTTTCTTATTTCTCTTAAACGAGTATATAATAATTTTAATTTAACATAATTTTTAATGTGTCTTTTTTTTCGGTTCTGAATATATATATATGTATTTTTTTAACTGTTCAATGACAGGACCCTACGTTGTTGTTTTTTTTTTCTTTAATTTTCTGTATCTTTTTCTTTTTTATGTGTAGTGTACAATATTTTTCTTCTTTCTTTTCGTCGGGTCTATATTATATATATATATATATATATATATATATATATATATATATATATATATATATATATTTATGGTAACCACCAGGTTCGAGATTTTTCCTTTTTATTTTACACTCACGGGCCCAATTGAGCGTTTGTTGTTTTCACCCCAGGTTCGGTATGGCATCGTGTGTGCGAACTGGTCAACGGACATCAAATGAGTGTTTGTTGTATAATCTCTATAATAAAGAGTTGAGTGTTTGTTGCGTCATTTCTAATAATAGATTAGAATAGATGGCGTGTTATATTATGCATTTATGTTGTATCCTAAAGGGAATTGTGTGTGAGTGACATGTATTTTCATAATCTACCTCTGCTTCTTCGATGTTGGACTATCTGGAATTTCTCGTCCTAGATGGGAGACTTTATACCTGTTTTTGGATGAAGATTCAATCACTCCAAGACAAGGAATTGGTTCTATAGTTTATTTCACTTTTCCCAGAATCCTAGCAGACCGGGGGAAAGTGAAATCGGCCTGTGTGGATTCTTCTTTTACACACGTCAGCGTTCGTCCCCCCACAGTGAAGAGGAGGAGACAACGGGAAGCAGTCCGTTGTCTTCTGAGTCGAAATCCAATCTCAACGATTCAGCTAACCTGATCACATGACTTGCACGCAATCCAATCAGCTTATCTTGACTTCCGGTCAACGTGTCTACACTATAACTCACCTCTTCCCCTCCTCTCTCTCTCCCTCTCTCTATTCCTTAACACCAGGCCCACTCTGACCCGGAGTGGTAGTACCTGTTAGGGTTTCAACTATCGGTTAAATAGAAATCGACTTGAAAACAACAAGTGTATTATATTAATTTTTTTTTTAAATCCTCGAATTCGGCATATAATAACCGGAAACAGGTTGATACGCCGTAAAAAAAACAACCAACCAACTAATATTGAATATTTTTCCTTCTCCCACGACACTTTGTAATCTTCGTCCCGTTGTTTGACCTGTGTACCTCCAAGCATTCATTAGTTTTAGCTTTGATAGTATTAACCCTTAAAAAAATTATATTTTGGCTGTTGTGTACAAACATTTTGCGTTTTTTTATTGTTGTAAATAAATGAAATTGGTTATCTCTAAAAATCATATTTCCTATCATTCATATTTTATTTGTTTCCGCTTGAACGCAACAATATATATTAGATAGAGATTTATAAATATATATATATATATATATATATATATATATATATATATATATATATATATGTTTGTGTGTTTGCGCGTGTGTGCGTGGGCGCGTGTATGAGTGCGTGTGCGTATGTGTGTATAAAAATAATCCTTGAAATTTATGTAAATCGTATTAATTGTATATATACAGTTCAGTTTTCCATAGCTCTTAAATACATACTACTCACCAACCTCTTCTATTTACAAAGTGTTAAAACGAAATTATAAATATACTCAATATGCGTGCAACTACATAAAAATTACTAATTCGCATTTTAATTTACAAAACGACCGATTATTTATTGCTTATATTATTTTTATGTTTTCTTGTTCGGTTATTGGTTTATTTCACTATTACGTGAAATTGTATTCATGTATATTTTCAGTATTCTGCATAATAATGTAGCATTTAATATGAAAATGCACTAGTACACAAAATACATTAATATATATATATATATAAATATACATGTATATATATATCAATGCATATATAACAATACATAAACACACACACGCACACCTATATACATATATATATATTAATATATATATATATATATATACAAATTAAAATCAGAGAAAAACATAATTTGATATATCACTGCTATTTACTTCATACTTAACACTATCAAAATATTGGTAAGACCATTGAAACAGCTGCTTAAATTTAACGAAATATGAACATTTTTCTCGCATAGAGTTTAGGAAATTTTTTCAATAATGTTGAGATTCTTATATCTATGAACAATCGTACTCGTATTTCAAAAATGTAGACCAATTTTGTTTCATACTAAGATTGCATTTCAAGGAAACATCTACATTATGAAATGCAATACTGTTGGAGTTAGGTAAGAATACATTATCAATATATGTTGATTTATTTTTAATATAATTATCCACTGACATGTGTTTCGCCGTTTACGGCTCATAAGAGCTGCTGAATGATAGTGGATAACTATATTAAAGAAACAATATATATGCCGCTCCCCATATGGGGCTCTCGAATTGCTTTAAGGGAAAATTATTCCCAACTAGCATTTCTGTAAATATGCACATTCGTAAATAATTGAAATCATTCAAACAAATAACATGTTACCAATATATATATATATATATATATATATATATATATATATATATATATATATATATATATATATATATGGGTGTATATATATATATATATATATATATATATATATATATATATATTCGTTTTCCATAATAACCTCCATCTAATGAACTTGTTCGATATTGTCTTTTACTCGTAATTAATAAATTTATTAATATATATATATATATATATATATATATAAATATATATATATATATATATAAATGTATATATATATATATGTATATATATATTTAGTAGAGATGGTAATCAATAAAAACTGAAGAAAGTGCTCAATACAGTTGTAGAGCTAATATGCGTTTTATTTTTTATTACCGTATCTTTCTGTTAAGCCGAAATAATAATGTAACATAACAGAAAGATACGGTAATAAAAAATAAAACGTATATATATATATATATATATATATATATATATATATATATATATATATATATATATATACATATATATATATATATATATATATATATATATATATATATAGAGAGAGAGAGAGAGAGAGAGAGAGAGAAAGACAGTGATTGAAAGAGAGAATTGTAGATGTATAATTATATATAATATATATTTATATGTGTGTAGACATATATATATATATATATATATATACATATATATATATATATATATATATATATATATTCGATTATGTTTCTCCTTTGATTCATATGAATCCTTTAATTTTCGGAGATCGGTGTAATTACACAGCATATAGCAACTAAATGAAAAACGGCTACATTCCAAATTTCAAGATGTCGACAGATTATATTTTATATATTTAATACGTTGACACACACACATACTTATATATATATACATTTATATATATATATATTTATATATATATATATATATATATATATATATATATATATATATATATATATATACTGGCAGGGTTCTCGACGTCGACCTGTCCTTGAATATATTGTTATAATTAATGGAGATTTCGTATTTAATATTATAGAGCCCTAAATCTATTGAGTGTTATGTAAAATATATTTTAAATAAATTTTAGGTGATTATTTCTCATAAAAAAATATATTTATATAAGTTCAACTATTAATGTCCCCCAAACGTATAAAGAAATAATATTTTATGCATGCTGCAGTTGTCCAGTTATGAGGTGACGGAATCCAGTTAATATTCGTGTACTAGGAAAAACGTGTTTGTTTAAGATTATACTTTGCTTATGTATTGATACTTTTTTAAAGATGCACACTCAATGTGGTGTTTATTCTAGTGTTGGGCATTTTCTTTTTATTTTTCTTTAATCGGTATTATTTCATCACACCAGTTAATAAGCATATACACTCTCCACTAAATGCAAAATGACTTTAACCAATACTATTTTCAAACGAGCTTTACCTTATACTATGACCCAAGACTAAAGCGTCTCATTACCATTTTGTAATATTGTACATTTTATATCCTAAATGTATTTAATTTTTAAATAAAAATAAAAAAATATTAAGGCAAGTTTTATTTGATCTTTAACATGTTTTTATTATTTAGTACAGTTAGATTTGACATTTTATGTTTTAAATTATAAGTTTAGTTTTACAATCTTATTATATTAATTATCAGAGAACTTTCGCTGATATCAGTTGGCACTAATTAGTTATTATTTATTTTACGTATTTTAAAGACAAAGCAATATCGTTTTTACTGAAACATAGTGTAATACTGCGATTAACGGTCATATTCATAGCGGTAATAATATGTGTTTATTAATGTGACAAAATGTTTACGTACAAGAGGTTTAATTTCTTATAGTTCATCTGAGTATAATCCGTAGAAGAACTTGCAAAACAAGATGAAGCATTGTTCTCTCGTTTAGAATCTAGTCAGCTTGCTTAGGATAACTAGAACGATGATCATAGTAGATTCAACCGCGTGTTTTGAATGGCACACGCACAAAAAATGTGTGCGTGTGCGCGCTAGACAATGATTGATATAACAGGAGCCTATAATGATTTCCACGATCAACTTCTCTAATGTTACGATCGTTAGTTTCATATTAGGTTCAGCCCTTTAAATTCATCCTAAAACACGCATGCAGTTTAAACGTCTACGCCGCTCATATTTACTGATAACGGTGTCTTACTTAAATTTATTTCTCTTTTTCTTAATATTTATTATAAAAGAAAAAAAACACATTATTTCCATGAGTTTTAGCTAAGCAATCTTATCTCACTGTAAAATATAAGATAAATTCATTACATCATAGTAACTTGAATCGAAAAGGGGTTGGCATATCGGTACAGTGTTAGAATGGCTGCTTACGCCATAGAAACACTTTTCTCGCCATAAGTTAATAGAAAAATCTCGACTGGCACATATAACGTTCCATGAGTGTGATTAAGACAATGGCCCGGGATACAACGCCTGCTATTCCCAATATATATATATATATATATATATATATATATATATATATATATATATATATATATATATATATATATATATATATATATATATATGTATATATATACATATATATATATATATATATATATATATATATATATATATATATATATATATATATATATATATATATATATATATATATATATATATATATAAAAATATACGGTAATAAAAAAAAAAAAAATATATATATATATATATATATATATATATATATATATATGGTTAGAACTCAAAATTTGATTATTTTTTTTCATTTTGTAACATTTAAGTAATACTTTCATTACTAGCATATACAAAGTTTCCAAATATAAGTGAAAAATTTAAAATCATTGTCATTTTACTATTCATAAGAATTTTTTCTAAAGTTTCTCATATTTGAATTCTGAATGAGTATAGCATGGAACAACGCGTGTGTGTAGTGAAACTTTTTTTTATCAAAATAATGATTAACACATTCTCCAGGGTGTACTAGCCTCTATTTTCCCTGTGAGAATATCTTAAAGAAAAAGTCTATGTTAAAAACCCTGCGAGAATTGGAGGAAAACTTAAGGACGGAAATAAGGGAATTACACCCCTAACCAGAAATTCTGCAATCTGGCATGCAATAATTTCTTTTGAATTTTATTGTTTCACCTTTCTCAATGTATTATTCAAATTGTGTTAACATTACATAAAGATATCCCAAGATATTAAATAAAGAATATATTTAAGTTTAAAACCCTTCGATTTCGTTTTGGACAGCCTATACAAGCAATATTTTGTTGATCAGTTTGATGATCTTACTCTTTCTAGAATCAATTATTCACTTCAAAAATGCTTTTCAACTGTATAATTCTGGATTTTACATATGTTATAGCGTGTCTTTTAACCATTACATTTTTTTATTAATATTATTGCCACTAAATATCCAGATTGATTAAAAAACACGTCTGCGCAAACATTGCGCGACCAGAATATTTTTATTAATTTATTTATCGCAGACTATTATCCTCATCTTTTCTTAGTTGTTTCACGTTATTTCTCAGCAATTACTGCTATCCGTAGTTGTCTTCTCACCGCTACGGATGGCAGTGATTGCCGAGAATGCAGTTAGGAGATTCGAAGTTCCTATCAGTCGCGGTTACAACCTGATGAGGGCCTAGGAATAGTTGGCTGAAACGTCGTGAAACAACAACTAATAAAAAGATGAGAATAATAGTCCGCAATAAATAAAATAATATAAATAATCCTCATCTAATTAATGAGTTCTAATTAAACACGGAATATTTTTTATTTGACATTTACGTTTTAGACGGCGTGACATTCTAAATATGAAGGCAGGTATTTTATTGCACGTTACCCCCTAGTATTTAGTGAGTCCGTCTTCAGTTATACTTCTGGTAATCATGTCCAAAACATCAATCAGTCGTGTCTGTTTCTTACTTCATGGAATAAGAAAATATTTGTGATATTCTACGATGTAGACATCTGATACTGATAAGGGTAACGTGCCAGTTACATAAACTTACAATATATTTTTTTACAAAGAAGTCACCACTTATCAAGGCCCGGAGGCCACTCGAGGATAAGTGTTAATGAGTATGCGATAGTCAATGCGAAAATATCGTAGTAATCGTTTCTAGTGGAAATTAGGTAAATCGAATTCCTTAAGAGGGCAACTCATCAAGAACTTGTTTACGTTGGCCTTGAAGACGATCATATTGTAGTCAGCAAGAAAAGCAGTAAAACGAATGGAGTTCCACAGCCGCACAGTTTAAAGAAAAATGTTTATGGAATATACGTTTAATTTAGGCAACGATAATGAGTGGAGGAAATTATTGATAATGTTTCTAGCAAGACGAGTGTTTTTCGTGAAAGTTTAGCAAGATGGAGGGGCATAGACTAGGAGTCAGATGAGTGCTTCCCATAAAAATAATGATAAAGTAGAGACAGGCTCGCAACGTTTCTTCTGTAGTAAAGGCGTTGCAGGGAAGAGAAAAGAGCTTCCTCACATGTCTACGAAGTCTATTTTGAACCCTGTAAACGCATGATAAGCTGCGTCTGTAAGCTCCTACCCAGATGTAGCAACAGTACCTTATTTTTGGACGTACTTAGGTCTTATAGAGTTAGCTAATTTAATCGGCAGTGTGATAACTGTTCGAGCGGTAGAATGCTCCCACACTTTCCCAGTGACCTTGGTAAATAGTTTTATGCACGTGTTCCATTTCAGATCAGAAGTAAGGGTCAGACCTTGAAGATTGTCAAAACATAGAGCTATTCATTTCAATCGATGCCAGGTAGCGATCAGAGCGTATATGATGTAAATATTGAAGCTTAGTGTTAGAAGGACATTAAATTTAAATTAACTAGCCATTACTGTCCCAATTTCACCACGTGCTCAATTAAGCAAGAGAGAGGATCAGAGAACACTTTTGAAATGGTGCCATAGATGTAGAGCTATCAGCATAAATGTCTAGGAATGGTTAGTTTTGTAGAAGTCTGTTGATGTAGATCTGGAAAGAATTGGGCCCAGAAAGGACCCCTAAGAAACTTCAGCATAAATACTGTGCGCTTCTGCCTATTAATCATTACTGTTATGAACCTATCCGAGAAAAATGATTAAATAATTGAGAAGCCATTTTCAGCTATCCATATACCGGATGATCTTATGGAGTATACCTTTATACCACACGCTATCATTGGTCCTTGCTTTGTCAAGAGCTAGTACCCTAGAAATTAAGCCCTCACCGAGGGATTCACTAATATTAGGAGACATAACGTTTAGCAGATCTGATTAAGATCCAGCAGAATGGAAATTATAGTGTATGTCACTGAATGGGTTAGTTTTGCTGAGGTAGTTGACTACTTCTATAGTATACACAGATTGTAGCAACTTTTCCATGACGCACAGGGGACTAATTAGTCTCTATTAGTGGAAGATGCATTGATAAATACAAAGGCATACTAATGGGGTTTATCAGAGTATTGGGAAGCAAATCCCATGAAGGCAATTTTAAACAGTTTTGTAAGTATGAAAGCTAGTTTTGGTTGAAGATCCTTCAACACTATGATAGGAATGCCATCAGACCTAGTAGCTTTACTGGAATAGAGGTTTCAAAATAGCTTGGCACTATCACGCACAGATATTTGTATGTCGCATAACGCGTTTTCATATACAGGGGAAAATATGGGGGGGGTTAACGGTTCTGATCACATAGAGTATATTTAGCTGCAAATTATCGGCAAAGAGTTTGACTTTGTCCAATGCTGACGAAATTACACCACGTCCGTTGATGATTGTTAGAATCAAGCACTCGCTTCTGTCTAGGATCTTGTTTGCTATTTACCAAAACTGATGGAAACAAAGCCGTTGTTTAGCTTTTTGGACTTGACAGAATGAGCATACAAATATGCCGCGTTCTTTATTTCTCTTTTACAGTGATTGCCAGCAGTCCTGAAGACTGTTTAAGTTTCAGTAGATCTATTACGTTGGAAGCAATAGAAAAAACGATTCCTGTGTGCAATGGCAGCAGAACATTCTGGAGAGAATTAAAGCTGGCTTTTTAGGTGTCTGCTGGATTTTTGGAGTGTATGAAGCGGCCGATATTTACCATTAATTATTCTGTCAGGATTAATTATATAGAGAATACATTCTTTTTAAGCATGCAACCTACATGTGGAACTGCTATAAATGTACGGAAGCAATAAGAGTCAACCACAGATTATCAACGCACTGTACGATGGAGAGGTATGGTGAAAATTTATTACATTTTGTTTTTTTATCTTAACTGATACAACCGAGTGTTTAGAAGATCCCACTGGAAACCGAACGGAAGATCTATATAGCTTAGGGCAACTTGAAAAAACAGTTTTGGAGACTTGCATACTGATCGTGAGTGTCTATAACATGGGTGGGTACGTGAACGGTCTTTGTTAGTCCATAAGCAATCGAGTAATCGTTAAAGAATCTCCTATTGTCATCTGTCTTGTATGAATAGACTAACCATTGTGAAAATTTAAGTCTCCACAGACGTGAATGTATAAAGGCAGTGGTGTGAGCAAGTCCAATCTGGAAGCACGTATAGGGCAATTTAGGGTATTCTCTTGAGATTTCCAAACCACATAGAAAGCGATCTCTAACGTAGCGACACCTTACCTGACCATGGTGATCCGTGGGATCAGGTTGGCTTATAAAGACAATAAGGTACACATATATCAAGCTTAAATTCTCGAAAAATAAACAATCGAGGAAACGTACATAATTATAAAAGTATATTAACTCGGAGAAAACTTATACAGGGTGATCCCCACCCCAAACAAAAACAACAAAAAAAAACACAAAAGCTAAATGAAGTCCATTTACACCATAGGCTGTAGACCGGAGAAAAAATGCCAAAGACCCAAGTGTTTGATGTGATGTTTTGAATATAAAAAAACTAGTTATGACCAACGTTTTATTTCATTTGGACAAAACACTAAGAAACAGGGTCTAATTAGAGTTGGGCCCGTTTTTTGTGGTCACCCTGTATTAATAAATGAATAACGAGCAAAAGGCAATATCGAACACATTTATTAGATGGAGGTTATTATGGAAATCGAATATATATATATATATATATATATATATATATATATATATATATATATATATATATATATATATATATATGCGTACTTAATAATTCACGAAGGGGTTTATATACGGCAATCTATGATAGTGTATATACATATATATATATATATATATATACATATATATATATATATATATATATATATATACACTTAAAAATTATTATAATAAATAATAATGTCATCCCTGTAAGAAATATGTTTCTTATCGTTGATCACTTTCACTTGTAATAAAGTCGGTCAACTTAGCTAATACGCGCAGATCGTCATACAATAATTAGATCACTCTGACTGACGCTAAAGCATTAAATAAGTACAAATGTTTAATTTATAATTTTATCTCACGCGGTTAGCGGTAACCTAGTGGTCCGGGGCCTAGCTAATGAAGCCCGACAAACTTCTTTTGCTGGGGTTCGTGTCTCTCGACTGGCGTTAATCATGACACCCTGCACTGATTGTTCCCGAAAAGATGCAACACTAGTCCTTGTAGGGATTTAATAATTATAGTAAATAATAATAATAATAATAATAATAATAATAATATATATATATAAATATATATATATATATATATATATATACTATCATTTAAATTACCAAACTAAGAAAAAACAAATTAAAATATTCAGTGAATCTATACCATTCAATGGCACACGTGTATGACAACATAACAGCAAATAAACCCTAGAAGTGTAAGCCATGATACAGTTTAACAACTTGTCCAGGACTATTTTTTTATATAGAACTCTATATACATACAGAGCCGTGAAAAAAAATTATTCAGTCGAATCCCCCAACAAGTTTTGAGAAGAAAAACGATGTAATTTTATTATTGTTGCCGGTTTCGTGAAACATCAGCGATATTTTGTTCTGATGATATGTAATTCAAAATAATGGATTCCTTTTTCACCTCGTTTTTTATGAAATGGTATTTTAGATCTATATGCTTAGATCTTTGGTTGATTATCGTGTTTTGTGCTAAGACTATACGGGCTTGATTATCACAAGTAATTACTATGGGGCTTTTAGTTTATTTTGGCTCTAAAATAGTATTTAGGATATTTTTCAGATAGAGTGCTTCCTGGGTCGTGTGTGTGATCACGATAAATTCTGTTTCACACGTAGAGAGATATACAATCTGTTGCTTTTTAGATTTCCATGAAATAATAGGCCCATTTTTTAAGAGTCTTAAACAATATCCATATATACTCTTGCGATCTTCGTCGTTTCCCCAGTCTGAATGCGAAAAACCTTCTAATTTTAGGGCATTTCTTTGATTTTCTAAATACTAACTTCTGTTCTTTAAATAACGCAGGACTTGTTTAGCTCTGTTTAAATCCTTTATTGTCGGTCGTGATAATTTTTTGACAGTTGTTTTTACTGTATAGCATATGTCGGGCCTGGTTGCAGTCATTAAATATATATGACTACCTATAATTTCGTGGTATTCCTTGTCATTTATTATTTCAGATCCTGTGTGTGTGTTTTTATTAATATCATTTTCAACCGGTGTAGAATTTTTCTTACACTCTACTATTCAAAATTTTAATAGTATTTTGTCGATGTATCTCGATTGAGTCATCGTGACAAGTCCTTTGCTTTGAGTAAATTCTATCCCCAGAAACCAGGATATTTTGCCAAGATCAGCCATTTTGAATCTTTTACTTAATTTGTTCTAAACTTCAGCTAACATTATGTCACAATTTGATGCGATTAAAAAATCAGTAGTTTATTGTCTTTGTGTTGGGTATATAAACAGGGGTCTACAGCGCATTGTCTAAATTGTTGTTTAAAAATATAATCATGAAATATTGTATTCCTACACTGAGCACTTTGCTTTAGACCATATAATGACTTGTTAAGTCGCCACACGCTATTTTTTATTTTTCATTATAAGTCCCTCTGGAGGGTAATATAAATGTCACAGTCTATTGGGGCATTCAAATAAGCAGTTTTTACGTCAATTTGATGGATGTTTAAGTCATATTGTGACAACGTAAGAAATATTGTATACGGTGACAACGTAAGAAATATTGTACACGGTAAATCTGAGAGTACCCTTTAGCAACAAATCTAGCTTTGTACTATTCTATGCCTGGTGCTTTAGTCTTTTTTGTAAAGACGCATCTTGTAGAAATAACATTTTTTTTTTGAGAGGCACTACCGTATAGGTATGATTTTCGGTAAAGGCATCTATTTCTTTTTTCATGGCAATTTTCCATTCATCACAATGTGCTGAATTGATTGCTTCGTTAAAGCTTTTTGGCGCATATTACATTGAATAGAAATAGTCGATTTGATAATCTTTTATATTGTCGACCACAAAAAATATCGGGTCGCCTTCTATTTCTTTTGGGATATCTTTCGACTTTATCATCATCATTATCATGGACACTCTTGTCTCCGTCATTTGTATTGTCTCCGTGTGTTTTAATTATCTGAGGGTATATAATTTCATCTTCTTCATATGATGGGGTTTCGTCTGTAAAATTAAACGTGTCTGTGAATTTTACACATCGGATTCTTTTTATTTTATCTTTTTTCTGGAAAAAAATATTAAATTGGCTGGACTGTTTTTATCGTATCCAAGACATATATCTCGGCCGGCTTTAATATTCAATTTACTCTTTTTATCTATATATGCGACGCAAGTTGAACCAAATATATGCATTCTGCTTAAATTTGTTTTTTTACCACAGAAATATTCATATGCAGTTTTAGATAGTGTTTTGTTAAAGCACCTGTTGCGTATATAGGCTGCCGCCATAAGTGCGTATGTCCAGAGATTTTTAGGGAGTTTGAATTCAATGAGTAGGCATTTTGCCGTTTCAAAATGTGTCCGCCACGCACGTACAGCAGTCCCGTTTTGGTGCGGCCATCTAGGAGCTGATGTTTCATGCCTGATATGAGCGTTAATTAGTAAAAGTTCAAAGTCTTTATTGGTGAATTCCGTACCGTTGTCAAAGCGAATACACTTGACTTCACCGTAGGGAGTCATGTCGGCTAGATATGTTTTAGTTGCTTGCAGGGTATCAGATTTGTTCTTTAAAAATTAAACCATTATTAAACCTGAATGACCATCTGCAAAATTCAACACATATCTATAATGTTCTCTGGCCATCGGTTCAAGTCACAATGCACCATTGATAGGATATTTTGGCCTTTTTGTCTGGAATCTTTCTTTGATAGTTTATCATTTTCCCTTGCGTAAAGACGTCGCAGTTGAAGTTTTTTGATGTTTGTATATAAAATCCATCAATGAATGAGTGATTAAGCTCTCAAAGAGGACATCCTCCCTGGACTTAAGCCATCTACTCTTTACCGAGCTGTCCGCTGCCATGTGGGACGCATGCGTTGTATCAGGTCGACCCCCAATCTCATGCTTCGTCTACAAATTGGCCTCTTAAGTTAACGAAGTGTTCATCTCGTTTTTTGTTGGAACATTTGTTGGCCTGTTGTCTTGCTACGTGCCCTGCCTATCTGTGTTTGAATGTTTTCATTGCAGTATTGATATCAATAACCTTTGTCTGTTTGCGGATCCAGATGTTTGTGAGTGAGCGTGTGCGTGTATATGTTGTCTATGTTTTGTTTAAGAGGTTATACGTTTACTTTTCATTAGTCGCTGAAAACAAATATGTAAAAGGAAAAGTAATAAGGGCAAGAACAACAGAGATTGGTTATTATATAGAGGACAACTTATTTTTGGTACAAATTAATTTTAGTTATATGCATATGTGCATCAAGGTCGTTACTATGATAAATCGATCCTAAATGTGCCTAGCTGACTAATAACAATTATATTTTCTACCACACACACATATTCACTCACACATATAAATACCCGTATACACGTGTATATATATATATATATATATATATATATATATATATATATATATATATATATATATATATATATATATACTAGCATTTCAGCCCGGCGTTGCCCGGGTGTTTGAAGGTGTATGCTGAGCAAAAAAAAAAAAGAGTAAATTTTCTTTTTAATTTGACCCCTATTATGACCCCTTAAAATTTATAGTTTCGGGCTCAAATCACTTTATTAAGTTAGATCTAGGTTCAAGGAACCTATATCTAAATTTCAAGTGTCTAGACCCAAAATTGTCGGAGGAGTTTGGTAGAGTTCTTAAAGGTCAAATCGTTGAAATTTGACCACTTAATAGCCAAATTTCTGGCTGACACTCGTCACATCGATTTTCCCAAATCTCAGTACTCGGTATTTCAAATTTCGAGTCTATCGACTAAAAATTGACAGAGTTATTGGGTAGGTAAATGTACACAGACAGATAGACAGACAGGCAGACAGACATACACGTTCACTTTTATAGATATATAGATAGATATACTAGCATTTCAGCCCGGCGTTGCCCGGGTGTTTGGAGGTGAATTTTGAGAAAAAAAAGGAACCTATATCTAAAATTTCAAGTGTTTAGACCCACAATTGGCGGAAGAGTTTGGTAGAATTCTCAAAGGTAAAATCGTTGAACTTTGACCCCTTGCTCGGGTGTTTGGAGGTGTATGCTGTGCAAAAAAAAGCAAGAAAACAAAAAAAATGGTTAATTTTTTAAAACTTTGACCCCTATTATGACCCCTTAAAATTTATTGTTTCGGGCTGAAATTACTTTATTAAGTTAGATCCATGTTCAAGCAACCTATATCTAAAATTTCAAGTGTCTAGACCCAAAATTGTCGGAGGAGTTTGGTAGAGTTCTTAAAGGTCATATCGTTGAAATTTGACACCTTAACACCCAAATTTCTTGCTGATACCCGTCACATCGATTTTCCCAAATCTCAGTACCGGTATTTCAAATTTCGAGTCTTTAGACTAAAAATTGACAGAGTTATTGAGTAGGGAAATGTACACAGACAGACAGACACGTTCACTTTTATATATATATATATATATATATATATATGTGTGTGTGTATATGTATATGTATGTGTATATGTATATATAAGTTAGAATGTGTGTATAAGGACAATTCTATACGTATATACTAGCAGCGCACACGGCATTTCCCGGTCGTAAATTACGCTTGAATATGATTTGTGTTTAGAAGACACAAGAATATAATATATCAGTACTTAAGTAAAATGAGGAACACAGGGATGGCAGAGGGTTAGAGGAAGTGTATGTGCTAAAAGCCAGGGATAAAGATCTTAAAGTCATGCCCCGTTCACAAAGTAAGGGGGGTCGAAAGTTTCGGTGTGACCGGTTATTATGGGGTTATAAGTCATGAGAAATGATTGTGAGACACTCTGCCGTATTTAAAATATATCCGGTTTGAACGGACCAACTTTCAAATTCAATTATGCTTTTGTATTAAGAAATGTTAATTATTAGGGTCTTTTTGGGGGGAAGTAAAATTTTAGAGGGGGTTAACTAAGAGGGTTTTTTAAGATATTAGAATTCATTGTGGTGTAGGGGTGGCGATTAGAGACATATTTAAATTTAGGCTTTAATTGAGAAAAATAAAAGTTTTATAAGTAAAGGTGTCTGGAAGGTGTATTCAGGAAGGTTTGATAAGTTCTTACGAATATATGAAGAGGATATATGAGAATGTTTTGTTACTATTGGATATCTACATTGGTATTGATGAGCTGGTTGCAGAATTAATGCAAACGTCAAGGGGAAGGATACGTATGCATTTAGGGGTGGTGATTCTGTCGTTAAGACAAGTGTAGTGATGGAGAGTATGGTGGATGAAATTCCGCATAGCTGTGTTCTAGTGAGATAATGGGCAAAGTAAAATGTAATGGTTGTATCTGGGCAGGACATCCCTTCTGAATTCTGAAAAAAAATTAGGAGTACATCTAGTGTCAGATACTGGGTTATAGAAATGTTAGCTTGGGTATGTAAGAGAGGTTCGAAAACCGGTTATAGAAATGCTAGCTTGGGTATGTAAGAGAGGTTCGAAAACCGGTAATAGAAATGCTAGCTTGGGTATGTAAGAGAGGTTCGAAAACCGGTTATAGAAATGCTAGCTTGGGTGTGTAAGAGAGGTTCGAAAACCGGTTATAGAAATGCACGCTTGGTTATGTAAGAGAGGTTCGAAAACCGGTTATAGAAATGCTAGCTTGGGTATGTAAGAGAGGTTCGAAAACCGGTTATAGAAATGCTAGCTTGGGTATGTAAGAGAGGTTCGAAAACCGGTTATAGAAATGCTAGCTTGGGTATGTAAGAGAGGTTCGAAAACCGGTTATAGAAATGCTAGCTTGGGTATGTAAGAGAGGTTCGAAAACCGGTTATAGAAATGCTAGCTTGGGTATGTAAGAGAGGTTCGAAAACCGGTTATAGAAAGGCTAGCTTGGGTATGTAAGAGAGGTTCGAAAACCGGTTATAGAAATGCTAGCTTGGGTATGTAAGAGAGGTTCGAAAACCGGTTATAGAAATAGAGAGGAATAGCAATTAGAAAGGCATATAAGACGGTTGATGTAAGGGGCAATTCATATTAGTCCTTGGCTGGAGCAGGTTTATCGGTTTAGAGTGCTTCATATTTTAATTTTCTTTTGCACCTGCATCAGTATATTATTTCTCATTAAGGATGTTTAATTTGGGCAGATATGCTCTACACCTATTTCATTATATAATGAAAGCTATTTTCCTCGAATTTCACAGAGATAACGTTAGTTTCCTCCCCAAAGAGTCTCAATATGTTATCTCTTCTTCCACAATTATTTCGCTTTTCATGTAAGTATCGCTTGGTGTCGCATCCCTATCAATTCTATATTGTCAGTTGCTTATTTTATTGACATTTAAGGTCTTTAGTAATTTGTTGAGATTTGGATTATGCCGACCAGTCCCCTTTAAAAGAATCGATCCTTTTCTTATTCTATTGTCTTTCCCATATATATATATATATATATATATATATATATATATATATATATATATATATATATATATGTATATATATATATATATAGAGAGAGAGAGAGAGAAAGAGAGATATAAAGAGAGAGAATAAATGACAAAATGTTATATTCCGAAATTCATGATGTTGACCAGCTTATAATTTATTCCGTTAATTCAGTTGATTATACAATTCTTGAGAGTATCTGTTTCGTAGCACTAAATCAATCACTTATTTCTTATATTAATCGGTGAATCTATCATGCCCTTAATTAATATATATATATATATATATATATATATATAAATCCATCAAGGCATTAGTGATTAAGCTCTCAAAGAGGAAACCCTCCCTGGACCTAAACCATCTTCCCTGTACCGAGCTGTCTACTGCCATGTGGAACGCATGCGTTGTATCAGGTCGACCCCCAATCTCATGCTTCGTCTTCTAATTGGCCTCTTTTGTTAACGAAGTGTTCATCTCGTTTTCTGGTGGGCATTTGTCGGCATGTTCCATTGCTACGTGCCCTGCCCATCTGTGTTCCAATGTTTTCTTTGCAGTATTGATGGCAATAACCTTTGTCTGTTTGCGGATCCAGATGGTTGTCTTTCAGTCTTGTAGAGTGATGCCTAACATTATCCACAAACACACACACATACATACACACACAGATATACATACACACGCACCTATATATATATATATATATATATATATATATATACATATATAAGTTAGAATGTGTGTATAAGGAACATTCTATACATAAATACTAGCGCGAGCACGGCATTGACAGGTCGTAAATTACGCTTGAATATATTTTGATGCATGCAGATTTCGTATTCATTATTAAATTATATTATATTGGACCCAATATATATTAATGATTGAAAAATTAAATAAAAATAACAACTGTTTCACCACTGAGAATTGAATCTGAATAGTTTAGTTTACAATATATTTTGTCTTCTGCAGTTAATGACTAATCTATGAAGATATATTTGCTGCAAGGCTAAAAATTAAAACATGAACCAATAGCTACTACTTTATACATGCATACTCGTAATGCTGCCGTTTGACGTTCACCTGGGAAGTTTCATTTTTTTTTTAATTTTCACAGTTATTCTACAGACTAAAACACAAATATAAAGTTTCGCATGGATTAAAATACCTCATAAATTTCGTGTCTGTAGACTAAAAACTGTCAGATGGGTTTGATACACAACATTTTTAAATATAAATATATACGTATACATAAATATTTACAAAAATAGTTTTGTCTTTACTAAAAACTTTTACGCAAATATTACGCAAGTAAAAATTATGTAGAATAACTGCATAATATGATTACACGTAATAGTTACCTAAAGATGATCATCCCTATGATAAAACCGATATAAGAAAACTATTAGAGTATTAATTAAAATGAATATTTAAAAGAATGTGATAATTAGCTAGACCTTCTGCTAGTGACTGCAAATTTCACGTCCCATATATATGTAATGGTATGTTCTGTTTAAATAAATGGAAACAACGGTTTTTATTGTAAAGTCAACATACACACAAAAATTATAGGAGTATGGATAGAAATCTATATATGTCTGTATTTCTGTGTGTGTGCGTGTGTCATTTTTTAATTGCTTGGAATGGGGTTTTTGGTCAGTTTTCGATTATTCAGATCATTTACTCTACGTGTACTTTTGTATTGTGTTTAGTTTTTAGTGTAAAATCGGCTTTTCTTTTGTCGCGAAGGATGCTTTTCCTTAGACCACACGAAGTAATGTAATTTATAAATTTAATCACAAATATCTCGCTAGCTATGTGGGGTGAACCTGCACACATTCGTAGACATGCATAAACCAACATATACCATCATAAATAAAACTGGGTAAGCTGCGTTGCTTACGCCACCCCTTCTAATCCTCGTATCTGCTATTCGTCAACGCCTCGTTTAAAACCCAGCATACGCCAATGTCCATAAAGTTGAGTGCTTCCAAATTCGACATCGTGCAGACTCTCAAAATAATTTTAGGTTGTTAAAGTTACTATCGATTTTTTTAAGGAAAATCTTTTTGCCGACAAAATGAATTTTTTAGTCGGTATACTTATAAGGGATAGGTTGCAACATTCCCGTAAGCTACGTTATTTATCTGCACATGTATTTTATTCAAGTGAACATAATTATTTATTAGATTTGTATTCCTATTTTCACGTTTTTCCCCCAATAGAATTTACATGCATATACTGGTGCTGGTCCAAAAAATAGAAAACCATGTGTTTTGGAGCTAAATTGTTTTTGAGGACGATCTATGAGATGTAATTGGTGCTAAAATATCCCTATCATGTTAAACTAAATGATATAATTGTTTCACGACGGATTTTCTTTTCATATCAGTTGCTATGTCAGTTTTTGAATATTTCATGTTTCAAAATAATAGAACAATGCAGGTAAGTAAACAAAATATTTTTATTAACATAAATAAAAATAAAATTAATAAATATTTAGGAGCAGCACCTTTGCCTTGATAACAACATAATTTGCCGGGGCATGGAATCAACAAGCTTCTCGCAATTCTGTGTAGACACTGAATCCCATGTGTTCTAGATTGCACCCTTCATGGCTGCAAGGGTAGTAGGTTTTTCTTTTCGGAGCTTTCTCTTCAGCTGGTTCCACAAACCTTAAACACCGTTCAAATCTGGCGAGTTCGCCTGCCATTCAAGAACAGCGATCGATCGTTTTCGGAGCCAGGAAGACCTGGTCTTAGCAGAGTGTGCCGATGCTAAGTCATGTTGTAAAATGATGTCTATAGCCTCCCTGTGAAACCGATTATCCAACACTGGCAGTAAATTAGCTTCCAGGATACCTTGGAACCTTTTGCGTTTACAGTTCTTTTGATGAGGCATACATTACCAACACCTTTAGCAGTTATACGGCAAATCATGCCAGACCGGGGAAACTTCACAGACTTCTTAACGCATTCTTTGTCATACGGTTCCGTGGTTTCTCACCAAACACGTGGCCTTGGTCGCCGAAGGAGATACAAAATCGAGACTCATCTGAAAAGATCACACGTCCCCATGAGTCTGCAGTCCAGGTTTGATGAGCAGTTGCCCATCGCAGCCTCTTCCACATCTGCTTCTTGTTAAGGGGCGATTTGGCGGTAGCTATACAATTTCGGTATTCCAGTTGCCGGAGCCTTCTGCAGGCAGTGCATCTCAAAATGTAGGTACCAGAAGCCTGTTTCCACGTTTCAGTTATGTGACTTGTTGATTGGAATCGACTTTCTTTCCACCTTGTCCAATGCCCGGTCGTGTCTTTCGGTAGTGCTTTTCTTTCGTCCACATTTCTTACGATTGCTATTGGAAACCCCCATAGCACATTCCTGGAGGACTTCGGCCACAACCGATCTTGAACATCCGACCTTGATTGCGATTACCATGTGCGTCTTTCCTTCTGCCTGCAAACCAAAGATACGCTCTTCCTCGGGCAATGATATGTTCTTAGAGCGAGCCATACTTATACCGTATTATGAAATCGCTTTAAAAATCTTTTAAAACAATATTTGCAAAAGTTTTGGGGGTTAACATTACTCAACGACAAAATGTTCTATTAAATTGAAACGTTGACTTTTCTAATGTGACACTAACGTACTCACTGTCTGCCATATGCACCTCGTCAAATTATTAAAAATAGTTGCAACTGTTATTTAAGTATAAGATATCTCGCCTGTAACATTTACAAGCGGAAAATTATCCCAAACGGACGAATTTACATATGTTCTATTATTCTGACCAGCTCTTGTACACTTGTATATATACACGTACATATGACTATTTATTAATTATAATTTTATTTATTTTTCTTCTTAATTTGTCCTTACTTAAATCAAAATAAAATACCAACTATTTATGTGCGTCTAATGTTTGCGATTCCTTGATTGAATGAATAAAAAAATATTTCATGGGGAAAAAAATCGAATTTCAAAATATATAATAGAACGATCACGTGAAGTCAGTAAATTGAGATCGTGCTTTTGGCGTCAAACTTACGTTATTCGCCTTGCCTGCTGCATTTTAAATTCTATTCCTTTCGTCCAATGTACATATGAAATATACATTGTATCTAGTTGTACAGAAAAATACCATTACAAATAATAATGTACAATTAAAGAGTCGCACAATGTTTTTTTTAATGAAAAATACACACACACAATATATATATATATATATATATATATATATATATATATATATATATATACATACACTTGCTATAAAAATTGATAAATACTTACAGAAACTAATGTTTCATCATTTGGGGACCATCGATGCAGGGTGTCACGATTAGCACCAGTTGATAAATTCGAACCTGGCAACAGAAACTATGGCTGGCTTCAATTGCAAGAACCAATTACATTCTCTACCGTTAACCACGAAAAATACTGTTGTAATTTAAACATTCATTCTTTTAAATATTTTAACGTCTGTCTGATTGATCTAATTATGTTATGATTATGTGCGCATATGAGCTAAATTGACCGACATTTATTTCAACTGAAAGTGCTTACCGATAAAAAACGACTTCTCCAAGGGCTGATATAATTTCTTAAGTACTACACAGGGAACCACCAGTCAATAGATCCGAACCGGCAACAGAGGTCTTGCCTTTCTTCATTAGTAAGGACCCTATCGATTCGGCTACCGCTAGCCGCAAAAATTCTGTAGAAATTAAAAACATTTATTCTTTTAATTGCCTTTAACGTTTGTCAGAGTGATTTAATCATTATATATATATATATATATATATATATATATATATATATATATATATATATATATATATATTATATATATATATCATTCAAACACGGCAGTGTTTGAAGATATCGTTAAGTGGCATATTTAATCATTTAGAACTGTTAAAAGTTTCACCGGTCACTCATTTTTGACCAACTTTCAAACAATTATTACAATTTAATGATCAACTTTTCAGATATATAGAGAAGATTTTAATTTTCGTTCAGTAAAACAAAAGTTATGATGATTTTAATCGTGTTTAAACTCCTAAAATAACAACGTAATGAGAAACGGTTTTTATGATTGGTTTCTATAGTAACCACATCGCTTCATCGACTAGTGTTGATACTAATTCACAGCTATCGCGAAATGAGAAATAACAAGTGAAAGAGATAGAATTAAAGTATGAATGGGAGATACTTTGGGGAGATTTTATTGAAGCAGACAGGTGCCGTACATTGTTATTACATATGTGTGTATTATGATGGGGGGGGGGAAATAAGACTGAAATTAAATAGAGTGGATTTATTGGAAACGTGAAAAAAATCATAGATTACGATACCAAAATGCGAGAATGAAAAGTTAGGTTTAAACAGGGAAAAGAGGGAAAATAGTCTAGTAAAACATATAATCAATTTATAAATGAAAATATTGCAGCATTATTTCTTTAAAATTTAATTTAACATTATATGATTAATTCTTTATTCTGCAATATTTTCAGAGATAAATTCATTATACTTTTTAGTAGAATATCCGGTGCTTTTCATTTAATGAGTACGTTTTTGTTCTACATCTCATCTGTGCACACGGAGTTTGCACTGCAGCCCCAGTCTAGAGACATACATTGGGGGCACTGGAAGTCAGTTGTTGTGACCACCGCTGACGATGTTCTGTGGTGTATCTCTCTGGCAGCAGTGAGTTTCTGGCTACGAACTTCTTCAAAGTTGGCAGCAGCCTTGAAAGTTGAGCCTCGCCATTTTTGGTATGTTCATACCGTGCCCCTCTAGGTATACCGGTTTGATGCGACACAATTGCATATTGGTTTTAACAGATTCTTTATACCGTAGTTTTGGTCGACCTTGATTTCGTTTGCCGGCCTAGAGTTCTCCGTACATCAGGCATTTAGGCATTCGACATGCGTCCATTCGAATCGTGTCCAACTCAACGAAGTTTGGTCTTGATGATGGTGGCCTCTTTACTGGTGGTCTTAGCTTTGTCAAGGACCTTAAGATTGGTGATGCGATCCTGCCATTTGATTCCCAGGATGGAGAGGAGAGCTCGCATGTGGAAGAGCTCCAGTTTCTTGCTGAACAGGGTCCACGTCTCACAACCATAGAGCAAGGCGGGAAAAGACTACACATTGTAGATCTTCAGCTTCGTAGATAGGCGGATGTTGTGTTCATTGAGCACTCGATTGCGAAGTCTTCCCAGTACCTGACGTGCCTTGTTGATTATGGTATCAATCTCTCTGTCCAAGGAGCCATCACACTATATCGTGCTTCCTAGATATTTGAAGTGATTAACGTTGGTAAGTGGTGAGTTGGCAAGTAATATATATATATATATATATATATATATATATATATATATATATATGGGGTCGAGGTCTGTCCATGAGAGAGAGAAGGAGAGAGAGAGAGGATAATAGAATAAGTTAGCACATCATGGAAAGAGGAATTACACTGAGGGAATGTTTGTATCTTCATCAATTGTTGTTCTTACGAGAACATTAGAAAAAATAATGCAAATATGAAGACAGTTTGAATACTTGATTGTTGCTACCTTCCAGAAATAATAAGAAATCCATAATTATTCTTCTTGATAAAGATATGCGAATTATATGTTAACAAGGAGAGAGTGGTGGGTCAAGTAGAATTAGAACCACAAACAAAATAATAGCATAATTGAATAGTGATAAACTATATTGAACCTTCCTCATTAGAATAACGATTCGCTGCGGCAATGTTTGCTAATGGCGATATTTGTTTGTCCTTGCACGGCGTAGATCAGGGTGATCTAATTGTATTGATTCTTTGTTTGTTTCTAGCGCTTAATATTAGAGGAATGTATTCATTATGTAGTAGTTGTATTATTTTTTTATTTTTCTATTGTAACATAAATATATTCATGCTATTTGATTCAGTGCTCACAAACGTTTGCTTGTTCAGATCCA
This sequence comes from Euprymna scolopes, assembly GCF_053919585.1. NCBI lineage: Eukaryota > Metazoa > Mollusca > Cephalopoda > Sepiida > Sepiolidae > Euprymna > Euprymna scolopes. The sequence goes on from NC_136495.1 coordinate 125,754,284, forward strand.
GAAAATGAATATGCATGTAGTAAATATTACAATCATATTAATGATTTGCGTGAATAAAGAATACTCTTTAGGAGAGTATGTCCTGTAGTTAAAATATATCACACATATTTTATTCGAAAGACCACGGCTCATCAAGACATAAAGTTTACTCCATGATAAAAGTTCATGAGTGTCAGGTATATTTTCAGACAACACTGAGATGATCGGTAACTGTAGGACTTGGGTAGACTTTGATTATTTAACAGGCCACATCAAAAATACTTACTTAATTTTAACTTACTGCCATGTAATAGTTAGATGGGAAAAAGTCCTGCGATATTGTATCAAACAGACAGACATCTTCTGGAATAAACACTTTGCGCTGTTAAGTTTTCGTTTAGTTTTACGAACTGATAGAATTAAAGAGAAATTTTTGACAGCTTTTGTATTGTGTTTTGTTTTTGGTGTTGAGTCGGTGTTTCCCCTGTTACGAAGGACGATTTACTTTAGATCACACTATATACTGCAATTTATAAATTTAATTACAAGTATTCTACTAGATATGTGGGGTGAACCTGATCACATTTGTAGACACGCATTAACCAACATATACCATTAGAAACAAAAATGGGTATGCTCTCCCATTCTCATCTCATTTAAAACACAGGATACACCAATGCCCATAAAATGGAGTGCTTTTAAATTTGACATCAGGCTGTCTCTCAAAATCATTTAAGGGGGCAATGTCTATTGTTAAAGAAACATATCTATGTCTACAGGAAAATGTTTAACGTTATTTTTTTAGATTTATTAGGGATAGGTTTGACTCCCCTTTAAGCCACGTATTTTATTTGTAGTTATAGTATATTAAATTGAAACTAATTATGTATTTATATTCCTATTTCAATAGTTTCTGCCTAAATAGAATTCACATGCATAAACACATAGGTTTTGGTCTCTTATATGATATTATTTTATTTGTTATTTTGTATTATACTTATTCGAACGGTTTACCTGGTATGAGTTTGTTGGTGAAACGGATCCATCGGGTGTGTCCGTTTATCATTTTTAACACACACACACAACACATAACACAAATATAGAAAGTAAATGGCATGTGGCGTTTTATGATTTGAGCAAAATATGGACAAAACAAACATCAAATTTAAAATTATAGATCAATCATACAGTCCAGCTTTTTCTATAATGCTGAAACCCAGCCACTTTCACAAGAATTAGAAACAAGACTGAACGCTACATATATTTCATGAGAATCCAAAATCGTTCAATAAAGACGCATGTAACCCTCAACAAATCCATGGCGAAGAAATACATGATAAATTTGCAGACCGTTTTTAACATGAAGCTATTCTTTTCGTACTTGCGGGGAACTCTACTACCCTCCCCAGACGTAAAATGCTAACAGCATCCTCATCTTTTCGACCACAGTCGAGATAACGGATTTTACTGTCTTAAGTCAGATATCCCGGCCCCCTCATGACTACTCCCATGTTCCGCCTCTCAACAATGGTATAACTTGTAATGACATCTCGGCATGTGAATATTCTACATCTCTACTGCCTACATGGTCAGTTGTATTTTTCAGGAAAACTAATGCTGATTGGCGGGAACAGAAAGCACTCATGTGGATCTGGGGTATCTGGCGTAAACGTGTAAACTTCACAATTCAGTCTGCGATCGAAAGATGAGGATAATAAATGAGAACAGCGTTTCCAAAGACAATTAAAACATGTTGCCTGAATACGAATAAATATATATTTCTATATAGAAATACTCACTACAAATAATAAATGTCCATATAGAAACAATCGATATAGAACACACAAATTATATAAATATAAGCTAGTATGAAAGCAGTAAAAATATACACTTCTCTCTCTCTCTTTTTATATATATATATATATATATATATATATATATATATATATATATATATATATATATATATATATATTTAAAAGAGTGTAGCCATCAACAATTGTGGTTTTTTTTTAAAGGTTTTCATCATATTTTTATTTTTAAATATTTTTATAACGCGTTTCGAGCTTAGGGTGTGCTCTCTTCAGATATTTTCGTAAAAAGTTTTTCTTTAAAATGGGAGTTTGTGGATATGCCTCCGCTGATATTAAATATGTTTTTCATAGTGGTGCGATGCGTGTGTTCAGTGTTTAGACGTTCTGTCTCCAACTTTAAGTGTTTCACTGTGACCGGTCAAAGTTAGTTTCAAAGAGTGTTTTTTAGTCCATATGGTGAAGGTTTTTATGGCTTCTTTAGGGTTCTTTTTTAAAGACTTTCTTTCCCCATGTATAGCATACACTCACACACAATCCCATACGCATACATATATATTCATGTACATGTACACATGCACACGCACACAGGCATTCATTTGGTATATATATATATATATATATATATATATATATATATATATATATATATATATATATATATATATATACCAAATGAATGCCTCGGCGATGATACGTACGGCGAAGGAGACGAACCGTTTAAAGATACATCTGCCTTACTTTAAAATGCTAGGTTTATTTTTGGTGTCTTTAAAAAAAGAACCCACACAGTATTTTTGCTGATGAGCAGACTTTGTTTCAATAAACTATATCGTAAAATTATTGTCCAAGACTCGTTGTCTATCACAATTAATACGTCGTTTCCGAAAGAACCGTCAATTCTTTTGATTTTATTTGTTCTTCCTCAGTAAACAGATTTTTAATTTTTAATTTTAATTATAAATTATCAATCATCTTTCCTCAATATATATATATATATATATATATATATATATATATATATATATATATATAGAGAGAGAGAGAGAGGGGGTGAGAGAAAGAAGTATAGTGAGTTAAAGAGAGAGTAGTAGCGACATGTGGATATGTTTAATTTTTTACTAAAAATATTTCCTGGCTATTAAAAAGAGTGTCCACGCAAGGAAAGGTCAGCAAAATGTCAAGTACGTTTGTGTCTTCAAATAATAATCCGAGCGAAAACCAAGGACATACTTGAAAGTATGTAATTATCGAGAAAACCGTTCGCAACATTTGCTTCAACATTCAAGTTGGTTGTAAAGATCCAGATGAATCAGTAAAGATGCAGATGAATAAACAGACTCGCCGTCGCCACACTTCTATCAAAACTCCTCCATGTTTACTTCAGGTTCACTAATTTGCATAGTTAATATATTGCGAGTGGCATTGCGATATCATATATCAAATATCTCACTCTTGAATCCGGTATGTCTGTAAAAAATCCTAGTAGATCTATCGTGTTCTATTCAAGTTTCTAATGGAAAGTTCTAATTTGATTACAAATGATGTACTTTTAAATATTTTTTTTAATTGAAATCCATTTACGTTATATACATATAATTTAAAAGAACGGTTTTTGTTTTAATAGTTTAAAGTACAATCGTTTCAAAACAATTATGTGTTATTTTAAGAACGCCGAATACAATATAAAAAAGGGCAAATTCTTTACAATTTTCTCATATCAATCCAATCGAGTCTGAACAGCTGTTGAAAACAGATCTCGATATCAGCAAGGCGTTTGACCCAAGAACCACTACAGAATGCATATTATGTGTAGTAATCGGCCATCGGATGATGACAACGATCAATTAAGAGTTTAAATCGAAGCCAATCCAGGCAGAACTATTCGAGAACTTGCTTCCTAATATAATTTAACGTATACGACGATTTCCAATAACTTGAGAGAGATTGGAAAGACAACAAAATTATAAATGTGTGCCTGGCGAATAGAACGACAACTAAAAGGGGCATCTTCCCTTTTTCGCAACACTAACGAAAAGCCTCAATTTTACCACACGACAATGATCAACCGCGCGTTACTAAACTGTCACTGCAAAAGTTAAAGTAATTCGGCTAAAAAGAATCATCTCCTTTTCCATACAATCTAGAGCTTTTATCCACTATTTTCACAAGCATCTCGACAAATTTAGGCGTGAAAAATACTTAAAAAACGTAAGCGATATCAAAAACGCCTTCAACGACATTATCACTATCAGAACGCAAAACTTCTACCTGACTGGAATAAATCGCATTTTTTGCGTTGAAAAAAGTGTGTTAATTCTGATGGCATGTATCCAGATCAATAAATCATTGTTCAGGCTAAGATGTGTTTATCTAAATTGAAATGTTAAAACCGCAAGATCGTTCTTGACAAACTGGTATAGAAATATCTTTTAAAAAATATGACATTACTTAAATTATGATAAATATACGTGTATAGGTTTCTGTTTTAAGCGCACATTAAGGTTTGGATTGTATTATAAAACTTTGTTTTCTTAAAGATAAGATTAGTGGAACTCTTGAAAGGAAGTTTGAATTTTTTAAAGTAATCTGATTTTTTTCTTGTTCTATTACTGATTAATTAGTATAGATTTTGTGTATTAAAATAGTTAAGATAATAGTTGGTGTGGAAAATGAAATTTATTGTAATAATGTGTTATAAATACTATGACCGATATTCTATAAAAGCGTTTGTGTGTACACTACAGCTCACCGCATATGGTCAACAAATTTATAATTCTTATAGAACATAAAAACACACACATACATACACAAGTACACACACACATATATATAAATATATATATATATAGATAGATAGATAGATTGATTGATAGATAGACAGATGAATTGATAAATATGTCTGTACTTGTGTTAAATATGTATATATATACACACCCACATATATATATATATATATATATATATATATATATATATATATATATATATTATAAAGGGAGTCACCAGTTATCACGCTTATAGAACACTGGAGACTAAGAGTTAGTGAACCTAAAGTAGTAGTGTTGTAATGGAGTATGGTGTACATTAGATAGAATTTTGATTATTAATAAGAGTTTGTATAAATTCGACAGGAAGTCTAGCATAGTATTGTCAACCGCAAAGAAAGGCATCTATCTTCTCTATCATCTTCTCTTCTTTATCCTCCTATCTATCTATTTATCTATCTATCTATATAAATAAAATGAACTCTTTTCCCCTCCAACTTGAGCCTTAATGGGATAAAAAAAATCATGGCATTACATGCAAATGTAATGCGTACAGACTGTAGCACATTATCTGAAGTTTACTATTGGCCTATTACCTCTACAGTTCCTCGACAATGGTACATTCCTATATTTGTCCGGTTATAGTCCAGTGCCAAAATCGCTTAGATTTAATGGAATTTGCAACATCTTTTCTTTCTATAATATTCCTTCTTTTCCTCTCTCCCAATTTACACCGCAGCGGATGCCTTCACGAGGAACACTACGAGGAAACACACCGGTTTGGAATCGTACAAGGTTACTTATGCTGTTTCTTTTTTTTAATCTTTTTCCCCTTATTTATGCTTTCTGTTTTTTTTTTTTCAAAATAAAATAGAAATTAAAAAAATTGTTAAAAAAACGCATAATCGCGATTACTATTATTGTTTTCTTATTGCTTCTTTTTCAGTAGTGTAAGACGCAATCTGGGAGACTAACCCTATTGTACTTCCGGTGTTAACGACTCTAACTGTGAATTTTAACTATGACCTTTATTTATTAGTACTTTCAACACAACATGTATTTTTCCACAAAGATTACAACGCAACAATATCATGAATTCACTTGCATTACACTTACTGTAAAATTAAAATAAATAAATAAATTCATTTAGAATTTGAGAAAACAAATACATTCATAAAGAATTCGAGTGTGATATGACTACTAAAACTAAACCAACACAAACTTTACTGCGGAATTGATATTTGACCTAATTTGATTTTTAGTTAATTCATCAGGGTTTTATTTTTGCGCTTTCGCCTCAATGATTCGAGTTCGACCCCCTTCAAATTTCGGGCGGTTCGTATTACATTACGTTCATTTTTTATTGTTTTTTTTACACGATTTTTTGTATAGTTTTAACATTGTCTTTATAATATTTAAACAGGGTTCGCTTTGTTTTCATTTTATCACGCCTCAACCACACACGGTTCAAAAATCAGGTCAACGCCGGGTATCCCCCGCTAGTATATATATATATATATATATATATATATATATATATATATATATATATATATATATATATATGTGTGTGTGTGTGTGTGTGTGTGTGTGTTTGTGTGTTTATCGTTGTGTATATCACTACATAGATATCGAGGAAAGTTTGAAATGGTAAGCAGCAGAACGCGATTTTAGCTATTCCTTAGATCTGAGAGTGCATTTTTGAGTTTCGGCCCGGTTACTGCTGCTCATTTTTTAACTACTCATCCTTAAATAATGTCTTAAATTGCAGATGAACAAGAACACGTGAAAGATATTGTTAAAGATCATAAGAATGAAAAAATAATCAATAAAAATTTAAATCAAACAACAAAAGTAACTTTTCGGTTATTTTCCCTTAATGACGTCCAATCAATTTCCCAAACGCATCCACTACGCACACCAGTATTGATTTTATTTCTAGCTTCTTTGTAGATGGATATTTTTGCCTATATTTCCATATTTTTTTTATTGGATATTTTCTCTTCATTATTATTATCGCTTCTATCAAGTATATCCTAGACAATCATCTTTCTTAACAGTTTCACCTTCTGCTATTAACTGTCATCTTAAATTGTTGGCGAAAATTTCATGATTTTTTTACTCTCTCTTACTTATCTCCCTTTTTCTCCTAGTTATTTTTTTTATATTTGTTACTTCATTTTAACTTACTCTCCATGGAGATTTTGTCATTCATCTTTTGTTTCATTTTCATTTTATTTATTTTCAATCAGCTATTTTTATTGCTTCTTTGAAATTTAAAATCTTTATACGTTCGCTTGCTTCCACCCTGGCAAATTACTATTTATGATGAAAACGTCTTTTTCTCCTATTTTCATCCTAATTCCAAAATATGTATCTTAATTGAGTTCATTATTCTCTACTATTTTTACAATTTAGAGGAATCAGAATTTGCTCTCTGTCTTCAAGTTTCCATTAATCAACCTGGTTTCCGGTTCTTTGTGGTTTCTCTTTTCTTTCTCTTTTTACTGCATTTTTTTTCTGCCGGTAAATCTTTCAATTTTTGTTTGTTTCCTTTCCCAGTCTTATACCAGCCTCATCACGTGTTTTCATCCTCTTCCTTTCAATACCCTTTCTTTTCCTATCACATATTGTTGAATAATCTCTCTATCACACGCTGTTAGCTTGATACCCTTGTTTCCTTTTAATTTTATCGTTTCTCTATTTATTTATTTATTTGTTCTGATACCGTTCTACCTACCTATACTAGTTCTTAATTCATATTTCTTTGTTGAGTGATGTAGTTCAGTATCGTTATATTTTTCATAGAGTAAGCATTAACAGCATATCTTCAGTGTTTATTGTAATTTTTTTTTTATATTTACTTTATTGCATTTTTCCTTCACATTCCCTTTTTTAGTTGCCCCTTTTTATAGCGATTCGTTTCTTTACTTATCTCACAAATGCATGCATACGAAAAAAAATACAATCTATCTTTATTTTATTAAATTAAGAACTGCTTACACTTTTTTAACACTACGATATGCCATGTAAATGACATGTATTAAGTACCGCATGTGTTCACCGTCTAACACACGCAAAGACTATCAGTATTTTGTATTTGCATGATTATATATCTATATCCTCGAGATTGGACATAAATGTGGGAAAATCGTTTTTGCCGGTTTTCGGCCAGAAATTTTGCTCTTAACGGGTCAAAGTACAACGATTTGAACTTTCAAAGCTCTACCAAATTTCTCCGCCGATTTTGGGACTAAACACTAGAGATTTTAGATGTAGGTTACCTGGACATGTATTCAACGTTTTAATTTTATTTGCCCCCAATACAATAAATGTTAACAGTTCAAAATTGGGTTCAAATTTTTAATAGAAACATTCCTCCGTGTCTACCAAATTATTAGGCCAAATTTTGGTCTAAACATGAAATTTTACATAAACTGTCTTCAAATATGTGACAAAATTTATAATTGGTTTCTGGCTCAAACTAGGATGCTAAGAGGCCAAAGTTCAAAAGAATTGATCTTTGCTCTCTCTAGCAAACTATTCAGCCAAATTTGGGTCTAAATAATTGAAACTTTACATTAAGTGTATTCAGAGATAAGGCAAGCTTTTTATCGGTTTGCGTCGGGAATTTGAGCTACCAATATATAAATGTATGTATGTATGTATGTTTGCATGTCTGCCTAAAACTTTCGAGAGAGGCGACGGCTTTTAACAAGATCAGTATCGATTTGAAGCACGACCGTTCAGACGACAAATACCGATAAATTGGCTTAAAACATTAATTTATTCACCGTCAACTGGGTACTTTTCTACAGGGAAAGGGTCGCTTTTTTCGCCGATATATTCGAAAGTTATCCCCTTTTTTCGATTGTCTGGCCTTAATTTAAACCTATGTCACTTTCGGTTTGGCGGTGGTCGTAACAGCTAAGGCGTTGCGTTCTTTCCCGCTCTTTTCCTCCTTAGCGGTACGGGTTCGAGCCTGCCTACCTACTACCACCTTTTCTTTTTCAAGACACCCCTCCAAACACCCGGGAAACGCTGGAATCCCATACTAGTATAATATAAAGCGTATTTAATTAATATTCTGTAGTCTTCATTTCTAGTTTATAATATGGTTTAGCATGATATAACGGCCAACTAGCAGTACACTTTCTGTCTGTAGTTAAACATTGTTCTTGTATATACATAAATATTATGTTATCATAAAACAGACGCAATATATAAAGGATAACATCTTTAAAAAATCACCTGAATTTTACTTAAACAAGTTTCGTGTTTACACTGATGGTATTATAAAACGACTTTCTATTGCTACTATGGAGTGAACAGGTAGTATATTTTCTGTGATAAAAACTGCTGTATGTCCATGAAAATAATGTTGTTTTCTTTTTTACCAAACATGTGTATATTTACACAAAAGCATGATTGAATCAGAATACTTTTTAATGGATGCTATAATGTAGCATTGCTTCCGATGATGCAAACCGTTCTCATATGAGTTATCTGCGTCGGTTTTTTTTTGTGTTAAACTTGCCTTTAAAAGAACAAACATAACAAGTTATATTGTAATTCTTTTTTTTAATAAACATTAGCAATGTATTTTACGAGTATTTTAATTTCTCATTAGTTTAAGAAATACATGAAGGGTAACTTAACATTTATCGTATCAGTGAAATGTGATATTATTCATTCCGTTGTAGAGAGACTATGTTCCCAACAGGAATTATTTATTTTTTTTTGTTAATTGTAGAGTTATAGAGTAGTGCCTATCTGGATGTTATGAGACAATACACAAAAAATTTTACGTTCTCATTTTCTGACAAATAATACCAAATATACACCCCCCCTCTTCAGAAGTATATATGTGGTGTCTTTGTTGTTACATTTTAAAGGACTTGTTGTTGTTTGGTTACATTTCTGAAATAACTTGTTCTTTCATGTAAAGGGTTTGCAGTGTGGAGTATCCTTGTTTGTTCCGTATAGTAGAATACCTGAAGATATAAGCACTTGTTTGTATGGGGATGAATTTTTTCCGTGTTTTCGGTTTTTTTGCATGATATATTAATGTCAGACATTACGGCCACTGTTTAGGAGGGGGTTTGGTCTATAGACTTTCCTCATTATACTATCCTAACATGATCTTATTCTGTTTTTTATTGTGCTGCTGGGGGCAATATTTATCTGTTCTGTTGAAATGATATCAACGTCGCAGATATGAACGCTGCTTTATGCGAGGTGGTGGGGATTATAGTACATGTTCGTTTGCAATGATACAATACACTCAAGCAATAACCATAGCTTTGATGTCAGTGTCGTAATTTTTTGTTAATCAAGTACATCCACCCCAGGAAAGCAACCATATGTAATTGCTGAAAACATATATTTGATGCATTTTGATCTTTCTCATTTAATTTTTTTCTTTAAATTTTGCTATTTATATTTTTTACCTCTTTTCCCAATTTTGCCACCTAACACACTTTCATCTACATTACTCTCTCACCAGCGTTACATTACTTCATATAGTTGTCCTCTTTTTATTGATATACCCTATCTTCATCTTTCTGCGTTTTGCTATTTATTCTTTGCTTCTTTTTTTGGGGGGGGCATTTTTCTTATTTAATTATACTTATTCAATTTTTTTTTTCATTTATATCTCCTAATCTTATTCCTCATATATCCATTTCCTCCTAAACATCGATTCTTAATTATTTATGTCTTTCTTTCTAAGCTCTGTATTCATTTCTTTCGTTTTGTTAGATTCCAAAATGTTCTAATACATTGCTTTAAGCATATCGATCCTAACTTACTTAGTAATCTTTCATTACTAACGTCTAGCAACTTGAGAATTCTATTATAGAATGACGAGAAAGAGAGAGGGAGAGAGAGAAGGGGGAGACGTGTAAATTATATTGAAACACGTTGACCGGAAGTCAGGGTCAGCTGACAGATTGCGTGTGTCACGTGATCAGGTTAGCTGAATCATAGAGATTTGGTTTAGAATAAAAAGTGGACGGAAGGCTTCACCCTTGTCTCCTCCCTTTCACTGGGGAGATGCTGACGCGTGTAGAACAGAACCACACAAGCCAGAGTTTTGCTTTCTATCCTTCTGCAAGACATCTGGAAAGTGAAATATACTATAAAACAAATTCTTTGTCTTGGAGGGACATAAATCTTCGTCCAAAACAGGTATCAGGTCTCCCCTCCAAGATACGACATGTTTCCAGATGGACCAATATCGAGACGCAGAAGATATGTCCGAAAATACATGGCATGTCACACACAAACACCCAAAAACATATGAACATATCATGTAATAGAAAGACATTTAGATGATCACACACGATCCCCTTTATTCGATATAACTAGGCAACAATTCTAGTACATTTTATTTAATTCTAATCTTAAATGATATGAGAGGTTATTGTGGTGTGAGTCTGTGGCCATCCTCTCAAAGAGTAGGAAGCTAAGATAGAGTAGAAACATAATAGAAAGAGGAAAAAAGTTGATCAGAAGAAAGAAGGATAAGAGGTGAGATTAGTATAAATACATAGACAGGAAGTTGTTCTGCTTGACACAGAGAAAGGTTTAAAAACAAGTTACTTACTCAGTGTAGCGGGCAAAAAAAACGACATAGAAGTGATTATATTTAGATATATTTCACTGAAAATGTTAGAGTGCAATATAAGTTTACAAAAGTTTTACATTTTATAGCTGAGAAACAGACTTGTGTTTACGACAGGGAGGGACAATTTACCGACAATCTAAAGTTTACGTCAGTTTAGGACAGTTTTCAGTTGTGTGTAGTAAAAGTCAGTCCGATCTTTGAAGAGATCGAGATGAACCAAGGTAAACAGGCACCAAGGAGGCTGTGACAGACTACGTAGATTTGGAGTTTAGAACAGAAAAAAGATCGTTTTCCGCGATGGTGTCACACGTGAACCCAAATCCAGTTAAGGTCTACATAATGTACCGAAGTTTGCAATTTATTTGCTTTCCGTTATTTTGTTTATTTTCTCATGCGTGTAAGTCACTGTTTTCGCTCCATAAACCGTTGCTAATGTATGAGACGGCAATAGGTCTAGAACAGATGGGAGAGAAGTAGATTACGATAGGCAGCTTTGGGTTTACTCATTGTCTAAAGCATGTAGTCGCAACCAAAAGAAATCTGTTTTTAAAACGTGTAAATAGAATGAGCGCATCGGATTAAGACATCTTTTATTCTTTTAATATAATTCACCTGTTGATGTTTTTAATTGAGAAATGTCATTTCTAACGGACTCAGAATGAAGTTGAAGTAAGTTTTAAATAAAGAATAATTATAGTTGAATATATGCATAATAGAAATACTATTTCAACTGTAATTTTCATCTACTTAACATAACTTATTAAGAACATTTCAACTGTTTATTGATTTATTCTTACTTTTATTAGTGGGACTTATTTTGTTCGAACTCTTTTAATACAATTCGGTATATTATCATATTCCCCTTGTATTTCTGTATTATAATTATCATCATTACCTGGTTCGATCGTTTATATACGTTTTCCCTTCTATAGAATTACTTTTATACTGCAGTCCTTATCGAAACTTTATACAATTAATCTTTGTTGCATACATCCCATCTCTTTATCATTAAGCATATACTCTTTGTAGAGACGGCATACGTTAAAATGGGCCAGTGAAAAGATCGTATTTAAAAAAATATATATGATGAATTTCCAAAATTAAATTATAGTATTTATAAAATAAGTAACATTTTGGCGATAGAGCTCCGTGGTTCACACGTATATGCCGAAATCTAGAGGTTCCATGTTCGCAAAACCTACGCATTACATTAGCCTGTCTTCTGAAAATAACGTATCAAAATTAGTATTCTAAGATGTCTATTGTGCTTTTATAAAGGTAACTGCAGCTTCTCATCCAATTTTCGGATTTTTACCATGCCAAATCACATTTCAATTATTTTTTGACGGATTGAGTGTTGCTATTCCTTGTGATGAGTTAAGGGCATAATAGATTCACTGATTGATATAATAATTAAGTGATTGATTTTGCGCTACTAAACAGATACTGTCAAGAATTGAATAAGTCAACTGGATTAAAGGAATAAATTATAAGCTGGTCAACATCATGAATTTTGGAATATAACTTTTTGTCCTTTGTTATATATATATATATATATATATATATATATATATATACATACACACACACACACACACACATATATATATATATATATATATATATATATATATATATATATATATATACATGAATAGCTTAAATCCATTAATTAAATCCATTAAAATATTTAGAGTATATGTGACGGGTTCAATACCCAATATCCTGGCTTAATTAGTTAAAGTTAATTAAATCTATACTTGCTTAATCTTTTAGTATTTTTCATTAATTTAAGATGAGAAAATTTTAAGTGTGGTGATTTAAGTGCAGTAATCCGAGGATAATAATGAGTAACATAATTAATTAATATTTCAACAAAAGCTCCTGATTTAAAACCATATTTGCTTTAGCCTTGTCAATTGATAGCGTCATGCATTGTTAGGGAATAATTATTCTTCCCTCTTACTGAAAAAAAAAGAAATAATACTCCAAACATTGGTTTAACTGATACTTAAATATATCTATTAAAAGAGGATGTAGGGTCATCACACATATGAACACACTCGCTCATTAATCGTTTACCTTTAAGTATAAAGTCTCCGAAAATTTTTAGCCAGTTAAGCAGTACAGTTACGAATAATGATGTGAAGTTAACTATAAATAAATTAAAAAAAAAACCACACATTTTTATGTGGTAAACGATCAGATGATAATAGAACGTTTGCGGATTTATAATGGTTGTATGATACGAAGGAAAACTTTTAGGTAATGGTGAATAAAGATTAATATCCAAGAAAATATACGTGGTGAATTGGAAATTTTCTTTTACTGCATTAAATGTTACAACTGAAACAAAAAAAAAAAAATGAATTCTCAACGTTGGTCGGTAAATGTCACAGCTTATTTATATTTATGACTAACTGACAAGTGTCAATAAAATATCTATTTTTAACCCTCCCCCCCCTTGTCATAATTGTGAAATCAGCCCGGATAAATCTGTTTATCCTTTGTCTCATATATTTACGTCTCTCTCCCTTTCTCTCTCTCTATGGCTTTCCTAAATGTACCGACTTGCACGATTTTAAAAGCGATGTAAATCAACATCTTGTTTATCTTCTATAAGCATTCTCTCAAATGGTGGATCCATATGATCGAGTGGCGATGTCCATTGAATGGATTGAACGTGATTTACAAAAAGTTTCTTTTCTTTATTACATTGATACACTAAAATATGTGTGCCTTTGTAGTAACGGCACGCAAGCACATGGTCTGTCCAATTGGATTGTTAAACACTGCTCTAATAGCCTTATATATATTCTGTCTAGCAATACACACACACACACACACACACACACACATATATATATATATATATATATATATATATATATATATATATATATATACATAACCACGCAGCTGATCAAACAGCCATGTGAAGGAGAAAATCAAACATATTATATATATATATATATACATATATATATATATATATACACACATATATATATATACACATGCACACCCACACACACAGACACACACACACATGTATATATATAAATATATATATATATATATATATATATATATATATATATATATATATATATATATATATAAGTTTTATTTTCCCCTTCACATGTCTGTTTGATTAGCTGCGTGGTTTGGGAAGTAAAAATGTTAAAGTTAAAAGTTTACTTGCGTGTGGAGTGCAAATCGTGCGACTGACAGAACGATTATTATCCTTGCATATGATTCCAAAAACCTGACAAAACATATATGTATATATATATATATATACATATATATATATGTATATATATATATATATATATATATATATATATATATATATATATATATATATATGCATAACCTCTATTTCCTATTTTGTTTTATCGAGCTTTTATGTCTGGTTGAGATTACTTTATATATAATAACTCTTCAATACTTATAATATACTTTAGTTTTGCCATCTTGGAGTATTTCGGTAAACTGAACTGTAATCCTTATTTTATTATATATATATATATATATATATATATATATATATATATATATATATACATGTGTTTTGCGTGTGTGTTTCAAGTTTATACATAATCAAATTTACTTAGAAACATTTTAATCACGTCTTTTTTTCTATTTTAGTAATGTGTAGATCTATAGTAATGCGTCTATTTGTATTCTTAGTAACGTTTCGGTATTACATAACACAATGGACAGAATCGATATCGTATCAGTTCTCTTTCTGTTGCCTCTGAAATGTCTACAAACATAATTCTAATGTAAACTCGAGTTCGTGTCTCTTTAACCTTTGGCTAAATTTTCTGATTTATATTCATTCAACTATAAGCCGTATCTGGTATTTCAAAACGCTTGGACCCGATTTAGAAATGTGATAATTATTTAACATATAATGCCAAGTAATTATTTAAACCAAATTAATTTCGCAGATTTATACTGCCATACTAAATTTAAAGTTAAATCTTTACATTTTGTACGAAATCTGCATCAACTTTAATAATTGAATGGAAGTTGTTACTAAGTGCATTGTAAGTGATTCCGTCATTCTGGTACCTCTACAGATTGACATGCAACTAATATATTCAAATTACTATGTTTGGTAAGCATTCATAGGCGTACGTTTTGGCACTGAAATATCTTTTCTCTTCGTTTTTTTTTGTTCTTTTTCGTTTTGTTCTTCCTCTGATACGATGTACTTCTCTGCATTCGTATACTTCTTCTACTATATAATTTTTTATTTTATTTTGAGTTTGTTAAGATACAGATGATGGTTATAATGCAACGTTCCAAAGGATGTAAAGCCTGGCGTATATCACTATCTTAACAGAACATATTCCACATAAATCTTACCCTGAATTAATACTTAAAAAAATGTGGGTTGTTTGTTTTTTACGTAAAGTACTTATCTAAATAAAATAATTGAAATACTGTACGTTATTAGAAGTAATTATATAGATTCGGTTGCAGATGGCCACATAGATTTTTTTTATTAGGTATAGATGTTCGTCAACCACTTCATATTTTACTGCTTTGCCATGCATTTAAATCTTCTAAAAGAAGAATTAGTACATTTGTAGCTCTTTTAAAATCCGTTGCAAATGTTTGTTTTTGTTCTGTATATAAGAATACAGAAAAACATATTTGCAACAGCTTTGCGACAGTAAGTGCAGTCTAAAAGTTTTACCTAAACACTTAGTACAGAATTTTCTGTTAACACAATTTCTGTTTACCATTAATTTTCCACTGAAAACGTCCATTGGTCTTCTCCTATATTAAGATATAAGAATCCCTCCTTGGTGTTAGTGTTATATACGAACAGTTATGGAGGGAGGTTTGGTTGGTAGTTTTTCTATCCTCCTTGACTTTCCACAAAAAAGAACAATATAGGTAAAAATCCTGGATAGTCCTAGTATATCGTGTTCAGATTTATGGAAGCAGTTTATTAGATTTATAACAGCATCTTTTCAATTATATAATTCTCTTAATCATTGTGTTTCATTTTCATTTCAACTTGATTTACTTGCTACAGGTGTTTGCCTATGTTTTTTCTCTTCTAATCCAATGACTTTGTTAATATCCTGACAATTCTCGCCGTTTTAGTGCGTTATGCATTTATGATGTTCCCTTTTATTTTCTTTTTCTTTGGATGGTATTAAAGACATTATTTTCCAGGGTTTATTTTATAGTTATCCTGCATTATTTTACATAATAGTATTTTCCTCATGTTAAAAATCTGATTTGGTTCCCTCTTATTTTTAGTAAATCGTAACACTTATACAGACCTAAATGTTACTCCAGGAGACGGCTAAATTAATAAGAGATAGACAGTGCGAAAATACCTTGATTATTTTGGAAATTATTTTAAAAATTATGTTTATACGTCCGAAAATCTTTGACGATGACGCAATCCATTTCCATATCTTGCAGGGTGTAATCAAGAATTCAAAAATAGGTAAACCCCGAATTTAGACTATTTAATATATACATTGGAAAATATTTGTGTAAAGATAATATTAGTATATGCTTCATTTGATAAAAAAATTAAAAAATATATATCTTAGGATAAACAATAATTATTTAATCATATCATAGTTTTCGTTGACCCAAGTATTGTATCATTACCAGGAAAATACACAGCAGCGTGATTTAGGAGATATTGATATCGACATGTGTAATAAAATGTATTCTACCTTCATAAATATTCCACGACGGAACTATGTGAGGCAAGGCCTTTTTTTATAATTTCTACTAGGATCATGTTAATGCTAAAAGGTATTGTTGAAATTATTTCTACTTAATAACATTGCTACTATATATATATACTAGCAACAGTACCCGTCGTTGACTAGGTTCAAAAACAGCCTACAGAAAATGGACTCTGATTTATGAAAGTATGATAGGTTATGAAAAGGATGGGTTGTAAATTTGGATTGAATTTGGGGGCATCAAAACCAAAGCAAAATATGATGAAAGTAAAAATAAAATAGATAAACCCCATAATTTATTATACCATACCTGTTCTCACTGAAACACTTATCGCAATATTCTGTGGGTCTATATTAAAAAAAAAACACTTAAACTTTGTGACATATTTCCATTTTTTGGACGTCAGGTGCGAACGAACCCCCACTAATGTTATTATACCATAGTTCTTCAAACTGAAACATAATTATCAAAGTATACTTACGCAGATAGATGAGAAAAGTATTTATTAAAGTGTGTGCCTATTTCCATTCTATGGAGGCCAGCCGCGAACGCAGACCCCACAATTTTATTATACCATCTCTATTCAAGTTAAAACATAACTTATCAAAGTATTCTTATGTGCATCTATATCAAAAAAAACTTTTAAACGTTTTTTTTTTAATTTGTACATTTTTTATTTCGATACCTTGTGGACTAGGCGCGAACGCAGACCCCACGGTTTTAATGAACTACCGTTCTGTCAGATCAAACACACAAATTCCTGTGTCTCGATACGTCTTCTATCAACATATGTAATCCGTTTTTTTTTTTTTTTAAAATATTCAACCATATAGGAGACTCTTCGTTACCAGATAACTTTATATATATATATATATATATATATATATATATATATATATATATATATATATATATATATATATATATATATATATATGGCGATTTTCCGTGGATCTAATTTTTCTTTATGTCGATTTATTTTCATATGGTTCTGAAATCAGACGTATTATTCTATTGCATAGTCTTTTCCTTTATCGAAATGTAAAGTCACGCGTTCTCACTATTTATAAGGGAAATCATGCCTATGGCACCGAGTGCGAACTATACAATTCAAAACCGCTTTAAATATTATCAAACTATCTTACTTGATCAATTAATTTCAACCTGTGATACCCACGCTTACATTGGCGCATCAACAAATTTACCAATAAATCAATTATTATCCGATCGATCATCTGATCGACTTTTGTGGAACTATTATTGCTATGTCCAATCATGTTTATTTAATTCATCTATCGAGCAGTCTGTCGACGGTGCGAAATATTTAGATTTAATTCAGCGTATAAATCAGTTGAAACATTCTTTCTATTCTGATTTGCAAGTCTTCATACCCGTTCCATCTTGATGTGCTCGTTGACTCCAGTTATTTAATGTTCATTAGCTTGTTTACTATATGAACATAGTTCCAAGAAATTTTACTTTATTGTCCTACTTGTACTAAATATAGGATCATCAGGCAATCGCAGAGGCAACTCAAGAAAAAGTATTTATTTAATGCGCATACAACCTCGCTTTTTGCCGAATGTGAAATTAGAAAAAAATCCTTTACTTCCTGGCTAGATTAAAAATACAGCACATATTTAATTAAGGAGTGTGGAATAATATAATTAGATATACGACTGCATTATACGTCCATACAACAAAAATATAACACAAACATAATAATAGAGAGGATCTAAAATTATATAAACTAAAGTATATAGATAAATATATTTAAGTTTAAACAAAGGTGCGAAACTTATATCTGTGGATTCGTACAATATGACTATAGCAAAGAAAACATATACAAAAATTTCTTCTATGTTCCGGAGATATAGCTCTAAATATTTATAATGTATTCATATCAAAATTCCAAAAGAACACTTATATAGACTTCTCCACAGGTGTTGGTATTTTTTTATGCAGTAAAATAATAAATATATACCCTTAAACCTAAATGCGATGCGCAGATTTGTGTTGATGTTAAGAACTTATTACACTTATTTCTATGTATATACAAGAAAAGAGTAAAGCGACTTAATACAATGCTTTACATGTTGTCAACCTAGGTCATCTATGACAATAGTTAATCAACATGATGCTTAGTGATACTAATGATATATTATTAATAAAAATATATAGCATATTTCCCCCACGCAGACACGTTCGTAACACACTTGGGATTTATATAAACTTGTGTATTTTACTTAAAAATCTAATAAAAATCTAAAAAAAAATAAATATGTGAACATACACTCCCTGTTATTTTGATTTATCTTTGCTTCTCTCTCTCTCTCTCTCATTTGTCCTCCCTTTTTCCACATATCTCTCTCTTTCTCTCTCTCTCTCTCTCTCTCTATATATATATATATATATATATATTATATATATATATATGTTTAGGGGATTAGAACAAGAGTCTAAAGAGCAGAGAATATTTGAATGTATTACTAAGTTGTTTAATACAATTAAAATAAAGGAAAAGAAAACAGTGCTCGTTGTAAGTAAGATATATAATAAATTCGATAGGCATATATGTCTATGAGCTATTTTAATAATGAGTAAGATGATTGATAATTTTATAATTAAAATTAAAAATTAAAAATCGGTTTCATAAGGAAGAACATACAAAATCTATAAATTGTACGATCGTTCCGGAAACAATGTTTTTATTGTGATAGACAGTCAGTCTTGGGCAATAATTTTATGATATAGTTTTTTGAAACAAAGTCTTCTCATCCGCAAAAATATTGGGTCGATTTTTTTAAAAGACAACAAAAATATACCTATCAGTTTTAAATAAGGTAGATGTATCTTTTAATGGTTCGGCTCCTAAAAGTAATACGTATCATCGCCGATGCATTCATTTGGTAAATGTAGTTTATATATATATTGAGTAAAACGATTCATAATTTTGAATTCAAAATCAGTTTCAAAAGGAAACACGAACAACTTCAACTCGACTGTACGATCGTTTCGGAAACGATGTTCCATATTAATATGAATCGTTTTACTCAATAATAATATAGCTCTAGGATATTTATACCTTTTTAGCTTATCGTATATCTACAGTACAATGAACACTGTTTTCTTCTAAAAGTAAAATTACATTTACTAATACGTTAAAATAAACTCCGCTCTTTAGACTCCATGCCTAATTCCTTCTAATATATATATATATATATATATATATATATATATATATATATATATATATATATATTTATATATATATTTATATATATAACATTTATTTATACAATGATTGTATTCATCCAAAGAATTATACCGATTGCATGTACAATATCAAATAAAGAATTAGTTCTGTTATAATAAATAGGAAATCAGCATGAATTATAATATATTGAAGCGTAATTTTTTGTTTAAATTTCATTCAGAAAACATCAATCTTCAGAACAGAAAATTAAGAAATAAAGAATACAGATCAGATTTTTTTCCTTAACCCACGGATTTGCGATAGTAAGAACAGCCGACTATCAACTCGATGGATGTAGGTTCGATCCATGGCTGGGGAAAGATGTATTTCTAGCCGCACGGATGTGTTGTGACACCACGAAGCAGTACTGTATGTGGATTATATATATATATATATATATATATATATATATATATATATATATATATATATATATATATATATATATATTCATATTTATATATATTGTTATATATTATAATTGCTAAATGAATAATCGTAAATGATTAAGTTCCTCGTGAAATAGTGATATGGTGGTTAGTTATTTATGAGCTATATATTTTAAAGCCAAAACCTAAGTACCCTCCTTGATCTTTAAACTTTCTTTTATTCTTTAGACTACCTAGGCTAAAATTGTTAAAGGGTGATTAGGACTACTAACAATGTGGATATAAGAAGTATTTTTAAAGGGATTTTCGGATGATTGTTTTAACGGATTATTATCCTATTTAAAGTCATGATGTTATGACGCTTATTAGAGTCCGTGCAATTAATAATAGGGTTTTGATTGAGGAGTTATTGATTAGTTTGTCAAAGGTGGGAACTTTGTGGGTGGGCGGAAATTGTGGAAAGGTGTATATGCTGAGGTAAAAAGGATGGTGTATAATACAAATTGTGAGATAGGAAGGTATAATTAAGGAGGGGTTTGATGTGGATGCCTGTAGGCGTTTACATAATCTTTTATGGTGTTAACTAAAAGTAGGATTCTATAGTTAGGATATGGCAGGTTACATGTAAGTGTGTACCTTGTTTGATATGAATGTGACATTTATTAACAAAAGATGTTGTCGATTAAGCTAATTGAGTTGTTTATAAAGTATATAAGAATCGATTGTAAATAAAGATATATGGTGAAGTTGTGTTGTTCTGTAAAATGTGATGTGTGGAGGGCATTATTTTTGTTGCCTAAAGCTGAATTCTTTCTGTTATTTCAAATTGGCCGTATCTAATTTTTCTCTCATGTTTGCAATTTGATACCAATTATTTTTTTTCTTTTTATTGTTGGTTTAGAAAAAGTGATTATATTAACTGTTTCAGAGGTACATAAGTTACATGATTTTGAGCCTGATGCGTATGCCTTATTTTTTTTATTATATGCCATACCATTAAGTAAGTCATCATTTTATGCTTTTCATAATGGTAGTTAAAAAAGTGTTTTTTTATTTGGTGTATTTTCGCTTCGAAGGAATACAAGTTGGTTGAGATTCTTATTTTTTTTAACGTAGAAGTTGCGCCTATGTAAGTTAAATTTTTAGTTTCATTATTTAAGAGCGCATTTAGGTTATCTGAATTGGTAATAAAATATTTTCACTAGTTTGTTCTGAATTGAGTTATTCACAGAGGAAGTGTGAGATGCATATTATAGAGGTACGTCTGCATATTCATTGTTTATATATATATATATATATATATATATATATATATATGTATATATATATAAATAAATATATATATATATATGTTTGTGTGTGTATGTATCTGTATGTGGATGTGCAGAAATATACATATGACTGTGTTTGTTTGTATGCGTATTTGCGCGTGGGTTGGTGTATATATTAACCCATAACCACCTAAAAACAACTCATTGTCAACTGAAATGAATGAGTCGACTTTTACGTACCAAACACATGTGACACTAACACAAACCCTCTAAAATGTATCCAACTCCCAATGGGGGTAGAGATTTAATTGCTGCCCACCACAGCAATATGTGGCACAAGGCCGGAAGTTGGGGATCCATCAGGCTCACCTAAAAGAGGGACACTCCTGCAATTGTAAAAATTCCCTGAGTAACCTCGTCGGAATCCCCGTTCGGTGCGCCTCAAGCAGTAAGCGATAAACTTACTCCACTGGAAAGCCCAGTGGCAAGGTATGTGAGGGTGGACCTCCTAGATATTGCCCAGGGGGTGTACCTCAGTCCGACAGGTGCTGCGCCGGTTCCCGTCCCCTCACCTGTCGATCTGAGTGTCAAGAACGGATCCTTGACGAGTACTTCTACCCTGTCTCCCTACAGCCGAAGCCGCTAGGAGACATATTCCCATCGGACGAACTAATGGGGGTATGCGACGAATGGATTCGCCAACCATTTTTATTACCACCGGCTGTGCTAAACAACCAATGCAAACCTTTCAAAATGATTATAAAAATTGTCGAATTTTGGATTCAATCAGTTCGCCGTTAACCACGCCACGGACTGATTCTTGGCCGCCATCTTGGTTACTGGCAATTACTGATCTGAACTACGCCGCCATCTTTGTTACTGCCAACCGCATTTGATTCTTGGCTGCCATCTTGGTTACTTCCAATTACTGATTTGAACTACGGTTCAACATAATGTCTCAAAACTTAACAAACCCTTTCTCTTTTTCTCTCTCTCCCACCCTCTCTCTCTCTCTCTCTCTCTCTCTCTCATCTATTTAATATACCTTGCTAAACAACCGAAAAGCAGTCAAAAATTTTAAAAGCAAAAAATGAAATGTGTTTCCCTGTCCTCTCCTTAACCCCTTCCTTTTTACAATACTCTGCCTCCTTCCCCCTCTCCCTATATCCATATATCTCCAACCACTCCTACCCGAATCTCTACATCCCCAAACACACTACAATCTAATGTATTTCAACCTTAAAAACTTAACTCTTAGCGATACCCGTCTTCTGCCCCTTATTATCTCTTACCCTTCCCACTTTCTTTTCTTTTTTCTCATATTTCCTCTAAAACACTTCTTCCAAATACTAACAACCATTTCTGTCAGGTCTGACGCCACTCTTGGATCGTAAACATGGTCCAACATCCGAAACATATTTAACTAAACAGATATAACGTAATACAAAACTTAAAAAAAATACACATATATTTCCTCTGCAATCGTATTGAGCACTATCTTTAGGTGTTTCCTAATTACCAGTTTTACTATATATATATATATATATATATATATATATATATATATATATATATATATATATATATTTTCTTGTGTATTATATATTATATATATATATATAATTTTCTTGTAAGTGGGGTACTTCAATTTATAGTAGTTTTTAGTTTCAGATAAAAATTCATGCGCTATTTATTCTAATGGTTGTACACACACACACACACACACACACACACACACCCACACACACACACATATATATATATATATTTATTTCAACCTCGGAATAATTTTCTTATATCATTACAATTTGTTTCGATATTCAGGACAAGCGAGCGAGAGTATTTTACTATATACTTCATATATTGTGGTACAAGAACATCTCTCTTATACAAGGCCGAAATAGCTCGAGGATAATAGTAAATAGGATGAGATAATAGAGGAGTAATAATTAATTACTGGAAAGTTGATAAAGATTGATTATTTAAGTGGTCAGCTCACAAAGAACCTGTTTACATTCGACTTGATACATACCATATTGTAAACAACCAGAAAGAAAGTCAGTAAATGCGGTGTTATGTTTTCATATTACGCTAATTGTCACAAATTATATATTTCAAAGCGCATTTGATTTATTATATATGAAAATGATAATGAAATAAAGATATATTTGTGTCCATATTAAGTAGCTCTGAATGATTAAATACATTATTCAGTTGTGCGTACGCTTATAACTAAATATTCATTTTTGTTGGAAAAATAAAACAACTGAGAAAGTAAACAATCTGCTCATGTAATAAAGAACCAACACATTTTTGCATTCAGTTTATCCCGCCTCCACCAAAAATGCCGGTAATATATTAACCGTCTGACATCACTACTTTTATAGTCATATGATATTTCGCCATAGATGATATTTACAACGGAGAACTACTCACCTTTTGATAAAATCTGTTCAAGAGGATCTAATTACGCAAATAACAGTATCGATCAATGATGACAAATGTAATTATTTCCTGTGAAATAGCAATGTATAATAAAATCTATAACAACGCATTAGCTAATTACCGATATTAATATTCAATTAATAGGAATTTGTAATTTTAATATTAAGATACTAATTTGATGAGCAACATCCATTATGTTAATTAAATCACACAACCGTTTTATTTTTTATTGAAGATATGAAAAAAGAGCAATAAAAAATCAATAACAAAAGAAATAATTATTTTGAGTATATTGTTGTGCGAGAAAATGCATATATCATTAATTTATTGCGCTTTGATACAGTGTCGATATATAAATATGCTATTAAGCAGCTTTCACTCTCTGGCTATATCCAGATCATTCTCGCTGTGTCAGTCTGTTGTCAGTCTGTGTGCCCGTAGCTCTCTCTCTCTTTCTCTCTCTCTCTCTCTCTTTCTCTCTGTCAGTCTGTGTGTGCCTGGCTCTCTCTCTTTCTCTCTATCTCTCTTTCTCTAACTATATATATATATATATATGATATGATATATATATATATACATATATGATGGTACGATTAAATTAATTTAACATGACTACATTCATATGTAAATATAGATTTATAGATGCATATATTTATGCTGAGAAAGTTCTGACGCATGTATGCATGAAATAACTGATCTGCCATCATTATGTGTATGTATGCATATATAAATATTTATGAGTGTATATGTGTATGCATGTTTATATATGTGCATATATGTATATATGTGTATATATGTGTACATATGTTTATATGTGTATGTATGCATATATGTGTATACACTTTTTGTGTGTACGTATGTATATGTATGTGTACATATACATATATATGAATGCTTATGTATATGTAGGTATATGTATGTGCATGTGTGCATGTATATATGTATATGTGTACATTTAGGTGTGTATATGTATATGTGGGTATGTATGTGTGTGCCTGTATATATGCATGCATATATGTGTATATATGCATGGGTGTATATATATGTGTGTATGTGTATATATGCATTTTGCGTATGAATGTATTGTGTATATATATATGTGTATATGTGTATATGTTTGTATATATAGAGATATATGTATACATGAGTGTGTATGTGCATACATGTATGTATGCTTGTATGCATATACATATGTATGTGTACCAGTGACCGTATTCAGTGTTATGTCTGCTTGAGGGTTCCTGGCAGGACGAAATAGTCACCTTCGGACACATGTATTTCAGTTCTGATGGAGTGGCACTCGTCGTACAAGACGTTGCAATTATCATGTACATATATCTTTATATATATAAATATATATATATATATATATATATGAACTATACACTTTTTGTGTATTGATATACATATTAAAAACAACTTTTTTTTTCTATTTATTTAATAAAGAAGATACAACTTTGTAACATGTAGCTAACGTGTAAAACATTCAATCTAATTAATTACCTACAATTTTTAAAGATTTTCTCATGAGATGACCATCTTTAGTTTACTATCACCTGTAATTATGTATGCATATATTCCACATAATTTATACTTGCGTTATATTTGCGTAAAAATAATATAATAATAAAAAATATTTTATATATATATATATATATATATATATATATATATATATATATTATGCATATAATATAGATAGTTGTTTTTTAATTGCCTACCAATCATCTCTGTCAGTTTTTTTCGTCTACATACAAGAAACATTATACATAGGGTATTTGGACCCATGCGAGACTTTATGTTAGGGTTGCAGCCGGGGATATTTGGTGAAAAATATGTGAAGATTAAAGAAATAGAATGTTCCAGGTGATTGTCTATCAACGTCATTACGAATATGCATGTAATAGTTGATCTTTGAATGAGTAGCGTCATAGTTCATGCTTACATTTTCAGCATTGTTTCAAATGTCTTTATAGCTCAGGCATGACATTCAAGGAAGAAGTAAATCTTAAGCGGTTTGGCTTTGATTCTCGGTGGTGACGTACGAGTCATTATCTTTACCTTTTAAATCATTACTATATATTTGGTGTAATCATAAATACAAACTCTGCATTAATCAATATATAATATTAAAGGATAATTTACAACCGGGCAATGTCGCTTGGCCATGCTAATATATATATATATATATATATATATATATATATATATATATATATATATATATATATATATATATACACCCATATGGGAGTAGGGTGTATGGGCGTGTGGGGGTAGGGTGGGGGTATGTGTGTGGAGGAGTTGTGTGGGGGGTTGTGTGTAGGGGTTGGTGTGTGTGTGTGCGTGTGTGTGTAGAAAAAGTCTCCATATTGAAATTAAATTTACAATATTTTATTCTAAACATGTAATGACGAGGTAAACCTGGCAGGTTTTTATTCCATGGAGTTTAAAAGAAAGGAACTTCTCCTCAGAGTAATAATAAAAAAAAAAAAACGTTTAAAAAAATCAGGTTTGGTGTGTTTTCGTTGGTTTGGTTGTTTTTGTTTTACGGCATATCAACCCTTTTCAGGTTATTTTTGCCGAATCCAAAGATTTTGAAGAAAACATTTTTAATAGAACATATTTCTATAAAGAAAATTCAAAATTCAAAATTAAATATTTTGATAAAATGAAATGGAACAGTAAGGTCCAATATAGATGTTTGTAAATATGCAGTGCTACCCAAATGGTTGCAATTGGTAGGACGTGTCCTGGGTCTAACATCAGTTCTATCATTTCAAACTAAATATCTTTTTAAAGATTTATATACCTACTTATTTTCGTATCTGTATTAAAAAAACGAATTTCAAATTAAATATCGAACGATGGTACCACTAATTACCTATACCCATTAAATATGTTTTATTAATCCCCATTATCGATTTCATAAATTAGATTTCTATATTTATTAAACTTATTTAAAAAAATATATTTTTTAATTTTTTTTTTACCGGACAAATTAACTAAGTTAAATCGTTAGGAAACAACGTAAGTTCCGTATCGAGAATTTGCTTTGTTTACAAACAAAAATATCTGCTAGCTTATATATGTGATTTAAGACACGTTTGATTGTAAAACTTATTCAATAAGGAAATAAAGTCTAACCATTACTTCATTTTTATTCTTCATTTAAAATTAAGGATCTCACTTTATTTTTTATTTTAATTTTTAAGTTTTTTTTTATTTTCTTTCGTTCTCTCCTATTAAGATATACGATTATCGGATATTTTAAATGTAGAAGGGAGATAATTCTGTAACTTCGGAATTTTAAAGGATTAGTTGAAGCTATACGTTACCAAAATCCGAATAAGTATTCCAAACGATGTGATTTTAACTTTGACACGTCGGTTCCCGTTAGATCCCTATAGTTAAGCAACGATAGGCCTAGACATTTTACGGACTTCCAGGATCTGTATGTGCTCTCCGCTTATTTCCGTATTGCAACTTAACGCAAGAGTTGCCTATTCAAGAGCGGTGTTTGGGGATTTACCTTACCTTTGAAACATAATTAAACGCGTATTTGACCCTACAAGGGGTATCATTTGTCGTTCAAGATTGATCATAGGCATCATACACGCACACGCACACACACAAAAAATTATATTATATATATATATATATATATATATATATATATATATATATATACAAAATAACATAATAGAAAATAACACTACGCCGGATTTCATCGCTTACATGTAACTAGTTTCGATGTTAGTTCCAGACGATAGGAGGGAATCTGGTACTCGATTTTTGAAAACTGAACTCAATAGATTTATGCAATGAAGATATGAGTCTTTACATACAGCATTTCATTTATTTCGCTGTTTGCTTTTTTCTGATTCATAAGGTCGGCGTTAACTCAGTCTATGATGTATGTTCTTTATATTTATCGGTTGTGTATTTTTATATTATTTTTAAACTAATAGATATTTTTCTTCCGTTTTATTTTCTAGGTAAGTAGCAGTTTGATTCATCCTCAAAAAGAATACAGCTCACAGAGAATTTTTGTACGACGTCTGTTTTATCATTTGAAATCTAACCTTGATTAGGCGTGAGTAGCAGTTTTAACTTCGTATGCACTATTGGCTGGTTATGTTAAATTTACAATGTAGAAAATCTTGCAACAAACGGTGAGAATATAATAATTTATTTGGTACTACGTTTTCTTTTATTCAAATTTATTAAATATAAAGTAAAAGTAAAAATATCTGAAATATCCAGCAATACCAAAAACTACTTTCTTAATGGTTATTAGTCTTGAGACTATACACTGAGCTCACATCGTATTTAAACACAAGGAGTGTGAGAAATGGAATATTGATTAATTTAATGTATATCCAGCATAGGTAAAGTTTAGAAAATCTTGTTCTCGTGTAGTATTGGAAATGAGATATTTTTCAATATATTATAATGATTATAAATCGTGTATACCCCTAGTTTTTCAAAGAGACAAAATACACAAGATATGTTTTATATGACATTTAAAAAAAATAGTATACACACGAAACCAAAAAATAGAACATTTTCGTATATAACTTTATTCGTATTCTGGCGAATTAGGTTCTATATTCGTCATAAATAATTCTTAAATAATTTCGGTATATTCTTCTTCTATTTTCACGCTAAAGTCACTTCGCATTTCTGTTTGGTTTTACTCTCCCAGGAAGCACAGTACATTTCTTACAGTGTTTATAAGAATTTACATTTAGTCACAGGAAATTAACATTTTTGGTTATAATTATAGATTCATGAATTTCTCAGGGTTCTATTTAATATACTTATGCGTGTGTTCAATGTTTTGGATAATAGACATAATTAGCTATATTTCTACTTACAAAGAAAGAATGTCTCGTTGATAGTGCCGGTTCCGTAATGGTTGTTATGAAGACTTTTGTTTGTTGGGAGAGAAAATATAAATCTAAGGGGACATGAGAGAAATGAAAAGTCAACAACAAAAACTGATTCATTCTGATAGAGTACAAGTGTAAACATGTTTTTAAAGTAAAAGCTGGTTCTTCATTTCTGATATTTTTCTTTTAATTCTGTAATATTCCCAATACTTTGCCATTAGACATAGAGATTAATAACTTTTGTACAAATGACAGGACGATAAAGTAAATTTATAAATGGAGATAGGTTTCTATTTGTCTCAATAAATGTCTCTATAAAGTCAGCCGCGTAATGTAATGAACAACTTATTTATCGCCTGACCAGGTACTTTTTAAGGAACCGCCATGGGCCAGTTTTTAGCTGATATACTTTTCATAATAAGATGCAAGTAAGGTTTCAATATGAGAAAATATAACTCGCCAAAAAGCCCAACTCTTCATACACAAAAAATCGCTTTATTATAGCTTTAGAATTCGTTTCTTCTTCACTAACCGCAGAAATCCGGATATCCGAAGCGATACTACACGTTGTTATTAGCATATAAATTAATTAATTATATATCTTATCGAAAAACAAGTGCAATACTGATGTTCTAAATATTATCTTTGGAAACATATGTTTTTTACACAACATATAATTTCAACAAACCCTTAAGAATTGTGTAACTAAAAATTAAATCACCTGCCAAATTTCATATTTTTTAATTTTCACACATTTTTACTAATTTTCCCGGATTAAAGCCCAAATGTAAAATTTCGAATGCGTTTAAGTACCTGATAATTAAAGTTTCATGTCTGTTGATCAAAAAGACTAGGAGGAGTATGAAAGACAATTTTTTTATACAGAAATATATACTTATTAATACGCATATACATTTTTAATATATATATATATATATATATATAAATATATATTACGCATACACATATGAGGCATGTAGAAATAATGTAAAATATCTTCATTAATACGTAATAGAAAGCTAAATATTATCATTCCATGAGAAAACCAGAAAAAAATAATAGGCAATACATTAAAATAATTTTTAAAAATAATATGCAAATTTGCTAGATATTTTGCAAGTAAATGCCATGCCACGACTATATCTAAAAAGTTGTATTTGTCTTCGTAAGTAAAGTAAACATGGTTCTTGGCCTTCGTGCTAAGATAAAAGTGTAAAATCTGTTCTGACGCTGCATATTTAACTTCACTAATTTAATATGCGTTTGAAGAGGAAATGTATAATACCTCCTCCAATATATGTTTCCAGATGCTTTCTCCTCTGTTTTCAAAATTTCTCCTTTCATAATCAGTTTTAATCTTTATAAAGTATATATATTTAGTAATTGCTTAACATTTTTTATGCAAATGATTAATTTCATATTTACAGTTTCTTTCAATGCATTTACCTGCAAAATTTATTCTATATTTTGAAAACCTCATTCCTCTGATGAGAAGAACTGCGTTTTCGAAACTTTCTGGAATAAGTTTATCTGTACATCTTATCGGATTATTAAAATTATGTATACCTACATTACAGGTTTATCATGTTTAAAAAAATTGAATTAATTTGAATAAATTTTCAATAATAATAATTTCTTATTTATATAACTATATATATATATATATATATATATATATATATATATATATATATATACAGTATAAGCCATAATATAAGGAACGGAAAAAATACAATTATTCATGTATATTTAAAAAATTAGAGCATGGATTTTTCTGAAATACCCAGAAGAAACAAATAGAACCAATGTGTATAGTACAAAAAATAAAAAATAAATAAAATTACGATTCAATATTGACAAATATTTTAGTTTTAAATTATATCTGTGGATTTATCCTGGCCAAAAGTTAAGGAACGAAATAGAAATTTATGTTATTTTTAATGCAAATGTTTTAAAAAATAAATTCATTCAATATTTACTGAGCATCCCTTTATTCTTTATGACCTCACTGCATCTTCGACCACAAGACTGGATTAGTTTCTTGTAAATATCAGGATTTATCTTTTTCCACTCTTCCTTCAATAAATCCTACAAATGATTTTGATTTTGGAGATTCCCCCGTCTGTTCTCTTTCTCCGATCATTTTCCAAACATTTCCTATCGGATTCAGATCCGGACTCTGCGTTGGCTACTCCATTACTCTCATTTCTTCTTCCTCGAGGTAACTTATCACTTTTTTAACTTTATGGCAAGGGGCGTTATCTTGCATAAAAATGCTTGACTGATTAGGTGAAAGGCGTAAGCTCTCAATGACATGTTGTTGAAAGAGCTGCTTATAAGTCACCGCATTTATCCTACCATAGATTCGAACTAGAGGGCCAACTCCTTCCGAGGATATCATACCCCCACACCATTACACACACCCCTCCGAATTTAAGTGTCTTTTTAACACATTTGGAGGATAATCGTTTACCTGCTTTACGCTGTACATGCTTCTTTCTATCAGATCCAAACAAATTGAACTTGGATTCATCGCTGAAGTGAACCTTAGCGCATTGTTCATCAGTCCAGACGACATGCTCATAGGCAAACTTCAAACGGCTATTTTTGTTCTTCTTGAAGATCAAGGGTGTAGATACTGGCACCCTGGCATGCAATCCGTCAGCTGCTAACCGTCGAGAAACAGTTTTTCTAGATATATTTTTCCCAGTCTGTTCATTAATATCACGAGTAATTGATGTTGCGGATTTGAATCGGTCATTAAAAGCCTGCCTTACCATAATCCTGTCTTCTCTTTGAGACGTTTTAGGGGGTATTCCGGTTTTAGGGGGTGTTTCTAGTGTATTTTTATTCTTAGATCGAGGTATCACACGATGAACAACACTTTTTGAACTTCGAACGATATTAGAAATTGTTGAAATTGATTTCTTTTCTTTGTAATTTTCTAAAATGAATTTTTTTCTTGGAGAGACAGACTTTTGCGAGTCGGTGACGTCATTTTTCTTTGTTGTGCTTATCAGCAGTTCCAATATTAAAAACTAGCTATCTTATGTAAAGTTTAGTCTCTTAAAAATTAATTTTCTATTTCGTTCCTTAACTATTGGCCAGGATAAATCCACAGATATAATTTTAAACTAAAATATTTCTTAATATTGAATCGTAATTTTTTTTGGGCACTAGTTCATACACATTTGTTCTATTTTTTTTTCTGAGTATTCCAGAAAAATCCATGGACTATTTTTTTAAATATACATGAATAATTGTATTTTTTTCCGTTCCTTATATTATGGCCGATACTGTATGTATAAATACACACACACACACGAACACACACCCACACACGCACACACACATACACACATGTATATATATGTATATATATATATATATATATATATATATATATATATATATATATATATATTGATCGATTGGTTATTGCTATTTCTTCAGATGAGTTAAGGGCATAATAGACTCACTGATTGATATAATAATTAATTTATTGATTATGCGCTACGAAACAGATAGTGTCAAGAATTGTAAATGTCAACTAAATTAAATGAATACATTCTAAGATGGGCAGCATCATCAGTTTTAGACCACTTAAAAATCTTTAAAAAAACAACTCTTATTCAGGATAGATTTTTATCTCTTCCAACTTAAGGTTACCAATACTTCAATCTAAAAGGTGATGGAAACAAAAAGGTACACTCCAAAATTCCTTTTTCAAATTAACATTTTTATTAAATTAGGCCTTTTACACATGATCAAAATTATAAGAACAGAGACAAAAATTGTATTAAATTGTACAAAACGTGTATGAAAAGTGTATGAAAACATTCAACACTAAAACTTAATAATGAGTTCTACCTCCACTGCTTTTGATTACTTCAAAAATTATTTGGGGAATGCTTGAAGTAAGGGTTTCTATTAAGGATCGGGAGATCCTGCTTCAGTTTCTGAAGATGGCTTCACGAAGTTAATTTTTTTTTAATATCGTTTGCTATTTATAAAAATCTCTCCAGTCACCCATCCCCACACATTTTTCATTCAATCATTCAGACTCTATTTTTCTTGTAAAAAGATGAAGGTCCGTCTTGTAGTGCGGGGTGCAGCATTAGTCTGTTGGAATAAAAATCCATTCCCACACAAACGATAACTCTCCATCATAAAAGATGCTTTTTGTAGCAGGCTAAGATAACAAAGTGCTAACAGACAACCCTGCACAACCTGGGGCTGCAGCACCTGGAGCTCCATCGTCCCTATGTAAGAAAAGGCGCCCCATACCATTACGGACCCTCCACCATTATGACGCGTGGTAAAAATTCAAGCGGGATGTTTTTGTCATGCCACTATCGCTGGAAGCCATCAGGACCATTTAAATTGGATTTTTCTCATCAGAAAACATTACATTCCTCCAATGCCTAACGCCCCAGGTTTGGTATTCACGACCAAATCTTAAGCGGTTCACTTTGTGACATGGAAGCAATCGAGGAATTTGTATACACTTTTTATTTACCATGCCTTTTTGTTGTTAGTGCCGTCTGATGGTTATTGGACTGCAATCCGCATCTTAAACCACCTTAATTCGACTAGAAGAAAGTCCTCTGTCATTCATAACAACCTGTACGATTCTCCTACTCAATGCAGGGGAAATTCTGGGGAGGGGGATCTACCAAAGGAATTTGCTTTCCCATAATTCTCAGTTTTCTTTAGAAAGTTGCAAAGAACAGTTTTACTGCAATTTACCTTAGTTGCTTACGCTCCCTGTGAAAAACCTAGAATTCGAGAGCGCCCAACTGCGGTTAGTTTTCTTGCTTTAGGCAAGGTGACACCTTTACACAGGGATTTATAGTCTCTAACTGAACTAAACACATTAGAATTACCATAAATCTTACAATTTATCTCCTTGGTCTAATATTTTTGATCATGTGTAAAAAGCTTAATTTCATAAAAATGCACATTTCTAAATAAAATTTTTGGAATGTACCGTTTTGTTTCCATAACTTTTAGATTTTAGTATTAGTAACCTTAAGTCGGAGGAGTGTAAAATCCATCCTTTAAAAAGGGTTTCTGTTTTAAAGGTTTTTAAGTGACCTTAAATTTTTGATCAGCAGTGTATATACAGAGAGTGATAAGGAGCCAAACAGACAGAGAGAGAGAGAGAGAGAGAGAGAGAGAGAGAGAGCGAGGGAAAGATAGAGTAAAAAAATATAAACAGATTGTATATTATTTGTAAAAACAAAACACTCTTGACAGTACATGTATTTTATAAAATCTACTGATACATTTGCACGACACAGTGGTTCACTAATTACAATAAACTTATATGATAAAAATAATTTGATATGGATTCGATATCGTATTTTATTTTACGAATTGGTTATGTAGTTCTTACTGAACGACTATTGATTATAATGGTCTTATTGATTTTTAGTGTTGTTCTGTCAATAATAATGCATTTTGAAAGCTAATCGTTTCATAGAAAAATCTTTAATGAAAATAATTATATTAATGGATTTAATCATTTTTTATACTCGAATTATTGCTATTATGATTCCCATCTGAGACAAAAGTGCACATAATGTTCAACGCAGTAATATTAAACAACAGTAATGATTGTATTTAAATTTAGTTTTAAATTGCAGATCTGTTTAGGTAATAGGTTTAACTACCAGTTCGGCGAAGGTCAAAATAAATTAGTCGTAAAAAAAATCTTCATTAGAAAAGCAAGCAGGCGAATACAAATTTACACGCATATTATTTTACATGCATTAGATATCGTTGATTGATGCCCAATCTGCAAACGTAAGCGGTTGTTCGTAATATATTATATAATCCATCAATTAACAGAATATTCATTAATATTTAATTTTTAATTGGGCCGTTAACGCATTTTAAATAAAACACCTACAAATTAATCAAAATGTAAATTACTTGCAACGATAAAGGAGAACAATATATGACAATAAAGTCGTAATAATAATAATAATAATAATAATAATAATAATAATAATAACAACAACAACAATAATAATAATAATAATAATAATAGTAATAATAATAATAATAATAATAAAGATAGCAATACGTGTCCAGGTTTTTCGAATAGGGACATTCATTGAAAATGGACACATTAAATTATAATCACCTTAGATATAATCACCTGCGGCTGCAATGCAATTGTTTTACCGTTCCAACAACGTCTGAAAGAGCGCATGGGTGTCCTCTTTTGTCAGCGTTCAATGATCCTTGTCTCAGTTTTTGTTCCTCTACTTAATTGTCTCATAGTGACAGCCTCTATTTTTTCCTTGACCTTACTGAATAAAAAAAATCACAGGGAGCAAGGACTGGACAATATGCAGGGTAAGGAAATGTCTTAACACCCAACTGGTCAAATCGTTTTTAACAAAGATGAAGTTGTTGACTAGGACATTTGCATACATCTTCCGCATGTTCAGTTCCTGACGAATAATTTTGTGTACAGCTCCCACACTTACATCTAAGTGTGCACTTATTGTCCGTATAGACACACGACGGTCCTCATCCATAAAATTCTTTATTTGACCAATTAACTCTAAATTCCTTATGTCTCCCAAACTCTACCTTTTCACTCACAGACACCCTGCTTTACTTTAATTTTTATGTCACTGTAAAAAGTTATGCTCGATCCAAGCAAGATGATCAAAAAGCAATCTGAAGATTGTCATACTTGTCTGTGGCATTTTTCTAAGTTTTAAAAATAC
Source organism: Euprymna scolopes (assembly GCF_053919585.1). NCBI lineage: Eukaryota > Metazoa > Mollusca > Cephalopoda > Sepiida > Sepiolidae > Euprymna > Euprymna scolopes. The sequence goes on from NC_136495.1 coordinate 125,790,208, forward strand.
ATTCATGACATACTATTCTTCTAAAGTTTTTTCACGTCCATATTCCATTTTTCAAATTCAGTAGCTGTTAGAATAAAATTTAATATAGTGTATTCTGATTCCTGCTGTAGCTGTACCTTTGAATCTGAAATTATAAATATCGGTCAGTTATCTAGAAGGTCTATAGCAATCACACACTGAGTTTCAAAATCTACGACAATTGTAAATAACTGTATAACTAACTCTGAGAACTATTTTAAGGCACCTAGAATGTCAGATATACGATACTTTCTTCAACCTCACGAAGCAATGCACAGCTCTCTACGGATAGCTGCCTGTGTGGGGCAAGAGTTGCACAATATCCAATAACACTTCTTCTGACCCGCCACTGCTTGTGTCCAGTGGAAATATTATATATAATTCTTAAGGAACTAGGCTGTCCTTATATTTTTGTCAAGTTGCTTCAGCAGTTACACCATGATATAAATCCCTCAGTGAGCTTTAATGGATCTCTGTATGATCAAGTTTCAGTTGAAAACGGTGTGAAATAAGATGATATACTTGTTCCTATATTTTTTGTATATTTTGCTGTGATACTGACGTAGGCTTTTAATAATTGTGATACTAGGGTGAAGTTTCGGTTTCGTACATCAGCTAACCTTTTTCATCTGAGACGTCTCAACGCAAAGTTGAAAAATTGTCAGACCTTTGTTCTTAAACTTGTATACGCAGATGATGCAGACCTTGGTTGGCATTCAGAAGCAGACACACAGATGATGAAGTCAGCAGATGCTTGATAAGCTGTTGTACTTATCGTCAGCCTCAGGAAAACATGTTATATATTCCAATTCTATAGGAATGCCATATGTAGAACAAAATATACTTGTTGATGGAAACAAATTAAATGTAACGGACATGTTTGTATATCTGGGTAGTACGCTGATTAATGAGGGTATGCTTGATGCTGAGACAAATTAGAGAATAGGCAAACCCAGTTCTACTTTTGGACAACTAAAGGCACGTATGTGGTAAGATGGGGGAAGCACATGAAAAACAAAGCTATTTAAGTCAGATATTGTGCTAACATTTATTGGAAAGGTTTCATAAAAGTTGTATTCGCAGAATAGTAAATATTAACTGGAGGACTCAAACGCCTGACATTGTAGTACTTGAAAGATCAAATAATACAACTAGAGAAATGAAAATCATTCACAATCAGATGCGCTGGTTGAGGCACTTGGTCAGACGAACGAAGGAGAACAAAAAACTTCCTAAGTAACTGATATATAACAAGATAGATAGAGGTAAATGCCCACAGCATAAACTAAGAGAAAGGTTTAAGGTTTCTCTGAAAAAAAAACAACTAAAATACTTGAGATGTACGTACATAAAACCATCAGAGAAAGTAGTGATATGTTGAAGCTGCTAAAACGTGGTTTAAGAACGCAGGAAAATAATATAATGTCCTATAAATTACAACAGGAACTGAAGTGCACTGTATGTGGCAGATACCTTTTGTAACAGCTGTTTTGTAAACCATCTGAAATCACATAATCAAGAACAAGATAGACAGATTTTAGTAGGATTTTACAGCAACGATAATTTGTGATATTTGTTGTGTAACTGCAAATCTAAAAAAGCCTAGCACGACATTAAAATATTTATCATATTATCATACAATCACCGTAACAAGAGGGGAAGTTTTTGCCACCTATTTGTACGTTTATGCAAGACTAAATCTGAATTAAAAAGTCACCTACATGCACACAGCCGTACAACATATTACTAAATAGATTTAAACTACGGTCAATAAGGAGCAATTATATATGTATATATATACATAAATGTGTATATATACATATATATTTGTATGCATATATATATGCATATATATGGCATAACCACGTTGACACACGAGCTTTATATATATATATATATATATATATATATATATATATATATATATATATATATATAGTTCTACCATATGTATAGTACTACCAATACTTTCTTACTCATAGCATTAATGTAAGTGATTCTACTAAATATTAATGTATATATATATATATATATATATATATATATATATATATAAAGAGTGAGAGTGAGAAAGAGACAGTTGAAAAATAATTCTATATAGAAATGTTATGTAAGAAAGAGCAAGATAAACACTTTTCAATATAGAATTATATAGAATTGACTGAGTCTGTAAAATGGTATTTTCCTGCAAGCATGAATATGTATCTCTAAACTATTACTACAGAAACATGTATGTAGATATGTAGATAATAATAGTGTTTGCGTATATGTATATATATATATATATATATATATATATATATATATATATATATATATATATATATATATTGTTTGTGTAGGTGTGTTTCCGTGCGGGTGTCGATTGATAAATTGCCAGACAGATAAAGTTTGTGGTAAAGTATTAAATAATAATGAATAAAACTAATTCGGATTTTATTTATCTACACTAACAAATAATATATACCCTGTTGGTACTGAATGTAAAGCTTATGATAGGAAAATATCTACAAAATTTATTATAATGTATATATATATGTAGTATATGTCTTTTTAAAAAGATATAGCTACAGAAACAGGTATGCATATATGTAGATAAATATTTTGCATAAATAGACATCTCGTATATATATATATATATATATATATATATATATATGTGTGTGTGTGTGTGTGTGTGTGTGTGTTATGTAGCAGTGGAATCCTATTGGGGACACATTAATGGGGCATGTATAACGGGTTCATGTAATACGGGACTCAAGACAGATAACGATAATGAGGTAGGCATATATATATATATATATATATATATATATATATATATATATATATATTACATCATGACGACGCTGTTACAATTCTTGGGCTCTTCATATAATTGAAAATGACTGTGGGATATAGACACACCAGTTCTTATAAACATAGAGAGAGGAGGTGATACTTCATATATGATGGAGCAGGCACACAATACTTGTATGGGGGAGATTTATACAAATTTCATTAAGATGATAATAAAACACATTAACCTTAGTTGTTGTTAGAATTTCGAGACAAGCAGTTACAAACATAAATGGCGACTGATCGGCGAGTCGATGACGTCAGGAATTTAAACTTGGATCTACATGGTCTGATGTTCTACCCTTCACTTCTAAGAGGCTCTTACCCAAACTGATTCTCTCTCCTCAAATCTCTACATCAACTGGCTGACGACTAACCTAACTCCGAACTCTCCGATTGCTATATTGCGAAATATACTTTTTTATTACGTCAGAACTGTGTTTTTCAAACGTGACTGATTTTCACGCGGCTTTAAATATGTTTCTCCAAACACTCTTCTGGCAAACAAAAGAATCCTCAATTCTTTCTAACCTATTTTTATACAATATAATTTAACTTGCATCGTGCATTCATTTTACTGACATTTTTAATATCTAGATTTCTAAAGAATGCAAAATCGACTCTATTTTCGATATAAACAATATCTAACTATTTCTAATAGAATTAAAAACAGACTGAATTTCTAATATTCCATTTTACCGTCCATTGCCGTAATGTTACATGATAAGGGCTGTCCCCTGTTCATGTAAGTATAAAAATAGAGAGATTAGTTAAAATGGAAATAAGAGAAAGCAGAAATCGAACCCTGGACATAAGTTTTAAAGAACAATAGGTTTAAATGGAATGTCCAGTAAATTGTTAATTCGGATGAAATAAATAATAAATAAACTATTCAATTGTTAAAAGAATGTGGATAATAAAATATGGTTAAATAAATTAGATATGTAGGTTAAATTCCTTTGTGGAAACAACACAAGAAAAATAGGTTATTGGGAAATCAATGTCGAAAACGTGCAAAGTCGCGCATGTTGAAACACGTGAATTTTGCTCACGTGGCCGGGATGCATGGATTTCTCAATATAGTAGGTGGGAGTTAGTTGGTCGTGGAGACAGTCAGAGATAGTCATAGAGAGAGTCAGAGACAGTCAGGGGAGACAGAGACAGGCGGACGTCTGAAGCGAGACGTCACTTCAGAAACTAAGATGTGAAACTTTGAGTTCTTAATGAGGAAATCCCGACCGGTCGTAAATAAATTCATCATGTGTTTTGGATAAAGCTCATCTTTGTGTTTGTGATTTCTACAAAAAGGTAAATTGTATTGTTATAATATGTCTGTGTTATAAAATGTCATTACAGCAACATCTCTCTCTCTAAGATACAACATCATATGTAATAAGATAAGAACTCTCACTAAGACTCATATCATTACTAATAAGAACTCACGTAACATACGCGCACAAGTGGTATAGTCTAATACTAATAATAATAACTATATAACAGTCAGGGTTCGATTCTATCCTTATCCTAATATCATTTTCACTTATCTAGTATGTCTTCTTACTTCCATCAGGAGAGACAGCCAATCACGTAACACTCGTTTCTTTCCTATATTTAAAACAATGTACGCATTTTTAAATTCTAATATTTTTCTCTATATCCGTACAACCACTTGGGTAAAAAAGGTCAGGCACCATGAAAAGCTTCCTTAGTCAACCTTTTTCAAACTGACTCCATAAATTTTATTTAGACCAGAATCTCTATCTGATCTCAATTACATCTTTATTTTGGGCGTAGAGTAGTACTTCCTATGATCCATATATGCTGCTTCATCAAGCCACCATTATACCGGAAGCGAGCTCCAATTTTAGCTCTTCAACAATTTGTCCAAATGTGTTCTCATCCTTTCTTCCGCATGGTTATTCTACTAATTAAAGATCTGTCTCATTTTCTAACTATTTTATTTCTTTTGGGACATACATCAAAGCTCATTTACTTAAAACTTTGTGGCTGGTTTCTAATTATCAATATATATATTTACATCACATGGATTTTCTCAAATTTGCTTGTTTGGACATTTGGATCTCGATAAAGACTGAGAAAATAACCCTTAACTAAATAACCCCCATCACTGTCGGCAAAATTCCTACTTGCGCACTGAATTGTAACTATGTGCCAGATTTCTGTGATTTGTGCTTTGTCCCAAAACGAACGTCCCAAATCCCCAAATAGATATTTCTCGCATTCATACATCTCTAAAAAATATAAGGCTATATTTTTTCTTCCTACGTATTTACGGAATGTTTTACTGTTTTTTCCTTCTTATTACTATATGTGATTTTTCCCGTGGTACTGACTCTTGTTGTCCTTTGGTACCCTAAGGAATTCTCGTATCCTTCCCGACGTATGCCTTTTTAATTTATTTTACAAAGACTTATAATTCTGCTCGAAGCCGCTAAGAGCAGCATGCTTTAAATGCACACAATATCGCAGGTTCCCATATATAGTTTCCAAACAGGAGCATATCAAATGCTGTCCCTTGCAAGTTACTCTTCTTGCGAAAACTGTTATGAGCATCAAAAAATAAAAACACAAGGAGAAAAAGCTCTCTTATAATTTATCACACCCGAAAAACTTTCAAAACACCCGTTTACGTTATTTCTCAATTCCCCTTCTACAATTCTAACTTATCAATGCGAGTTAAATTATATTGTTTAAAACAAGTTAGAAGGAATTGAGGATTATTTTGTTTGCCAGAAGTGTGTTTTTTAAAGCGAGTAATTTTCATATACATATGTTTTTCAAAACACACATTTGGCAACAAAACAATCCCCAATTCTTATCTAATCTATATCTAGATTTCTAAAGAATGTACAATTGACACTTTTTTCGTTATAAACAACATCTAACTATTTCTAATAGAATTAACAATAGACTAAAATTCTTCAAATTCAATTTTCCATTATATTTAAAACTTGCATTCATGGTTGGATCTTACCTTATCCTAATATCATTTTCATTTACCTACAATCTTCTTACATGATAAATTATAACCCTTATACACACATATAAATATATGCATATATATATATATATACATATATATATATATATATATATACTGCATATCACATTATTTGCGACTTTACATTTTTCAAATATGTAAGGAACGTCGGGAAAAATTCATGAAACTTTGAGAGAGTGCTTACAATACTATTTAGCTACTCCTGTCAGAAAATAAAAGTATTTGAAGCAGTATTAGCGAAACTATGGCAGGGGACAAGAATATCTGTTGATTTCACTGTGTCAAGTTAACGAGATTGAGAAAGAAACACAATATACCCATAACTTTTTTATTGAAATAATTTCCAAGATAAAATGAACTAAGAAAAATGCTTAGCATACAATATCACTTTCTATGTTGATATAATTAGTAGATGATACGCGATCCTTTTTATGATTAATTTTAAAAGAGGTTAGTCCACAGAATTAGTAAAATTTGTGATTCCGTCAACTGTTATTCCTCGCGGCACTTTTTGAGAAGCATCCCACAACTCATCTTTGCTCTTAAAAATGCGTCCACTTGCATAGAGGCGTCGCTTCATGATACTTCAAAGGTTCTCAATATGGTTATAATCTGGTGAATTCGCAGGGCTCTCCATCTTCCGCAGCCCAGAGAACTCCAGTTGTTGCAAATAGCCTTTGCCTTTGTTTGCTGCATGCGATGGGACATTATCCTGCATAAAAATAATGGTTCTTCTGAACGTTAACCTTTGCTTCTTCAACCAATGTTCAAAGTGTACCTTCAGAAAAGCTATGTAAGCATTTGACATAATTTTTACATCTTCTGGGACTCTCCGTGGGCAAACTAAAGGACCCCCGATAATCCCAGCCCAAACCATAATCCCACACCAAGTTGTTAGGGCCTTACACGTTGATCGAGTACTTTTTGAGGCATTCTTTGATAGGCTTAGTCAACGACTTCTCGACATGTCTGCCCAGGACTCTTCACGTTTTATTTGGAGTAGAGAACGACGCGAAGCAACTTTTGATTTACCTTAATCGGCTCTCTTACGTAGGTTACGTAACAAAGTTCTTCACAGTTTGATGGTACCTTCCTATTATTTTGAGATATTTCAATTGTAGTTTTACATTGTACTAGTTGTTCTATAACAGTACTCTTTTCTGAACTACTCAAACCACCTTCACGATCAGTTTATTGGCGGAACAAACTGCATTGTTAATAATTTGATACACATCAAAAACCATGGACACTAAATGAATGCATGGCGTTTTATTATTCTCAATTCAATTGGAAGGAAAGCAGATGAGTGATACGAAGTTTGTTCAAAAATAAATCTTCATTATATTTAAACACAAAGTAAATGTTAACATTACAATGTATATTTAAACACAAATAAACGTTACTATTAAAACGAGTGAGATTTTCTACTGAAGAATTTATATTTTTACATAGTGTTCACCATTCCCAGTGCATTTTTTCAAGGAATATAATAAAATATCGATGCTTCTTGGATGTGATACCCAGTGTTTGTCACGATTCTTCCGCGACGCTTTAACAATTTTGAATTATTCGCCACGACCACATAGGATTGAATTACTACTAAATGTTACCATTGTCTATCGAGACTATTAAAAACTCCAAAAACAAATATAAATTTCATTGTCTTCATTAAACCTATAAATAAAATATGTTGCACATTTGCTTTAATCATTTGCGTTTGTTTTGTGTCTCTTTCACTTTTTTGATTCATTTTGAAAAATATTCTGCAAACATAATTTGGTATTATATGGGCACAATCATACAATGCAGTTTCATAAAATGCTACAACCAGCAAAATTTGATGTCCGCTATTTATGTTTTTGCTGACTTATTTCTTTTTTTCTTAAGAGAATAGTTTTGATGCTTTTCGAACTCGGATGGATAAAACTATATTACCGTCTTTATTTATTTTAGGTATTCTATCGAAAATTAAATCGTGACTTTAAATTTTGATTTACAGTATGTATGGATATGTTGTGTTGTTGTATCATAAAGGGCATCGTATGTTAGCGTCTAGTGGTCAGACTATTAAATGACATGCTCAAATGCTGTTTTGTAGGTGTGGGTATGTGTGTGGTACATGTATTATTTTGGCATATCTTCCTGCGTCGTCGCTGTCGGTTTATCTGGATCCATCTCGTGTCTTGGAGGGAGACTGATACCTGTTTCGACGAAGATTCAATCACTCCCAATCGATGAATTGGTTTTATAGTTTATTTCACTTTCCAGATGTCTCGCAGAAGATGTGAAGTGAATCTCTTGCTTGCGTGGTTTCTCTTGGCATCATTTCTACACACATCAGCATCTCCCAAGTTAAGGGGACGAGACTACTGTGAAGCCGTCCATCGCCTTCTTATCCATACCAAATCTCCTCGATTCAGCTTACCTGAGCACGTGACTCACACGCAATCCGATGAGCTAATCCTGACTTCCGCTCAACGTGTCTACAATATAATTTACCACCTTCCTCTCTCTCTCCTTCTCTCTCTCTCTCTCTCTCTCGATCCATGCTCTAACATTCCTTATATCCTTATTTGCAAAAAAAAGTACGCATTTTTACATTCTAGTACATTTTTTCTATATCTACACAAGCACGGCTAAGAAAGATCAGACACAAAATACCTGATTTAGTCAGCCCTTTCAAACTGACTTCATTATTATTTAATTTATTGTATTTTTTTATTAGATCATACCCTCTCTGATCTTCTTGACATTTACTTTTTTGGTGTAGGTTATTCCTCCCCTGATCCACGTCAGCTGCTTTATCCAGCCAACCTTATGCCGTAAACTTTAGGTGTCACTTTACCTCTTTCGAATTTGATGACCCCTTTCGTCCAAAAGTGCTCTGATCGTATCCTTTGCCCGGTTGTTCTATTACGTATGACTTTCTTTTCATTTTGTAACTGTCTTATCTTTTCCGGGACATCTCAAACTTATAATTAATCTTCGTGGTTTGCTTCCAAATTTCATCACACTGATTCACCTGGATTTCTTTGCTCGGACTCTTGGAATTTTAATGACGATTTAGAGAATATCACCCTTAACTAATTAGCCCCGAACCTTGCGCCATGATTCCTATTTGCGCCTAATTTTTATCTATGACCCGATTTTTGTGATTTTTCTTCTCTCATCAGAGCTTCCAAGATCCAGCAGTGATATCCCGATTTCATGAAAACATATGAGGTTATATCTAATTAGGTACCTACGGTATATTTGACTTTTCTCTCACTTCATTAAGCAATACGTGATTTGCCTATGGTACTGACTCTCATAGGTCTTTGGTACCATTAAGGATTCTCGTATCCTCTTCACGCCTGTCTCTAATTTATTGAGGCAAGTCTTACCTCTTGCTTGCCATCGTTTCTGTGCGACCAGCTTTTTTTCAAGCTCGAAATTTAGCGGTTCCATTTTTTCCTCCGAAGGGGCATCTCAAATGCTTACCCGGCAAGTTACTCTTCTTGCGAAAAACGTTTATGGACTTTTAAAAAAAATACAAAATGCAATTATTAAAAAAGAAGATATCTCTATTGGTTTAATCACATCTGTAAAGACTTTTCCAAAATACCCGTTGCTATTTTTGTCGCACTCTAAAATTCTAATTTATTCTAGGCCATCCATCTCATCATTATCATCTTATTTTTCCTGAATCGTTTCAATTCTAATGTTCATATCAAATAATGACAACGTATCCGGAGAAAAAGCCCAAGAAAATAAACGAAACAAAACAATTCTACACCCATTTTGAAAATAGAATAAATATCGATTGAACCGTTGACTCTTCCAAAACTTAAGAACTAGTTGACCCCTTATTCATAAATCAGTAGTGTGTCTTTTTATTATTTCTTACGCTGCTGAAAACTTATTTCTTTCTCTATTTCTCAATTTTATCATTATTATTACTATCATTATAAATTATATATTATAAATGAATTAACAACGTGTTCTTACTTTTGAATTAATAATTATTTCAATAAACTCCACAAGGCAAAGATTCACTCCCTCTCGATTCTGCGAAAAATATATGTCAAACAACAAGAAACAACCTGTAAAATTCTGATGTGAGAAAACAATAATTAAAACAAATATTAATAAAAAATCCTTATAAGCATTCACAAAGTATCATCTCACAAAAATAAAATTTCAATTAACAAAACACAGATTCGTGGAAACCCAAAATTGTCATCGTCAACCAATTCTGAGGTCGGTTGCATCACCTTTACCATTTCACAGAATATCAAATATAAAAAAGACACAGGCGTTTACAAAAACTACATAGACATTTACAATTAAAATACGTAGTCGTTTAAAAAAAAACAAAAAAAAAACGAGCCGCTCATAAACTGCAAGAGAACCCTTCACAAAACAAAAAGTCAACAGTTAAAATAACAACCGATGAAACTAAAATTATCAATTCTGCAAAAGAAAAGAAATATCATCTTTTAATTATCCGAGTGATTTTTATGATAGCCGCTTGCCATCTACTCTTCTGCCACTTACGCCAGGCCAGTGGAATTCCATTTGCTCCCTGACGCTGGACAGAAATATATTTCGCTCAGCCATATTGGGAAAACGTTTTTCCGTGTCGTTACTTCCGACTGCCTTTCCAGGCATATAGTTTAGCGAAAAATATCGGTATTTCCACACATGGATCTTTCCATGTTGATCCGACACGAAATCAACGGAACTCCTTCACCGCAGGACAGCACTTGTGTTTATTTTTTTTCTTAATCTAAAAAACAAACATTTTAATATTTCATAAAACAGTTTACATCGATTTACATACAATGAATAATATTTTTCCACACCAGAAAAATTCTAAGAAAAAAACCGTTCCATTAGAGAGAAATAAATCACGTTGGAAGAACCTGCCCAATGTTTCTTCGCAAAAAATTACACATTTTTTTTCCTTAAAGTAAACTGTATTTTACAGTTTAAAAATTTCACGTTTTAAGTGTCTGTGATTGTGTAAAATTCTAACTCATAACAATATTTTTGAATGACGTGTTTCTCTTTTAATTTTTTTTTACATAGGCGTCACCACTTATCAAGGTCGATCGGCCACTAAAGGATTAGGGTTAAATAGTGTACAGTAGTCAAAAGGACAATATAGTTATCAATAGTAATGGATGTTCGGTAAATTTGTTAACTTAAGTGGAACGGCTCATCAGAAACTTGTTCACGTTGGACTTGAAGACAACCATATTATAGACAGCTGGAAAGCAGGAAAACGGAAGACAATTCCACAGGCGTGCAGTTCTAAGAAATAAGCTTTGATCATGCAATCTATGTTTATGTTTAGGCACAGATAAAGAGTGGGGGAAATTATTGATAATGTTTTCAGCTAGTCTAGTGTTTCTTGTGAAAGTTGTGCGAGGGGGGCATAGATTACAGCTCAGTCGAACACTTTCCATGAAAATAACGATAAAGCAGAGACAAACTCGCAACATCTCTTCTGTGAGATAAAGGTTGCAGCGAAGAGAAAAGGATATCTCCCACCAGACCACGAAGTCTATTTTGAACCCTATCAAGGCAGGACAAGTCTTTTCTAGCAGCTCCTGCCAATATGTGGCAACAGTATTCAATCCTTGGACGTATCTGGCTCTTATATAGATAGAGAATTGCATCAGCAGTGAGATATCTACTGGATCTATAGAAGGATCCGACCATTTTTCCAGCGGCCTTGGCAACAGATTGGATGTACGTATTCCATTTAAGATCAGGAGTAAATGTCAAGCCCAGAAGCCTGTCAAAACTTCAGGCCTCCCCAAGACGAGATCCATTCATTTTGATTGATGCCAGATGGGAATCAGCACGTTGATGATGTAAAGATAGAAGCTTGGTTTTAGATGCATTAAAAGTAACCAGCCACTCATTTCCCCATTGGACAACGTGATCAAGATCAGAGGAGAGAGAATCGGAGAGAACTTGGTCGTTTACTGTCTTAGATGTGCTACCATAGATTGTAGTGTCGTCAGCAAAAATGTCTACAAATGATGTAAGGATGTGATTTGGAAGATCATTAATGTAGATCAGGAAAAGAGTTGGGCCCAGGATGGATCCCTGAAGGACTCCAGCATTTATACTGTGAGCTTCTGAGTTTTGCCCATCAACTACTACTCTTATTAACCTATCAGAGAGAAATGATTTAATAATTGAGAAGGCATTTCCAGCTATACCATAGCTAGAGATCTTGTGAAGTCAACCTTTATGTCATACCCTATCAAAGGTCTTTGATATGTCAAGAGTAATTGTCCTAGAAATGGTGCCCCTTGACAGGCTTATCCTCCCACAAATGTGTTATATTATCTTCTTTTTTCTTTCTGTTTTACACATTAGTTCTATTAATATTTTTTCTTTCTTCTATGTTTCAATTATCATATTCGAAATCAGCCATTGGTTATCTGCATGTCGATCGAGCTATCGGTTTTGTTTTTAATTCTTCTTAATTTAGCATATAAATCTATCTATAAATAATTTTAATGTGTCTATTTTTCTTCTTTTTTTCTTTCGTTGTGTCTATATTTTTATCTTTAACTACGGTAACCTCCACTTGGTATCATTTCTACACACGTGCGCATCCCCCAGTGAAGGGAACGAGACAACCGTGAAGCTGTCCGTCGCCATCTAAGTCCAAACCAAATCTCCTCGATTAATCTAACCTGATCACGTGAATCACACGCCATCCGAGCAGCTGATCCTGACTTCTGGTCAACGTGTCTACAATATAATTTACCCTCTCTCTCTCTCTCTCTCTCTCTCTCTCTCTCTCTCTCTCTTGATCACTTCTTTAACATATGCTTCTCAGACAATATTCCAAAGGCAGGCTAATCTGGGGAAAAAAGCTTTGTCCATGGGATCTGCGTTAACATTTAGGCTAATATAGAGAGTGGGGAAAATCATACACACACACACACAACCACACACATATACACACACATATATATTCAATTATGTATCAGTATGTCTTGCTTGAAAAGTCTACCGTTGAAACCGTTGTTTACTGTGAGTGACGGTGTTTCGTCATTTATTTCAGGGAAACCCCATTGTCAAATGTTGGATGTTACTGACCTATTTAAAGTATTCTAGATGAAAGAATAAAAATAAAAATGTCAGTGCGATATACAGTAGTAAATATATAGAGTCGTCAATAATAATAATAATAATAATACATCTATTGAGGAGGTAAAAATTTTAAAGTGAGGAGTGTTATTTACTAATTTACTGTACTTTTAATATTTATTATTTATGTAATTATCTGAATGTCTATAGGAGACAATAATTTTAAGGAGTTTGCTTAACCACCGCAAGTCTGTTGGATTATGAAAATTATATTGAGAAATTGCGGACCGTGATTTTCATAATTAAAATTATTGTTAATATTATTGTTAGATTATTTCTATTTGCATTTTACATTATTTTTATTTTAAATAATTTGGTGGTTTACTCATTCATTGAAACAACCTGGACTTTATAAATTACATGTGCCACTCGCTTGAATACGTTATGTAAAAGGGGAGCGAGAGAGTGTGAGAGAGAGGGGGGCAAGGAGAGGGTTGTAAACCAACTGTTCAAATTTGAAACTGAATTCAGTTAAGGAATATAGACAGAAAGAAGAATAAAATTAATAATACAGAATAATCGGTGTTATAGATACAATAATTTATTCCATTGTTTTTTTTTTATTTGCACACTATATTCTTATTATTTGAACTTACAACGATTATGAATAAAACAGTTTCCCCTTCTTACACAACTATCCATATTCACGGATTAAAGTTAATAAATCACAGATATGTATAAAGTTAATAACTCCAATCCCCCCATATACACTTGTGCCCGATATTATTCATACCCCTCGGATCTTTGAGATTTCTATAAGAATATTGCTCAAACCAGAAGGTAGACAATATTAAAGGGATTTCAAACAATAAATCAAGCATAAGCATTTAATTTAAACTCAACAAATAAATAAATTATGCAAGTTTGAAACATTATACAAAGAAAAACAATAATGGCACTAGTTCAAAATTATTCATACCTCTCTTACTAATAGTCAATAGCATGCCCTTTATTCTTAATAACTGCCTGTAACCGTTTGGGATATTTATCAACAAGGTTTTTACAAGTATCAACACTGATTTTTGACCATTCTTCAATGCAGTAGTTCTCCAAATCCCTCAAATTTCTAGGTTTCCGCTTTTTAACCTCAGTTTTCAATATGTGCCAGAGGTTTTCGATAGGGTTCAGGTCGGGACTCTGGCTAGGCCATTCCAAAACATTAATTTGATTATCCTCAAACCATTTCTTGACTATTTTGGCAGTATGTTTTGGATCATTATCCTGTTGAAGGACCCAGTTTGGTCCTAAATGGAGCTTCTCCGCATCCTGTCTAATGTTTTTCTGGAGTATCTCCAAATATTGCTCCTTCTTCATGGTTCCATCTATCTTGACCAAACTACCTGGACCACTAGCCGAAAAGGAGCCCCAAAACATTAGGCTACCACCACCATGTTTCACCGTGGGTATGGTGTTCTTTGGGTTGTAAGCTTCTCCTTTCTTCCTTCAAACGTAAGAAGCATCCATATGGCCAAACAATTCAATTTTTGTTTCGTCAGTCCACAAAATACTTGAGAAAACGGACTCTGGAGAATTCACATGGGTCCTAGCAAACTTTAGACGTGCTGCAAGGTGTTTTCCGGTGTGCAATGGAGTCCTTCTTGGTCTTCTTCCTTTCAGACCATTTTCATGCAGAGTCCTTTGCAATGTTTGCCTTGATATTTTTATGCCAGAAGACTCCAGATTTTCTAAAATGTCCTTATTAGTGGTGGTTGGATTTGCATTAACACTTCTTACAATATTCCTGGTGGCTCTAGCAGACAGTTTCCTTTTCCTTCCTCTACCAATCAAGTTGTTTGTTGTGTGGTGGCTCTGGAATTTTTTGATGATGCTCTGTACTGTTGCTGTAGGGACCTCAAATTTCTTGGAAATTGACTTGTAACCTAAACCATCCTTATGTGAATTCACAATTTTAGTCCTAAGATCATTACTAAGCTCTTTTTTCTTCCTCATTCTAATAATTTTTATTCTTTTATTGGTTTTCAGTTGATATCATTTTAATTTCTGAAAAATGCAAAAAACGAAATGAAATTAACCAAAGGTTGTATAAAAGCATTCAAAATAAGAATCAAACAGAAAACAAACAGTCAGAAACTCGATTAATACTGAAAAAATAAGGGGGTATGATTATTTTTGAACATTGCAGATTTTATAAATAGCTGTATATTTCTTTTATTACAAGTATCCCGAGATTTTAAAATGACGAAAATGATCAGAAGAGGTTTATTAAGAATATATATCAATATGGACGTAAACAATAAATTCTTACAAAAGTTACACCTAATAAACTCAATTTTCAAGGGGGGTATGAATAATATCGGGCACAAGTGTATATATATATATATATATATATATATATATATATATATATATATATATATATACGTTGGATATCTAATATCTAAAGGGTTTCAATGATTATAATTATTTCTTTCAATTTAAATTAATTAATTTGTTTATTCATATTTGTCACCAGTAATGAAAATTGTTATTTTTATATACAAATTTAATAATTAATCCTAGATTTGTTGGCTATTGATCTCTTTATTGTCAATGTTTTTATAATTTTACAGGCTCATGTAAATATTGATACGTGTAAACTGATTTTAATTGTTATATTATAAAATTGGTGTTAGTAAATATTTGTAGTTTTAATGTTTTACTTAGCCGCTGTTATGTAATTTTGATTTAATCAACTCATTTATTTATTTTTTGTTTTTTTCATTTATACTTTTAATAAATTGTTTTCCTCTGTTTTCCATTTGTTTAATAATTTGTATTATTGTCTATATTGTTTTATTAAAATGTTACTTGTATTTACTTCTAATAGGAGGTGTAATTAAGCGTGTTTGATTGCGTTTGTTAGTAATTATCTTGGTTTGATTTGGTATGTTTGCTTAACTTTAAGAGTAGGGTTGTATTTATTTATGTACTTACTTATTTGTGTTATTAATTTATGAAATGTGGGATCTATAGTAAATTAATATTTGTACTAGTGGGTAGCCAGTTCATGTCTGAAAGGATGTAATGGTAGAGCCGCATTTCCCTGTAGTTTAAGATAATTGAGTATAATGAAATTGGTGTTATAGAGTGAGTTTATGAATCATATATGCAGTGTGTTGGCTCGGACTCAACAGCCAAACAACATAAACCACTTAATTATGGCTGGCGTCGATAGAACTAAAGGTGTTTGGGAAAAAACCTTGATAAGATATACATTAAAAAATGGAAAACCTATTTAGATAATAGAACATATTTTCACAATTTTCATGATTTTGTTTTCTTTATTATATTTATTAAATAATAGAAACATATTTCGGGGATTATGCTTAGGATGACGGATGGATTGATTAAATCTATGCGTTACTAAAAACTTAAGAGTTGCCTGATTCGATTCCTATTGGCTAGGCGCGTTTGTGATCTCATTTTCACGGGGTGATAAACTTGATCAGCGCTCAGCATAAATTAGCAGTTTATATAACTGCCGATAGATCTGGAGCCAGAATTCAACGAAAAGATCTAGTTGGATGTATCAAACACTTGGTGGTCCATACACATATGATATCATGCATGTTTACGTAGTTTTAACAAGCATTTAAGAGGATATGACTATTTTCGCTTCAACGACTTTGTCATGATTTATGAAAGCATTCCTCCAAGTGTGTAGATAATATAATTACAAATTCACAAAACAGGAGAATATTCATAATAACTACTAAAACACTCACAAATTTGACATAATTACGCTTCTAAACTGGGGTTGCTCTTAAAACGAAATTATATAGACATTAATGCTCATCCATAAATAAATCGAGTTATACCTTCCTTTTACTGACTTAAATTTTATTATTTGTATATAATAAATATCTGTGAATATGTGAACAATTCTATCCCAGCAGTGTCATGTGATCGTAAATGTCGGATCTAATTATGGTTAATGTGTTCGAAAGTTAATATTCCAACTCTGCATGTTCCTTATATGGCCCCCTTCATAACAATGAGCATCTTAAAAAGAATACTGCATTAATGCCCAGTCGATGAGTTTTCTAAAACTGAGTTATTTTTTCACTAATAAATAATGGCCGCCCATAAATAGACAAACCGGTATAAGAAATTCCAAAGAATAACAAGGTATATATTCATTGCAATGCAGATAAACTGCCATGTCAGTTAGGAAAACACAATATTAAGCCAGCTAATATAATATTAAGCTGTTCTGAATTGTAATATAGTAACTTAAAAATCCCATAGAGCATCGCTGCAACCTCGGTCTTCTATTCATATGTAAAAATTTATTTACTATAAATTCACCGTAATATTCATTAATGATGTAAGAAACCCATTAACGAGGTCTTAGGTGATATTTGTCCACACGTAGTATAGCTGCGGTGTTTTTCAATCGATGACTTCAACAGACATCTCTAGTCTTTGTAGTATTAAGGGTTATATTCTGTTGTTACGCCGCAAATAGCTTTGTGGATAATTCTCAATCTAATAAATGTCTTGAATAAAACTTGATGATAATCCTTAGTATTTCTCTAAATTTCTGCTGCATAGTTTGTTTCATAAGTTTACTTACTTGTTGAGAAGAATTATTTTACAATATTATTTCAATTTTGTAGATTTCGTGTCTGCTTCTACAAGTCTCAAATATTTATAACTATTATCATTATTATTTTTATTATTATTATTGTTGTTATTTTAGTAGTAGTAGTAGTAGTAGGAGGAGGAGGAGGAGGAGGAGTAACCTTGCATATGTATGGCCATAGACAAGTATATTAACGTAGAAATTTAGTGATTGTAGTCTCCATTTTCGTTATTATCCATTTGTTTGAGATGGCCAAGGTCTCAGGACATTTTCTCTCTCACACGTGTTTTATTTCGATTGAATTTTGATATAAACAATAAAATATTGCATGATATCAATGCAATAAAGGAGAGCTCGTTATGCCAGTACAATCCGGACAGGTTACGAAAAAGGCTGGAATATGCCGAAACGCGTGGAAAATTAAACTGCATCAACCGACAACTGACAAAGTAAATGTTTTTAGTAAATATTTTAACAATCACATTTTTTAATTAAAATGTCTCGTAAGAATAAAGTATAATCAAATGCTTTTCTTCGCGGTGTTAAAAATATGCTGTTTGTTTGTAATTAAAAAGTTTTTCTTAGTATAATCCGTACACTGCCCGTTTTCATTGAAAATAGCATACGATGTGTTTCTTTTATTACAGTGCTTGCTTTTTCTCCTCACTTTTCTATTATTTTTAAGCGTGCTACAAACTGGCAATTGTTTTCAGTGTACAAAGTAGAATGTATTTTTCAGTACTTTTCAGAACTTTACGTAGCCTTCCTGCCAAATGCCAACGATAATACGCCCCTGATTCTGCATAAGGATTCGTTTTAGCTCTACTTTCTATACGTGTATTTAGTTGACGACTAGCAGGAACCCGACGTTGCCCGGGATATAATGATTATCAACGAATGTTTCACACTCCCCTATTTTTATTGCCATCGAAATCCGTGAAATAGCCCGGGAGGAAGTTTCACATGCCTCCATGCAGTAAATTAGTAAAAAATATGCTATTCTACATTGCACTCTAAAGAACAAAATCTTTCTTTGATAAAAAATATTTTACATAAACTGCTTTCCAGTTAACGAACAAAAAAACAAAGAAATTTACGTGCGGGATTTTAACCTACAGAGCAATTCATACAAAAAAAAATCACGTAAATTTTTAAGTCTTATGAATTCTTCGCAGTTACTGCAAAAAATAATGAAGGAATTTACTTGCAGATTTTGAACATACAAATCACATCATGCAAAAAAAAAAAAACAGAAAAAAGCGCTATTAATTTACGCACAGTAGAATTATCACGGCCCGTTGTTCTATGATTGTTGCTAAGCGAGGGCATTAAAAAAATTGTTGTACCGATGATATATAAAAAAATAACGGTTTCGATTCTCGATTGTCGGTAATTATCGGAGGTATTCTAAGACAAAACTCCGAGACAGATACACTAAAGTGCTGCAAATTTTAAGGACAATCTATTCAACTGTTTCAGAGCCTATAAGTAAACAAACTCACACATACAAACAGAGTTGAATTTATACAATTGTAGAGATAAAACCATTTTAACCAAACATGATATTACCAGCGAACATAAGAATGATACATTGCGTTGAAGGATTCTTACATTATTTAGAACTCGCAGGCCCCCCGGCGTTGTCGGGTCGTCAAATACGCATCAATGTAATATTTTGATTCATACAGAAACTAATACAAGTTAATGCGAATATTATGTTTTTAACAGTTCACTTCTTGTTAGTAAAAAAATAAAAATAAAACACGAGCAAATAACGAAACCCAAACCTTGTGAGTCAAGTTTGGAGCCATTAGACCAACATAACACAATATTTTCAAATTTTTTTAAAACCTACATAGTCTTAGTGTAAAGAAAAATGGCGTACGTTCCTGAAGCAGTTAACAGACAGATTAAAATAACATCACCTCCAAGTACCAATTTATTTTATCCATTTGTAGCTCCCATTCTCCCGAATGAAAACCGATTAAAATCGTCAACATGCATGAATACCCTATATATCATATGTAATATCTGTGGTCAAAATCTGTTTCCGTTAAGTATATAGGTTGAGAAGTTATCTCATAAACACACATATTCACTTATATATACACATATATGTATATATATATATATATATATATATATATATAGAGAGAGAGAGAGAGAGATGGAGAGAGAGAGAGATTACAACAGTACGCTCTATACAATATGTATTTTCTAACTCTCTAATTCAAATATATGTTGCAATACAAGATGTCGATTAAAATACATATAGATGGCGAATCTCCAAGTCACGTTTATCAAGGTCCAAGTAAAAACATATAACAAAAGTTTTCACGGACAATTAGCATTGTTGGTATATGCATTTCCCTAGTGCATTCTATAGACAAATGAGTTGGCTAAAATACTGAGCTTGTTCCAAAGATCGATATTGTAAATAGATTGATTTTGGACTGATGATTTATTTTCATGTGTTTTCAGTGCTGTTAAGTAAACGTATGTCATATTAAAATGTTAATTAAACGTATGTCATATAAACATGCGTATTAGTCGTGCACGTTTGTATTTTTAAAGTAGTCACAGAACTTTTTTTCTTGGAGTGAATTATGTTTTAAGAAACGATTCTTAGAATCTTGCGTACAGCGATAATCTCTAACAACAAGCTGACCTCATCAGATCTCTCTCCCTCTCTCTATCTTTCTTATTCCCTCTGTCCTTATCCGTTTCTTTTTTTTTTTTTTGGTGTCTATGTATATCTTTCGCACAATGTCAATTCAACTAATCTATAATATAAACCTCACCTGTCTGTTTCAATGTATGTATTATGTATGTATGTTAGTGTATCTGCTTAGAACTTTCGACAGAGGCGAAGCATTTTAACGAGATCGGCATTTTTAAGCTATTCGGCCAACAAATATCGAAAACTTTCCTAAAAACATTAATTCCTTTACTTAACTGGGCTCTTTTTTACAGAGAAAGGTCGTTTTTTTTCGCTGATATTTTCGGAAGTCATTCCCTCTTTCTGATTGACTAACCTTAATTTTAACATTCGTCACTTCCGTTTTAGCGATGGACGCAATGCGCAAAAATGTCACTTTTTTCACGTTTTTTTCTTTTCCGTGGTATGGGTTCGAAGCTGTCTGCCTACTACCACTTTTTTGCCCAACACACACCTCTAAACACCTGGACAACGTCGGGCACCCAGGCTTGTCTCTAATATTTCTTGATGAGGTCCTTTCCTTAATGAACTCGACTAATTTTAATGTATAAACCTTTGCACACAACATATACGTAAACACATAAGATACGTAAAAATATGATCAAAGGAAGGAAGTTGACCTTACATTGATGTAAAATCTATTGTATGAATTATTACGACCGAACGAATGTTGATGCACACTTCATTTTTTATATAGCAACAGTTTACAGTACGCGCTTATAGTATTCACTAAGACACGTTGAATTTAGTGAACAGTTCGTGTTATTACTTTATACAGGCTATCCCAATAAAATGTATAATACTTTAAATGACCATACGATCAACATTTATCATAAACAAGAAAAATATCATACATCAAAATACTGTGAAGAAATATAGAAACAAGGTAATTATCGAAAGTGTTCAAATTATTGGACATTGTGGTATATGGACTGCCGACAACGTTCACCGATTGTATCGAAAACGTTCCTAATCAGTTCAATTGATATGTTGACATCTTTCAATGGTTGCTTTCAATTCATTCATTTAGCTCCTTTTTGTGGTGGGAACGCTGTTTTTAACATGCCCCCCAACCCCCCAAACAGAAAAATCCATGAAGGGCGTTAAATCCGGTGAGCGTTGATAATACTCGACACTTCCTCTTCGTCCTAACTATAATGAAGTGTGGGGAGATATTTCATACTGTTGGAAGTATCATTATTCCTAAACATCTTTTAAGAATCTTACATAGCATATCCATGTAGCAAGCTGAGATAATTTAAAGATTGTATACATTTTATTGGGACACCCTCTATATACAATTATTACTGTCATACGCAAACTATAATTTCTTATGAGTGTTATTGTCCTACACCTTCATTTTTATTATGTTTTTTTTTTAAACTTGAACATATCCGATGCCGAAAATTGACTTGAAGTTCTTATAACTATAGTGGGCGTACTGGATGATATGCACATTTTATATCCGTGTCAGTATGTGCATTTACTGATGTCAACAAAATATTACAAAAAAACAAAAAAAAAACATGCACCGAACAGAAAATTCTGTAGATATACGCAGGAAAATTTAACAAATTCACATGAAAAGAACAAACGGAACAATTATTTTTAAAAGTTATAAACAAATAATTATAGATTCATAAATCATTGATGTAAAGTCTTTGTCTTAGAAAATTTGGCATCAAAATACTACATCAAATTTTTATTATAATTGATTCAAATATCTAATATAACAAAATACACACGTAACATTCGTAACATTCGTAAAAATTCACACATCAGCAAAAAGATATAAGAAAAAGGCAAGTGTTATCTGGTATCTGTTTGTTTTTTTCTCTATGTCTATGAGAAATTCTCAAGTCATGCAGCGAAAACATTGGCTACTGCACACATGTTTATCCGTCGAGTAATGTGCGACAAACGACGCGGGATTAAAACATAATTTAAGTAAAAAGATTCCAGTAAATATCCGGGGCCTTAAACAATAGCGAACGGAAGAGAGAACCAACCTAAAATGTTAATACCTCCTAGATTTTTACCGACGAGTAGATGTCAGACCCAGAAAAACTAGGCCAAAAATGATTCGGTCAATATAAATAACCGACGGAAAAATAGATAGGTTATAATGAGGCACGAGACATGACAACAGACGATCGCACGAGTTGCCTGCCACTAACCATACACAGCAGTCGATCGTGCTCTGTCATTCAGTGACAGGCGCCGTATTCTATGGGGGTCACTGCTATTTTAAGGTGATTACCAAAACTTCATGGAAGGCGCGATCACTGTCGGACATTGGCGGACACTGGTGTTTTAGACTGTTTCTGTTGTATTGAGGAATACCTAAATATCCTTAAGATTACATGACCAAGTTCAACGTAAATTCAAAAAGTATTAAAATAATAATAATAATAATAATAATAATAATAATAATAATAATAATAATAATAATAACAATAATAATAAGATACAAAACGATAAAGCATATAGTAAGTGAATGCAGCAAACTGGCCCAAAAGAAATACAAAAAACCAGCATGACCAAGTGGGAAGAGTGGTGCACTGGGAATTGTGCAAACGGCTGCATTTTGAGCATACAAATGAATAGTACAAGCATAAACCCGCAACAACACTCGAAAAGGAGAACCACAAAATCCTATGGGACAAACTCATCCAAGCAAGAAACCAGATGTCGTAATAATTAACAGAAAGAAAATCCTGTCAAATCGTAGATTTCCTGTCCCAGCTGACCACAGTGTCAGTATGAAAGAAAAGGAGAAACGAAGCAAATACACAGACCTGGCCAGAGAGTTAAAAGGGATTTGGGTGATGAAGAAAATCCAAATAGTACCGATAATAGTAGGAGCACTAGGAACAATTCCGAAAAACCTGGAAAAAAGAATGGCAGAAAATGGAATCAGAGGAATAGCTGCAAAAATACAACGCCTAACGATAATGAAAACGACTGACATATTAAGGGAAACCCTTGAATGCGGAGAATAATACAAGAAGACAATATAACGAAGAAGCATTACAGGGAATGAAGAACATCGAAGCTGCATATCTACAAGTTCTACACCCCCATCATGCATCCCCTCCATCCCAATAGAAAAGTGATACCAAAGGCCCGAGAAGAATCAAGGAGGATGGAAAGACCGAGGAGGGAGCACTGTCCAGACCGCCGATGCACAATTGTGAAGAGAACTGGGATCTTGGGGAGGCTTAGTGCCACTCAAATTCCAGTATAAATCAATGGCCACTGCCAGCGAGAAATCAATGGTAAGATACTGTTGCGATGATGCAAATTTATTTGCAAATTCTATCGAAGGAGGAGGAGAAAGCTGGACGTCTGGGGAGACTTGTTTCCACTCAGCTTCCAGAGAACACCACAGGTCTCCAATCAGATCGTTCGTTGACGTGTGTGAAAGCTCCATGTGAGCCAATAATAATAATAATGATAATAATAAAAATAAGGATGCGATGTTTAATTAACTAATTACGTGAAAGTATGGACTAGTTACAATAATCTGGGCCCGTATTCAACATTTGGAAAAAATAGAACTGTATTTTTTTAATACAATTTAATAATATTGTTAGTTGAAAGAACAGGCGATGCAGATATGTGAGCGATACGGAACGCGACGGCACAGATGCTAGGTGAAAACTTCGGTTTTCTGTAAAAATGGTCCGATTAGAAAACTGCATTCCTTATTAAGTTGAAGCTATATAATAAAATTATCACGAACGGAAATATGTGAATCGTTTGTACACAATTAAATTATAGTTACTATACCTTGAATAGTATAAAATGTTACATTTTGCTGTTCAAGTGTATTCATTTATTTTTTTTTAAATCTGTGTTATTATAATCGATACATTTATTGTGTTTGAACATTTCTTGTTCACATATATTTTAAAACAAAACTCCATTTGCTAAGAAAATAACTATAGACAATTAATAATTGCCACAAGAATTAAGATAGATTATCCACTAATAAATAGGAAATTCGAAGACGAATAGAAGCAGTCGAGACTGTTCAACCGATATTAGTTGTGAACCTTGCATAACGGTAGTTGACTGCTATTTAGTTTTTACTTCCTAGGCAGTGATCAGCTTTAATAAGTTTCAAAGAGCTAATAATGATACATAATACTCATTTTTATACTAAGAGACATTATTGCTTCATGTTTTCGCAATCATCAGTGTAGGCACTAATAATTCTTACTGCTCGAGAAATTCAAACACTGCTGCAAGGTACCACTGATTTCCTTGCTTAGACCTTACACCGGGCGATTAATAATTTCCAGCAGACTTAAGTGAAATTTATCACTAATAATCACCAAATGCGGACACAGCATTTCCCTGTACACCGAGTGATACAACACAATGAACCTTAGTTATTCTAAATATAATGTTAATCACAAGACAACTAGCATTACAAATATTACCATCTTTAGACTGTACTCATGATGGTGATTATGAATGTGTTGATTTGGCAGGATCTCTTATAATTTGGTACATCAATTTATATTATCATACCTTTTTATGGAGACATAACATCTAACAGTTATTATAAATACTATTGTCAAAAGATGACAGATATGTGTTACTATTAAAAACAATAAATACAAGTAGAAATGACCCAAGATTATATTCATAATACACAACATAGTAACGCATTGCAACAACCTTACCTCTAATGTTTTGCATAATGATACTGCGTTAGAACACAAGAATTCAGGTGAGTTGGGTTGTTCGGACTACCGGTTTCAGTTTGATACTCATTTTCAAAACGTTTTTATCTATGTAACCTCCGACCTTCTTCAGGTGTATCATATGGAACTCAGGAATGATTTTTTCAGACTCGGTGCAGGGAATCGTGTCGCAGTTGTTAGAGTAATTGAAAAAGTAAATTGTAAAAGTTATATTCTCCGGAAGACTAAACGTTCTATTCTCAGAGTTGGTGAATGAAAAATGCAATTGCAGACTACTTAAGGCCTCTATCAAGCCATGGTTGACGGAACAAGAATCTGCTACTTCCGTGCTACCTCCGTGCAGTAAATAAAATGTCCGTTCCAAATTCCGTCCAAATTGCTGAGTTTCACAGTGACCTTCCTGAGTTCGACAATATACACCTAAAGCAGGTCGGCGATTTCATCAACCGAAATGTGGTGAAAAGAACACTCAAGATAAAAGCAGTAGTCTGCAAAATCCAAATAATGTGAATAACAAATCGTAATCTCAGAAAAATTATATTTCTATTTCTGCTCGGATCTTTTAAAAAAGTTTTATTTAAATTACTTATTCTTTCATTATATTCTAAATGAATTTACTTTTGACTATGAAAAAAGGTTTTCCTATTATTAGCCATCGTTTATTAGCATATATTTATGCCGGGTTACTATTCTTATAAAGGCTTAGCGACTAAGTTAATCTTTAAGATTTCCATTTGTCATCATATCGTGCCCTTCTATATGTTTTTCTCTATTATCAATTAATAGTAATGCGTATATCCTGTGAATCAAAAACAGAGATGAAAAGAAAGCGTTTAGGAATCTTAAAATAATATTAATAACAAACATTTCTCCATAAATAGACCTGCATGAAATTCACATCTTTTGCTGATTTATATTCAAGTGTTCTATTCGGAAAAAAAAACTCTATTTATTTTAATAAAAACTTGTAAAAGGAAAAGAAACATGATTATTATATAAGAAAGACCCATGAACAAATGGGAAAAAAATGTATAAGGTTTAGAAGAAAGTTCTTTCGGAATTTTTAATTTTGATTTCAAACGATATCTTTTTTAAATACGTTTTTAGTAGAATGCCTTCATTTATCATGTCATTATAAAGAACGTTTATCGGTCAATCTGTTCGTTTTAAACGAATTTACATTTTTTTTTAAACAATTATGTCTATTTTACATAACCATAAATAGAGAATAGGAAAAAAAAGCAAATTCGCGCAATTTTCTTATTTCGATTCAAGCTAGGCCGAGAAGTTTTTGAAACAGCTCGCGATATTAACGAAGCGATATTAACTGAACGCACAGCACAATATAAATTTAAGAAACTTCCTGTCGACGACGACAGTCTTGAAGTCGATAAGCATAGTAGTCGGTCATCGGAGGTTGACAATGATAAATTAAGAGCTATACTCAAGGCAATCCACGCACAACTCTTCGAGAACTTGCTTCTAGATTTGACGTAACGTATACGACGATGTCCTTTTATTTGAGAAAGTTGAAAAACACGACCAAAAACATAAAACTAAACGAAAACCAAAAGAAATACCGTTAAGAATGTTATGTATTGAAGGGGACAACTCCCAGTTTTTAGTTAAAAACTAAGTAATTAGGATCGAGTATTATTATTGAACAAGAATTCTGAAATCGAATGCTGATATAAGAAGTTTACATGAATGCAATCTTGTTAGTTAGATACGATTCCAGAAATGCAGTGAATTATCCATTGTAATGAGGAATAATAGAACAAGGGAAATAAAGTATGTTCATGAGAGAAAATCTGATACTTCTCTTGCAGGACAACTGTAGTCAGCATGTTCATTGGATTCAAATGTTTGGCCTGGGAGCTGACATCACAAATGAATATAGAATCAATATATACATTTAAGCTAGACTAAAAGTAAGAGAGTAAAACCAGAGAACATGTCCGAGTCCGAGAGTCCGAGAGAGTCCGGTAGATCGGACCGGGAAGACTAAAAAATGTTTTCTATATCCCTCCTTTCCGATAATGTATTGATCTCCTGCTTAAAGGACGTCCATGCGTACCCTGCAACGCAATAAGCAATGTGTACCCTTCAACGCAATAAGCGATGCCATTTTCCTTTCTTTTATGCAACAAGAATGACCTTATCTCGACTGGGTAGTAACTTGCAATAAAAAGTTGGTTTTACGACAACTGATGACGCTCAGCTCAGTGGTTAGACGCTGAAAAAGCTCCCCAACACTTTTCAAAGTTATAGTTAAGTATGTTATGCTTACTGTTAGCGATTCTTGAATACAGCGAAACCATTACGGTGGGGATACCCTGTCAAAAAATTGAAGAAATGTCTCAGGTACTTCGGCGATAACATCAAGAATAATTCAACGAAAAAATAATAATTGCGTCTTCTTGACAATCCCCGAACGCACGTTGCTAAATAGCCCCTGCAGAATTTGAAAGAATTGGGCTACGAAATCTGCCTCATCCATCTTACTCTCCAGGTCTCTGACGTATCGACAATTTCTTTTTCAAGCATCCCGACAACTTTCTGCGTGAGAAACGTAAGCAATATCGAAACACCGTTTTCATTTATTCATGGTCGCCAGAACGCAAGATTCACTAGTTTTTCGTTGGCAAAATGTCTTGATTCTGATGGGGCTTTTTACAATCAATAAAGTTTTGTTTGAATCGATGGATGTTCATCTGAATTTAAAAGTTAAACACCGTCAAAACTGCCTTGTGAACCGTATATTTATCAACCTAATTTGTCTTATTTCAATGCCTCTGCGAGAGGGTATACTTAGACACGAAATCGGTGTTTAATGTGAAGAAAATCCAGCTCCCTGAAAAGAAACACATTGGATAGGAAAGAAAATTGTTTTGGTCATTCTTTTCTCGATTTAAAATTGATATGAAAATCCTACACAAACACAGACACAGTCATATATATATATATATATATATATATATATATATATATATATATATATATATATATATATATATATATACGACGAAAAAAGCGTGTGTGTGTATATATATATATATATATATACATATATACACGACGAAAAAAGCGTGTATATATATATATATATATGCGAAATTGCCTACAAAATATTATATATATATATATATATATATATATATATATATTATTTATATTTATATTTTATTTATATATATGCGAAATCCCTACCAAATATTTTTTTTAATATATTTTTTTAATATTTGGTCTAGAGTTCCAAAATTAGATTTGTTTTTAGCCGGCAAAATATTCTACTGAGTGATTAAAATTTTAACAAACCGGTTGACTTCGTTAGGGTAATTCGAATTAAACATTACTCTTGTACTCTTGTACTCTTGCGCAAGTGCAGGATTGTACATCCATAGTTGAAAGTAGTGGAATTGTAATCATTTCGTATACATCTGTCAGTAGCTCAAGCAAAAATATGCGGGCTTGCGCAAACAACAATAACTTCTACTTCTAACATAAAGAATTACAATGCTTAATACCGGAAACATACTTATTTGCGTGAAATTTAAACGCGATATTCGCTTTCATCACACCAGGAAACATCTGGAAAACAAGTTGTCAAGGCTGTTTTTGTGTTGCTCCACTGTTCACAATAAACACCAACCCGGAAAAAATCAGACCCCTTTAAAGAAGGCAATGAGTTGATCAGACCACGTTTCATTAATTTAATTAAAATAAAACCGGCATCAGGATACCATATTGAGGCGGGAGGAGACGCCTTCTCGATGTGTTGATTGGGCGATACCTATTGACTTTGATATTCAATATTTAGTAATCTTATCTCAGAGGGGCAAACTTTCGGTGAATTAACAAGACCTACTGTGCCAATTACATTTAATTTATGTGCCAATGGTGGTTTTTTTGAGCAAGAGCATTCACTCAACTGCGGGAAATGTTTTAGCACAGTATAGAGAGTACAAATTATTTTTTGCAATATTCTACCTGCTTTGATGTTTAGTCGATAAGTTGTAAAATAATCCCTTACTTT
Source organism: Euprymna scolopes (assembly GCF_053919585.1). NCBI lineage: Eukaryota > Metazoa > Mollusca > Cephalopoda > Sepiida > Sepiolidae > Euprymna > Euprymna scolopes. The sequence continues at coordinate 125,819,299 of NC_136495.1, forward strand.
AGTAATACGCTACTAGTAATGGTTATTGTGGTTGAGAGTTTATCTTGTTCGAAAAATATATAAGCGAAATTAATTAATCTCAAATCATATGCAAGATAGAAAACTGATGTTTTCATTAAACGGTACGCGAATTGTTTTCAATGGATTTTTGTTTCACTATTAAATAATTTATACTTGTTGATTTGTCGAGAAAACATCCAAAAACAAACTAAATCAACTGTCACAAATAACTTTGTAAACCGTTATATTCCGTGCTGTTTTTTCCCCATAATTTTCCTAGCCAATCCTTAAAAGTTTTGTTTCCGTATTTACAATTTTCGTTAGTTTTTGCTTGGTGTCTGCTGCAATGACGCCTTGCTGTTATTTGGCTTCATTTCATTGTTTTGTTCGCCGTAATCAAGTTAGCTGTTCTGGCTCGGCTTCACTGCGTTTTTTTTAATTCTGAATGGTAAATTATAAAAGTTGCTTGTTTAATTGCCAAGGCGAGTTACTAGTGTAGTTTCACACATAACTTTGTATGGATAATAAATACTCTCTCAGACAAGTTTTACTAAGTAAATACGTTATTTATTTTCTTACCTACCTTGATAAACGTATTAAGGCGATTTTCGCAGGCATCAACTTCGACCCGCTGACGAATATGGCACGCCACATGAGCTAAGACTTACTATAATTTGATTTTTTAAAGTGTAAACCAACATATATCTAGATCGGGATTAGAAAATATTACTCGCTGTATTGAAAATATAACTAAAATGAACAAGTAAAATTTAAGCGACACGTTTTATGTATTTTGCTTATATCTGAAAATTATTTGATGGATATATAGGCATGATATTTATAAAATATAGACGAATTTAAAAAAAAGAATAATACTAACACATAGATATTCATATGCTTCGCAATTATCGTACTACTACTACTACTACTGCTGCTGCTGCTGCTTGTAATAATAATAATAATAATAATAATAATAATAATAATAATAATAATAATAAATATTTTGATTTTTAAAATTATCTTGATACAATCTTGGATGCTACCGCAGACATTCCTGAGATGTGTATATTTGAATACGCGATAATTTATCTGATCCTCAGCAATCTGAACGCAATTTTTAACAGACATTCAGTTACTTAGCGTTAAGTATACGCCACTAGTTTCTTTTAAAGAACCGAGACATAATTCTTAATTATTTTTTAATTGTATGCTTTACTGAGAATTGAACCTCCAACGCATTCAAGAATAAATGCATATTCTTTCTATTTAGCAGAAAAGACATAAAGTATGCGCTTTTTATATTCAATTGCATAATTAGATAAGAACATACATATATATATATATATATATATATATATATGACATAGAATAGGTAATTGTCAGTATACACCCTTTTATACCTTACAAAATCTTCCAGAAAAAAAACTCTAATAGTTAGCCGTGGTTCTCTCCAGAATGTGGTGAATGTATTGGCACAAAATAACGTTTTCTATTAGTTTATAAAATATCAGACCTTCAGAAACTGACGTTGCTTTAGGGACTGCAAAATATTAATAAAGAACACTAGAGAGTTGTACGGTCAATCTGTCAAATCCAACGGCTAATCAGCGGTTTGATTCCCATGAAATTTGGCAGATAACAAACAAGTTCATGAACAAAAGCGTGGGCTCTATATAGACGTATTTTAATGATTATTTTATCACTGTCACGAATCGCGCAGAACAATTTATTAAAACAGCCAGAAAATATATGTATCGTAGTCGAAACCTTATTTATTAAGGGTTCGGATAGGTCACCATTCACATGAGATATTGAATAGCCGCTGTCCAGTCGCAGGAATAAAATTATAGAAATCACTTGAATGTTCCATCGCATATTTCGAACTATAACCAAGCTATGTTTATTTACATCATGGTTTCTTCCAATAATCATGTCTATTATTAAGTAGATAAGAACACATAGAAAAGTATTTCTATTTTTTTAAATGAATATTTTTTCTACATTTTGTTATTATAAAGGGCGAATAAACTGAAAATAGGATTATTGCATAACACCGATAGCATTGGGTCTGACAATATTGATGAATCTGCTCAGTCTCGACAGATAAAGGATACCCCCTGTAGGGGAAGCTGCGCCTGTAATTCTTAGGCTGTTGTTTAGCAATCCCCAACCGCACCTTTGCTGAATCTGCACTGTTTGAGTTCAGATGTACGGAGAAACCCACGGCGACTGAAAACAATGCGGAGATAAGCAGAGAGCACATAAAGCACCCGGAAGTCCCAAGTGGTCACCCACTTAGTCATGACCAGATTCAACGTTGCTTAACTCCTGTGGCTCAGCGAGACAATACTAAATATAAACATATCTGTAAACTAATCATTAAGTGTATTGTCACATTAAAAGTATTCTATGCTTTATTTATGAGTAGTCTTCAACTGGAAAATCTGTTCAAAACTAATACAAAAAAAGACAGACATTTTCTATGTCTACATATCATGAACAAGTAAGAATAGCTTGAGAGTATAGAATAAAATGATATAATAATGCAAACTTAATCGACGTCGGACTTATGAGCGGTTATTATATGCCGCTTTCACATGACACATATTATTTCCAATAACGATTATAAAATGTAGACAATGCTTCGTAGTTCTTTCATTTTTTCCTAGCATTTATACCTTTTTTGCCCACTTATTAATAGAATAACAATTTCATTCAATATCAAAACAAATCAAATTTTGGTTCATTGATACCTTATCAAAATATGATTGTGCAGTTTCCTTGAACGAAACCTAATTACATCACCTATTTTCTATCTATCATTTCACGATATTTCTTGTCTGACTAGTTATATGCTGATAATATACAAGGTTCCGCTTACTTGCTATCTCTTGTTATCTTACTTCTCCGTTGAATCTCATTACACCTGTTCAAACTTTATTGTCGACATCGTCCTTCTTGTTTTGGTTGAGTATAATTAATTTAGTAAAAATAAGATGATTATTGCTGACATTTTTCTATATTTTCTTCATCGACAGAATATTTCTAGGAAGACAGTGTGCATATTCTATCTCCAATTAAACTGATTTGTTGTATTATGTACACATCTGAACGTGTAACTGTTTTATGTCGAAGCTGGCACAATACAACGTTTTCCATTAGTTTATAAAATATCAGACGTTCAGAAACTGACGTTGCTTTAGGGGCTGCAAAATATTAGTAACACTAGAGAGTTGTATGGCCAATAATAGTATAGTGAACATGACCGTCGCTAGGCGATCTTTATTTTGAAGATATAATAACGACAGAATCAGTTTCTGACTATATATATATATATATATATATATATTTATTATATATATATATATATATATATATATATATAATTTAAAGGGAGTTAGAGCAATTTTCTATAGAGCAGAGTGCATTTTAACGTTATAGTAAAAATACTAATTAAATTAAAATGCAGGAAAAGAATAATGCTCGTTGTAAAGACGATGTATCAAAGCTCAATAAACAAATATCCTAGAGCTACTTTTATATTAAGTAAGGTGATGGATAATTTATGATTCAAAATTTAAATTAAAAATATCATTTCGGAAACGATGTTTTTATTGTGACAGACATTGAGCGAAGGACAATAATTTTAGCATATATTGTTTTTTTTTAAACAAAGTCTCCTCACCAGCAAAATATTGGGTGTTTTTTTTTAAGTTAAGGCATGTATAAGCTACAGAGAACATGTAAATGAATTGCTCTGAGTATTATTACGGTTTTCAAAGGATACACTATTTTAGGATTCATCTGCACTACTTAAATGCTAGGTTTATTTATGGCGTCTTTTATTTTTAAAACAACCACCCTAAAACTATATGCTAAAATTATTATCCTTGACTCAATGTCTGCCACAATAAAAAACATGTTTTCCGAACCGATCGCACAATTTATTGGGTTTGTTGTGCTCGTTCTTATGAAACGGATTTTAAATGTTTAATTTTAATTTTGAATTATAAATTATCAATCACCTTACCAAATATATATATATATATATATATATATAGATATATATATATATATATATATAGATATATAGATAGATATAGATATATATAAATATATAATAGGGTAGGTCGATTGTTCATATTTCTCAAAATATTAAAAAATGGCACTTACGGAAAATTGCGTCTGAACTTATTAAATACTCATGCAACGAATTAGATCAAATGCTTGAACAGTTTTTTTGAGCGTTCTGTATCAAATTCGTAGACAAAAATATACCGACAATTCTTCGTTTTTACAAGGTTTGTCTGGAATATTTGTGTGAATAACAAAAAATTTCAGTATTTCGAATCAGTTGATGCCTTTTTGTTTTCTAAAAATAGTATTTATATAACAAATCATAAATAATCTTCAAATTGAAAATCTGTACCCCCCTTTTCATATTTTTCTACTTTGAGGATCTGTAGCAATTCTAGGATAAGGGTTAACTATTAAGTAGATGTGCAACAGCAGTACTCCCTCGTAGAACATACTTGTTTTTAGACAATGTATCCTTATCTATTCTCCCTATCAACTCCAATGCATATCAGATTGCCCACACGTTCATTATGGTTTTTGGGCAGTTGTTTTCACTTTAGGTTTTGCGATATCCACGTTACGTTTATCAATAAGAATATTGCTTATTAATATTGCGTATAAGGAGGCCTGCAAATTCAAGAGCAAGGCATTGGCAAGGCTGGCTCCAAGATTAGAAGATATGCCCCCCCATGACTAACTCAAGAGCATATTTGGGAAATTTGATAAGCCCCTTTTTAATAACTCTTTGGCTGCAAATCTTCCTCTTATGGTTCTTTACTTTGAGAAGATGAGTAAGAGGGGGGGGAAATATTACTCTGGAAATTTGAAGTTGAAGGTGTTGGTGATGAATGTACATTTTTTATAAACCTTCGTTCGTTTTTATTTTTTTTATAGCACTTTTATAAACAGGACTAAGCTAGAAAATTACCTTTCGGCCTTATTTTACTTCTCTGATCCTTTAGGTATTTACGGTTCTCAACTGGAACCTGAAAAATCAGAGTTTACTTATATTAAAATAGATCAAAATGAATTGATATCAAAATCAGTTTGCATTAAAATATGAAAATTGGTTTGGATATAAGGTTATATGGCAAAGATATTGGAAAAAAATAGAAAATAACTTACATTTTCTTGAAGGTGCAAATAATGTGCTCAATCTGGCAATTTTCTTGTTTGCATTTTACAGGAGAGTTGTCACAAATTTAAACTGGTAGATTGCAAGAACAGGGCAAAATATCAAATAGTGAATCCAGTTTTACTAGCCAGAATTTCTTTTGGGAAGTGGGGAGAGATTTGCTATTCATTTGTTTGGCTTTCTTCAAACATAGTATAGCCACCTTTTTTAAAATAGTCATTTCGCTTAAAAGAGGAAAACACTGAATAACCGCTTTCCAAATACCCATGACTTCCTTTGTTATTAATTTGGAAATAACAAAATTCGAAAAGTGAGGATAAGTATTTACTAAATAGTATCTACACTGAATAATTTGTAGGTAAATTGGAGGCTCAGTTTTATTTAATGTTGTAGGCAGACCGGGAAATTTCCTTGCATTTTTACTGCGAGTTGTAATTGTAGATTTTCAGGATATTCTGATTAAAATATCTGAAAAAAATACACCCAGAAATCCAATTATACAAATAATTGTAAAATTTGATTTAAAAATTTGGTGCCTATGCACTTATGTTACTGTGCTGTTTTTAAAAATCGTATTTGCAAGTTAAATTCGATGTTAAAATAGTTTTCTAAATAATAATGTTATTATTTCAGCACGGTAACATAAGTGCATGGGTACCAAAAATAAATAAATTTGATAAAATTTGAAATGAATAGAGTAACTTGAAGTGATGTTTACTTACCTTATAGAGAAAACTAAGTTCAAACAGAAACAAATCAGAATAAATATATATGCTGTGTTTTTTTTTTATATTTAAGTATAGTTTACTTAAAAATTGGAGCGATATTTAAAGAGAAAATCAGGTGCTGAGACAATTCAACAGTTTATTAAAAATGTAAACACGAATACGCACACATTATTGTTGTTTTTTTTAAATGAATAAACACTATCATTTTAAGATAGAAACAATTCAGAATAATTATATACACACACACACATATATATATATATATATATATATATATATATATATATATATATATATATATTACATTTAAGTCTATTTCAATGAAAAAGTTGGGCAATATCGAAAGAGAAAGTAAGGTGTAGAGATAATTCAAGAGTTTATTAAAAAATTAAACAGTAAACATAAACACGCGTGCAGTCATAACTTCAACCAGTAATTTCATATAATTACCCAAAAAATAAAACTTTCATATATATATATATATATATATATATATATATATATATATATATATATAAATACATACATGGGGGTCACCGGAGCCCACCCAGGGATAAGGGTTATTGCGTGTGCAGTAATCAATGAGATAGTATTGTAGAAATCATTAGTAGTGGGGGTTCTGATAGAGTGTCTTACTTACGGGGGCGGTTTGTCAGGAGTTTGTTTATGTTGGACGTGAAGACGTCGAAGTTGTAGTCAGGTGGGAAACAGGCAAGCGGCAGAGAGTTCTACTGGCGTGCAGTTTAAGAAAGAAGATTTGCTCATGGAATATACGTTTGAATTTAGGCACAGATAAAGAGTGGGGAAAATTATTGACAGTAGTTTCAGCCAGACGGGTGTTTCTCGTGAAAGATTGGCGAGCTGGGACGAGGGATTGGAGCTCAGACAAGCACCTGCCATGGAAATAACGATTTAACAAAGACAGGCTTGCAACGTCTCTTCTGTGGGAGAGAGTTAGCAGGGAAGAGAAAAGGGCATCCCCCACTTAATCACGAAGTCTATTTTGTACTCTGTCAATGCAGGATAGGCTGTTTTTAGCAGCTCCTGCCCAGATGTGGCAGCAGTATTCCATCCTTGGACTACTTGGCTTTTATACAGATAGAGAATTGCATCAGTAGTGAGATATGTTCTGGAGGGGTAGAAGGAGCCCACCATTTTCCCAGCGTCCCTGACCACAGATTCGATGTACTTGTTCCATTTCAGATCAGGAGTAAAGGTCAAACCCAGAAGCTTGTCAAAACATGGAACCTCTCCATTTCAATTGATGGCAGATGGGGATCAGAGCGTTGATGATGTAAAGATAGAAGCTAAGTTTTGGATGCATTAAAAGTGACCAGTCACCTCCCCCTCCATTGTACCACGTGCTCAAGATCAGAGGAGAGAGAACTAGAGAGAACTTTGCCATTTACGGCCTTTGATGTGTTACCATAGATGGTCGTGTCATCAGCATAGATGACAACGAATGATTTAAGTATGTGTTTAGGGAGATCAGTGATGTAGATCAGGAAGAGAGTTGGGCCTAGGATAGACCCCTGGGGGACTCCAGCATTAATACTGTGGACCTCTGATTTCTGCCCATCAACCAATAATCTTATGAACCTATCGGAGAGAAATGATTTAATGATTAAGAAAACATTTCCAGTAATACCGTAGCTGAATATCTTGTGAAGTAGGCCTTTATGCCATACCTTATCGAAGGCCTTCGATATGTCAAGAGCAATTGCTCTGGAAAGGAAATCTTTGTGAAGAGATTAAATAATCCTATGTGATATAACCGTTAGCACATCTGCTGTAGATCTTGCAGAGCGGAAACCATATTGCATGTCACTATGAAGGTTGTTTCTGTTGAAGTGGTTGACTACTTCTGTATTTAATATGGATTCCAACAACTTATTCATGACGCACAAGAGACTTATTGGTCTGCACTGAGAGGGAGATGACTTTTCACCTGAATTCTTAAATACAGTGCATACTGATGAGGTTTTTCAGGGTGTTGGAAAGCACTTCTCTTTAAGGCAACGCTTAAACAGTTTTGTAAGTATGGGGGCATGTTCTGGTTGGAGCTTTTTCAGCACTATAACTAGAATGCCATCAGGGCCGGTTGCTTTACTGGAATCAAGGTTCTTGATTATCTTGGCCACCTCTCGCACAGATATGTGTATGTTGCATAGCGTTTTGTCTGTTATAGGAGGAAATAGAGGGAGCTTAGGGTCATTGTCGCATAGGGTAGAATTAGCTGCAAAGTTCTTGGCAAATAGTCTGGCCTTGTCTGATGCTGACGAGATGACCTCAGATCCATTGATGATAGTTGGGATAGAATGCACACCTCTGTTCAAGATCCTGTTTACTATTTGCCAGAACTGGTGGGAACCAAGCCGCTGCTCAGCTACTTTGGATTTAACCGACTGAGCATATAGCTCTCTTGCATGTTTTATTACTCTCTAACACTGATTGCTGGCATTCCTGAAAGCAGCTTTAGTCTCAGTACATCTACTACGTTGGTAGCTATGGAAAAGGTGATTTCTGTGCGCGATGGCAGCAGCACAATCAGGGGAGAACCATGGCTGACTGTTAGGTTTTTGTTGGATTTTTTGGATTGTATGAATATATATATATATATATATATATATATATATATATATATATATATATATATATATATATATATATATATATTTCTATATTATATCAAATATTATAATGTTTTAATTCCTGTTTGTTTTTGATATTTTCATTTAATCTCTAAAATACGGAATAATAAACCTTAAAATATTTATTATAGTATTGTATTGTTTTTGTTTGTTTACACTCGAATTTTATTTAAGCGATATATTATCTGTGCCTAAATCAAAACGTAGATTCCATGAACAAAGCTTCTTTCTTAGAATTGCACGCCCGTGGAGCTCTGTTCCTCTTGCCTGTTTCCCTCCCGACTTCAACCTGGATGTCTTCAAGTCTAACACAAACCAATTCCTGATGAACCGCCCCCCTAAGTAATGACACCTTATCAATTCTCCAATACTATTGCTCAATATCCCATTACTCCAATACTATTGCTACAATAACCCTTATCCCTGAGTGGCCATTGGGCCTTCATAAGTGGTGAACTCTATGTAAAAGAAAAATCCCGATACCGTAATAAAAATCCGAATTTATTTGGTATTTAAGTTGGAATGATCAACAAAATACAAAATTTTAAAGAAAAATATATGTCTTGTGGTAACTTTTGACATTATTTTGCATCTTTCTTCAAATGCCATCTTGTACAGTTCCAGAATCGGCCCACCATAATATATATATATATATATATATATATATATATATATATGTATATATATATATATGCACGAATTTATGCTCGGTGTTGGCCGGGTGTTTGTGGGTGTATGTAGAGCAAAAAAAAAAACAACAAAAAAAAAACGCGTTAATTTTTTTTTAAATTTAATCCCTATTATGATCCCTTAACATTTATTGTTTGAGGTTCAAATCAAGTTATTAAATTAGATCCATTCCCAAGGAACCTATATCTAAAGTTTTAAGTGTTTAGACAAAAATCTCTCGAAGGCGTTTGGTATAGTTCTCAAAAGTCAAATTGTTTAACTTTGACCCCTTAACACCTAATTTCTGGCCGAAACCCATGACAAAGATTTCCCAAATCCCAGTACGCTGTATATCAAATTTCAAGTCTGTAGACTAAAAATTGACAGAGTTATTGCATAGCGAAATGTATACACACATAGACACACACAGACACACAAACACGTTCACTTTTATAGATATACTAGCATTTCAGCCCGGCGTTGCCCGGGTGTTTGGAAGTGTTGAGAAAAAAACGGTCGTTTTTGTTTAATTTTGACCCGTTACGATTTATGTATTATTAAGTTTGATCCGTGTTCTAGAAACCTATATTTAAATTTCAAGTGTTTTAGACCCTTAAATGCTCGGAGAAGTTTGCCACAGTTCTTAAAGGTCAAATTGTTGAACTTTGACCCCTTAACAGCCGAATTCCTGGCCAAAAACCGGTCACAAAGATTTTCCCAAATCTCAGTAACCTGTATATCAAATTTCAAATTAGCACAGTTATTGCGTAGGGAAATTAGCACAGTTATTGCGTAGGGAAATGTACACACACACAGACACACACAAACACACATACTCGTCCACTTTTATAGATACATAGATAGATTAAACAAACATATATACGTATACATAAATATATATTGAAACAAGTTTGTGTTTACTGTTAACTTTTTACGCAAATATTATGCAAATATAAATCATGTAGAATACGTGCATGAATATAATTACACGTAATAGTTAATTAAACATGATCACCCCATGAGAAAACCGAAAAACCTTATAGGGAATTAATTAAAATGAATGTCTATCAGAATATGCAAATTAGCTAGATCGTTTGCTAGTGAATGCAATTCCACAACCCATATATAAGTGCATTGTATTTTCTTTTTAAATAAGTAGAAAAGAGGATTTTTAATATGAATATCAATACACACATAAGCAACACGAATTTATAGAAGTATAGATAGATAGATATATAAACGAGATAAGTCACATTCTAGAAATCAAGTGGATTTTCCTGACGGATTTTACATTCAGGAAATACTTTTTGGACATTCCTAGCCAAAAAGATTATGTTCAATATAAAAAATAGAGCAATATATAAGTTTAATGATTAAAGTTAAATTCCGTACATTGAAATATATAGAAATATATCTAAGTTAATAATTAATTGTTTGAAACAAGACATATATGGAGAAAAATTATATTTATTTCCTTAATCCAAATTAAATAATGGCTTATATCATCAGAGGAAATTTTTCTAATTGAATTTAATTTTCAATGATTAAAGAGCCAGTATTAAATATTCATGGATTAAGGAAATAAATATAATTTTTCTCCATGTATTCCTTTTTTTCACGCATTAAATTCTTAACTTAAGTGCATTAGTATATATTTTAATCTACAGAATTTATCTTTAATCACTAAACTTATATATATATATATATATATATATATATATATATATACAGGCATACGCACACACACCCACGCATACACACACACACACACACACACACATATATATATATATATATATATATATATATATATAAATATATATATATATAAATGACTAGTTTATATTCATGATGTTAAGCATCTTACAATTTAGTCCTTTAAGTACATTGGCTTGCACAAGTCTACACAGCGCCAATTTCGTAGCGCAAACTCATTCATTCAATTATTATAATAATAAATGAATTTAACTAAGCAGAAAAAAATCACCATATCAATTAATTCAAAGCTGGATTAACAATCTGAGTATTGTGAAAGAATTTGCACTTTAATTTCATTTTTTATTTTCTCTGCCATATCTAAATTTTCAAGTCAAGTAACAAAAGTTTTAATTTAATTATGTATAAATTGTATTTATTTTGAAAAAGATTGCTGGAAATATTTTGCTTAATAGTTTATTAGTTCATTGTTTATTAATGGTCGATATAAAATTAGTGATAACTGCAAGAGTTATATGTGATTGAGTTTTTATACAAAACTCTTAATACTCAATACGTTGATTGTGTTTCCAGTAATATATTGTGTTTGATTGACTGTTAACAATTATGCGTTTATCATATTGCGCGCATCTACAAGAGTTGCTGAAGCGATTTCGTTACGTAACACCTCGGCAAATAAGATAGGAGACGATCTTGTACATGTTTCATGTCGAATATATTCATGCAAATAAAGGAACATAATAAGACGTACAAGAGTTAGTGCATATTGTTCTCAGTCCCAGGAGGTAGTGTAAGATTTTAAGACACTCTAAGAACCATGCAATACGTATACTGTTTTGAAAACGAATGTGAGTAGGACCGAAGAACACTGTTCCTTCTTCTCGCAGCTCGCAAAGCAGTTCACGAATCCTTAGGATTTTGCCTGTTTCGAACTACTCGTTTGTCTCCTAGTACCGGCAGCATAAATATTAATATGTCAACATTGATGAGCCACTCCCTAGAAATATGAAGAATTGCATAGGTAAAATGCGAGGAACCTTGACTGAAGCGCAGGGGTTGGATAAAACTCGTTCACAAAACAACCAGAGAGTCATTAATCTGTATACTATAAGAAAGAAATTGGAAAGGAATTCAAGGAGCGCGGGGAAGTTTTAATACCAAGGTAACAATGCAACTGACACGTGAGCAAATGGGCAAGCCGAAGCACAAGCATGGCGTCACACCGAGATGGGAGGGTGAGTGGGATACTGACTCCTATACTGTAATAAATGTACTGTTATATAAAAATCCGTGGTTGTTCATACGTTCTGTCATTTTTATCATTTGTGTGCCTCACTTGGATAAATGAACGTTGATAAGGGATTATTTCTCACGTCCGAGATGTACTTTTATATTTTGTTTATTATTCATGTTTTGCGAGCAAAGGAGGGAGGAACTGACAATTTGTAGAGTCGTACATTCTGCACAGAAGGCCACATTCAAACACTGGTTTCTCCCCGTTTGTAAATATATCTAATGTGCATATGAGTTTACCCACCTTAACACTCATGACCAACACGTTATAGCAGTTTGCGTTGCAAACGATATCCGGAAAAGTATTACTCTCACCCCTGCTTTTAAAGAATGCCATTTATTTCCTCATTCTTCCGCCGCCGGTTACTTCTGTTTATGGCTGTGACATCTCTAAGGTCATCGTCTCCTCTAATTGGCACTCTCAATTTGATAGTATTTTTGCTAACAGTGACGGCATTTCACATTCCGTATGTACTTGCCTACGCGGTCCCGCGCTCTGCTGCATGCATAAATATGTAAGTATTACTATTACGATCTCTCTCCCTCCCTCCCTCTCTCTTTCTCTCTCTCTCTCTCTCTCTCTCTCTCTCTATATATATATATATATATATATATATATATATATATATATATATATATATACGTGTCTGTGTGTCTATGTATATGTGCTTCGTTTTTTTCTCTTTTGATGAATAATTAGTTATTTTGCTGAACTTGCCGTTGCAGTAATATCTTAACCTGAAATTACCGAAGGGTTAGTGTTCTATGAAGTTGACTGTAAATGACAGTGTCATAAAACATTAATTCCGTATGTTTACTTTGTTCTCTGCAATCTAAACAAAAGAAAAGTATAGTAGACATGAAAACTGGTAAACAAGACGAATGTAATTAGGCGCATATAACACAAGGAATTATTAGTTAAAAGAGTTACTGTGTAAAAAAATTGCCCAAGCATTCATATATTTTAAATTTAATCATCTATATTTATATCAGAATGCAGGATGATCATTTAAAGTCACAATAAAATCCAAAGCCAAACTTATAGTTTACAAAAGCATATCAGTACAATTTAATATAATGATTTATAATTATTTAAGGTCAGGAAAACTACTAATTATATACCCTTCATCAATCAAATAAATCTTTTATTTATTTATTGCGGACTATTATACTCATATTCTAGTTGTTGTTTCACGATGTTTTGACTAACTATTCCTCTGACTTTCGTCACGTGGTTAACTGCAACCAGATAGGCATGACGAATCTCCTAACTGCATCCAAAACAATTACTACCTTCCATAGTTGTTGGTGTCGCAGCAACGCTATGGAACGTATTAATTGCTGAGGATGTAGTTAGATACAGCGTTCTTATCTTCATGCGGTTAACCACCTGGCTATATAGGCAGTAATAGTTTACCGAAACGTCGTGAAACACCAACTAGAAGATTAGGATAATAGTTCTCAATAAATGAATAGATGAATAAAACAATTTACTAATCTCAATAAACATTAGAATTATTAAAAAGAAAATAATACACTATTAAAAAAATACTACGATTAAATATACACTAGCAATTTCGTTCCGACAACTACTCTTAAAGATTTGAATATCAAATATTTCTTACATTTACATAAATTAAATAAACGATTTAATAAATCCATTTATTATATAGACATATCATTATTGCAACTTGAACAACTTTACGTTTGTAAGTTTATATGTGGTCGCCTCAGCGATGCTCAATTATACAGGGACAATAGCCGAAAAAAGTCGAAAAAGTAATCTTGCGAAAAAAGCCATGGTCTATTATTTTAATCTAACGTTAATTTTAAACATAATGGTATTGATTTTAAAGTTACAAGATTTACGGGGATCTCTTGATTATTAAACATTACATCTAACAGTTAAAATAATTATTTATTTATAATGTCTACAAAAAACATGTTGTCCGTATTTAATTGTTGTTCGATATTGATACTGAATTATTAACTATAGGGTTTTACAATATGACATTAAATAAGCCAAACTGTTAATGTTGTGAAAGAGAAACATCATAACTCACAAATCATGAGTATTAAGTAAATAATGAGGCAACAATGGACAGGTATTACAACTAATTCATTAAACTAAGAGATAACGGCTTTATATAGTGACAGATTGAAAGGAATTACAATAGTATAACCAGATCGATTCTTATGAAAATATATTGAATCTATGCTTGATTTTATTTTAAACTAGCGGGGGTACCCGGCGTTGCCCGAGTGTTTGTTTCCGGGACGGGGGGGAGTTTTAAAAAATGTTATGGTAGGTAAGTAGGAAGGATCAAACCCGGAGTCATGAGTAAAAGTAGGAAAATAAAGGGTGAAAAAAAAAACATCTACAACGTTAGCAGTTCGGCCACCAAGAAAAGTCCATTCCAGTTGTTTAGGAAAAAAACAAAAAACAAAAAAAAAAACGACTACGGTAGGTCGGCGCGAACGTGAAAATATAATGTGAATTTTCCAGCACGCTAACCACTACGCCACAGAGCACTGCAGCTTAGTTTAGTGATTTTAAATAACTTCACATGAAAGAACTACGAAGCCAAACCGGTGTTCTCTTCTCAACTGTTCCTTGTGAACGATCCCCATACGGTGTTAAGTGGTGGCAGGGGGAGGAGGAATTTATTAGAGAGAAAATATTTTACCACTTCCATTGATCTTAACCGTTTTTGGCCGTGCCTTCTCAGCAGAAAAAGTATAGAAATCTAAGATTATCGATGAATTTGAGAAATAATAAGCCTATAACACACCTCAGATATTGTTCTGCCGTTTGTGCATATTATATTTGCATGAAATACCTTGATTTTTAATCCTATTAATGTCAAACTCCGACGGGAAAAAATGAGTTCATTTTATTTATATAGAGAATAGAAGATAGATAGACTAGCGGGGGTACCCGGCGTTGCCCGAGTGTTTGTTTCCGGGACGGGGGGGAGTTTTAAAAAATGTTATGGTAGGTAAGTAGGAAGGATCAAACCCTGAGTCATGAGTAAAAGTAGGAAAATAAAGGGTGAAAAAAAAAACATCTACAACGTTAGCAGTTCGGCCACCAAGAAAAGTCCATTCCAGTTGTTTAGGAAAAAAACAAAAAACAAAAAAAAAAACGACTACGGTAGGTCGGCGCGAACGTGAAAATATAATGTGAATTTTCCAGCACGCTAACCACTACGCCACAGAGCACTGCAGCTTAGTTTAGTGATTTTAAATAACTTCACATGAAAGAACTACGAAGCCAAACCGGTGTTCTCTTCTCAACTGTTCCTTGTGAACGATCCCCATACGGTGTTAAGTGGTGGCAGGGGGAGGAGGAATTTATTAGAGAGAAAATATTTTACCACTTCCATTGATCTTAACCGTTTTTGGCCGTGCCTTCTCAGCAGAAAAAGTATAGAAATCTAAGATTATCGATGAATTTGAGAAATAATAAGCCTATAACACACCTCAGATATTGTTCTGCCGTTTGTGCATATTATATTTGCATGAAATACCTTGATTTTTAATCCTATTAATGTCAAAATCCGACGGGAAAAAATGAGTTCATTTTATTTATATAGAAGAGAAGAGAATAGAGAAGAAGACTAAATGTTTCGTTTTACTGTTAAAGAATATAAGCAGGGATAGCAAAAAATAAAAATAAAAAATCTGACCAATGACAGTTCTTGAATATCCAGACATTTTGATAGGAAAGCAAGTTTAGTATAGATGACATCCAAAGGGAATAGAGATAAATATTGGAAACGCTATGAATGACATGGACATCACACTGAACTTAAGATAAACATTCTAAAAAAGTAATATAAAATACGTCTTCATACACTGTGTTTTTTAGCTATGTTTATCGACACACGTTCATTTTTCTCACTGTCGTGAAAACATGTTTTTCTACAACGTTTACTTTTCCGCATGTTTATGCCAATCCTTTCCGTTTCGCTGTTGATCGTTTTTATCTTTAATGCGACGGAATAACAGGTCGAAGAGAGAGTAATCCTTCTCTTTCTCAGACTTGTTCCACTCCTCAATAGCTGCTATTGCATTATTTGACATACTTAAGATAGAAACGGAAATGACTCTAGATATTTCTACACATGCGCGCCTATCCGAGTAAAACATTTCAGAGATGTTATTGCGCTAACGTGCGGTCATAAGTTTGCAACCGCATAAAAAACAGTTTAAGGAAAACAATATTTAAAATATATTAAGTAATGCGGCTGAATTACTGTTACAAGTTTAACTGGAATGTATGTTTGTGTTTCACTGTGAGAGTCGTATTAAATTCACGAAGAAATGTTTTAGACTTATGAATAATTTTACCGAAAAACAAGACTGCCCCGAGGACGTGGCATTATCAGATTAATGAAATATAATGCGCCGGAATTAATTACATTTTGCATATTTTCGTTTCCTTTAATTTTACTTCCTATGATGCTATTCCCCCCAGTCAAACAGAGTCATTGTAATTATTACTCATAACAAAATACACACACACACACATCAACACTCACCCACGCACACACGCACACGCACACACACACAAACACCCACCTACCCATTTATATATATATATGTATGTGTGTGTGTGTGTGTGTGTGTGTGTGTGTGTGTGTGTGTGTCTGTGTGTATAATTATTCCAGTTTAATTTTGTCAGAAGAAAAAAACAAATTACTTAAACGTGAGTAATGTAAAAGTGCTCAATATCAAGTAGTGCAATATATACATTTTATTCATATTTACATAAATATGTAGGCATCGCTACATATTTACGAGATTATTTCAGTAAATTAATTATAAAATAACATTTTCGTAAAGCGATGTTGCTTCTATAAAGGTCAAGTCGCTATATATATATATATATATATATATATATATATATATATATGTGTGTGTGTGTGTGTGTGTGTGCGTGTGTCTGTGTGCGTCGTTGTCTTCCAGCTATCTGCTTTAAATCTATTTTCAATGCCGCGCTTCTGTATCTCACAGTAAATATCTACAATATATATATATATATATATATATATATATATATATATATTGTGTATATATACGTAAACATGTATATATATATTAAAGCATTTATATATAAACATAATATAACACACACACACACACACACATATATATATATATATATATATACATATATACATGCACAACATATGCGTGATTATATAATATATATGTACATGTTAGTGCAAAAATGTCGTTTTTTTGGTTCAAGTTCATGTAAAAAAACGACCTTTTTTTTTTGCATCAACCTAATATACACTGCGTGTCAAATTATTAATGAGAAAACATTTATTTACCAGGTGCAGAAACTTACTGGTAGTTTCGTAACAAAAGCATCAGAAACCTTGGCAATGCTGAGCTGCGTGTACTGTGAAATTTTTGTACTGTTCCACGCAATGTAAAAAGCTTGTCGTCGTAATTGTTGGATCCACGGTATTTGAGGTGTGTCAAATTCTTAACACGGCAGTGTGTTTCGTCAATATAATGAGTCATAATGGCGGATTGAGTAATTCTAAAAAGAGTCCTATTACAGAACAGCTAGCAAAAGGTAAAAAATACTCTCGAATAATCGAAAATGATAGGAAGGTACCATCAAACTGTGAAGAACTTTGTCAAGGAGGCTACAAAGGTACGCAAGAGAGCTGATAAAAGTATATCTATAGTTGTTCCAAGCCGTTCTCTACTCCAAATTAAAAGTCATGTTGTTAAGAACCCTGTACAGACAAGTCTAGAAGGCTTTGACCAAGCTGGATTAAAGAATGTCTCAAAAAGTACTCAATGTCGCCTTCTAAAATAAGTGGCAATGTCTGTTATGCCGTGTCAACGCCTCCAGGAAAGAAACGTCACATACAGAACCGATTGAGATAGGCAGAGGACAACATGAAAACGGACTTTTACAAAGTTTTGTTTACAGCCGAAGTGCATGTCACTTTTGATGGCCAAGATAGCTGGTGCAAGGGATTGATTCTAAGTGGACGGCATCGTCATCAGCGTTTAAGGCACTAACTATAAAAGTGGTTGGATAATGATTTGGGTTGGGATTATCGGAGGTACATTAGTTCGCCCATGGAGAATCCCAGAAGATGTAAAAATGTCGTCAAATGCTGACATAGCTTTTCTGAAGGAGCACTTTTAACCATAGCCAGTTAAGAAAAGGTTGACGTTTAGAATAAACCTTTTTTTATAAGGGATAGTGCTCCCCCGCACGCAGAAAACAACAGCAAAGAGCATTCGCAACAATTGGGGTTCTCTGTGTTACGAAGGATAGAGTAGCCTGCAAATTCACCAGATTTGAACCCAATTGAGACGCTTTGGAGTATCATGAAGCGACGCCTCTATGGAAGTGGATATCAATTTAAGAGCAAATATGAGTTGTGGGATGCTCTCCTAGAGGTATCGCGAGGAATAACTGTTGAAGAGATCACAAATTTTTCTAATTCTGTGGACCAAAGTCTTTTATAAAAGGATCACATATGCCCTACTAATTCTGTCAACGTAGAAATTGCTATGTAGTATTTGTGTTCTAAGTATTTTTCCTAGTTCAGTTAATGTGTGAAAATTATTTCAATAAACAAGTTATGGAGACATTGTGTGTTATCACAACGTTGTTAATAACTTGACATATTGAAATTAACATACATTCCTATATTTTGCCATACTTTAGCTAATACTGCTTTAAATGCTTTTATTTTCGGATTGGAGTAGCTGAATTGTATCGTAAGCACCTTCTCAGAGTTTCATGGATGTTTAATCACTCGTTCCCCAAATTTAAAAAAAAATTCGTTAGTAATTTGATACCCATTGTACATACATAATATATATACACATAACTATTATGTATATACATATGCTATATTATATCCTTATATATATATATATATATATATATATATATATATATATATATATATATATATATATATATGTATCGTGGTTAAATTTTAAATTCTGAAAAAACAACATACAGAGACATATATTCGATTTAAGAATTTATTGCTTGAAAAAAGGAATATATAGAAGGAGTTATATTAATTTCCTTTATCCAGGGATTTTTAACGTGACCATGGAAAATCCATGGATTAAGAAAATTTTTATAACCCCTTCTATATATTCCTTTTCTCAAGCAATAAATTTTAAATCCAATATATGTCTCTGTATGTTGTTTTTTTCAAAATTTATAATTTAATCACGAAACTTATATATTGGTCTATTCTTAAATATTAAGTTTTTCCTTTTTGGCTAGGATCTCCTTGAAAGTAATATCTATCAGGATTTTTCATATGAATTCTATCAGTGTCTTAACTCGCTTATATGTGTATATGTACATATATCATATAAACATTAACTTCTCTATATAATCACTATCTATAATTTATACACACACGTATATACACACATATACACAGACAGACGCACACACGCACATACCCCCCACACATTGTATATATATATATATATATATATATATATATATATTAGTGATGAGATGATCCCAGAATGTTTCCCAATGACGATACAAGTACCGATTTTGTTATCAGTTCCCGATTTTTATACGGGTACCGAATCTAATATCAATTCTTTTAAATATTGGCAAAATGTTATTTGAAATCCATTGCTTGAGGAATATTGTGTTTAATTACTGTAAAACCCTGTTTAATATGTATATTTATTTTTCAAAATGTAAAACGTACACTAGGGTATGTGGTAGAATCTATATACGGTATGAATTGATCTTTCTAAGTATGATTCACAAATGTTTTTTTTGTACTTATTCGAAGTTGCGAAATACAAAGATATATATTTCTTTTAAATCAAAGCTGATTTGCATGATCCGTTCTTAATGTTTTTGACATTTATTTTTTATGATTGAAAATAGTCGACGATCTGTATGCACAATTAAAGGACGGTGTAGAAAGAGAATTGGTTACGATATCTTTCTTCCGCTATTAAAATAATTTCCTAGAAAATCATTCTTAGAATTCCGAAGGGATGGTCTATTCTGTGACTTCTGTCAAAAAGTGTTCACATTTCTTGTTCTAATTATTATATTTGATCGGTTATTAGCTTCATTTGTTTTATTGTAAAGAGAATTACAATTCCTAAATAATAATAATAATAATAATAATAATGATAGTAGTAGTAGTAGTAGTAGTAGTAGTAGTAGTAGTAGTACGAATTACCATTAGTAAAACACTCTGGACTGTTCATAAGGTGGACTAAATAAGTACGGAGACAGTTCGACCAGAAAACCAAGTAACTCATTCCCCATTTACGATGCCCTTAAACCAAAGGACAATTCTGACTAACCCTACATGAAAAGGAAAGACGGTTCGAGAGAACTGGTTCGCATAGAAGACTTTGTGAATGGCACCCCCACACCCACGCAAACTTGAAAAATACATAATGCAAAACGCTGAAAGGATAATTATGGTAGGTGGAGACACTGAAAGAAATCAGCAAAACAGAAAACAGAGAAGCAAAGGATAAGAGGGGAAAATATTGCAAAGAGAAACAACGACACTGAAGGATGACAACAGCTGAGAAAAACGAAACCTTTGACATGGATGAGAAAACGACAGCTGAACCGAAAAACCGATGCCCTAATAACTGTAGCACGAGATTACTCGATAAGAACCAATCGCATCAAAGCAAACATCGACAAAATCCCAAAATCAGCAAATGCAGACGAAACTATAAATCGTATAGTAAGCAGATGAAGCAAACTTGCCCAGAAGGACTAAAAGTACAAGCACGAACACGTGGTAAAGACAGTAATGGAAATTATGCAAACTGCATCTGGAACGCACAGACAAATGGTACGACCATAAGCCGGAAACAGTACCCGAAGACGAGAATCACAAGATCCTATGGGGTATGAACAGAGAAAGGATAAACCCATTCAGGCAAGACGACCAAATGTCAGAATAATTAACAAAGGAAAGTCCTTTCAAATTGTAGACTTGACGGTTTCAGCCGACCACAAGGTGAATATCAAGGCAAATAAGAAACGGAGCCAACAAACAGAGCTAGCAAGAGACCTGATAGGAATATGGACGATGATGAAAATCAAGATAATACTAATAATAGTAGGAGCACTAGGAACAATTTCGAAACTCTTTGAAAAACGAATTCGAAAAATTGGAATCGGCTGGAAAGATAGGGCGAATAATAATGATTAAGACCGCTGAAATATTAAGGAACACCCTTGGACACAGAGATTCGCAGACATGAGCCACATACGTGGACCAGACAAGATAAATCATAGACAAGATATGAATGAGCGTTAAATGAAACCGAGTGCATTAACGCTGCATGCACACGTTCACTATCCCCGTCCCCTATCTTCCATTACACCGGTACTGGCCCTCTAAAAGACGATGCCAAATAGCCGAGAAAGGTGAAGGAGGATATAAAGACTAAGGGGAGAACACTGACCAGACCTCCGCTGGACAATTGCGAAGAGAACTGGGAAACTTGGGAGGCTTACGCAACTCTAATCCCAGTAGAGTGCAAAAGCTCCTTTTGAGATTATAATAATAGCTAGCGTGTAGAGAAATATCTTTAGTTACTGTACCCCCCCAATAAGATTCTCCTTTTTTAGGCGATATTTTTAGATGAGTATTTTTATATCCTTGAAGACCTGTTTTCTTTTTCCGCCAATTCGCCACTAAAACATTTTGCTGTTAAAGAAATAAAATTCTTATGAGAATCCGTCAACCTATCCTAATCCACCAGAACTAATAATGTGATTTTGCATTTTTCAGGTGATTACGTGTAAAGCGGCCTGAAAAAAATTTAAAGTTTCACTTAAAAAGATCATTTCATCTGAGCATATATAATGGTGCATATATTTTTTTATGAGTTCTCGATAATTTTTATCTACTTGTGCGTTAATTCTTAATATAAGACGTTCTAAAAAACGCAGACACCTGCAGTTAACTAAAAAGGGAGATCCAATTTGAAACTAAAAATGGTTAAATAACTGTAATATTTCTTGCTGAGTTAAATGTGTTCGTTTTTAACACGTTCACACGGACCAAAAAAAAAAAAAAGAATAAAAATAGGCTATTTCCCGTTTTAGTTCCCTTACTCCTTTCAGCTTACTTATTTGTGTAAATAATTTAATTCGATCGTTCAACTGCTTCCAGTTTTCGAAAGAGTTTACACAATCATACGCAAACAGTCAGAAACACGAGCGCGCACAGGCACCCAACACACACACACACACACAAACATATATATATATATATATATATATATATATATTTATATATATATATATATATATATACATATACATATACATATATATATATATATATATATATATATATATGTATAGAGAGAGAGAGAGAGAGAGAGAGAGAGAGAGAGAGAGAGAGAGAGAGAGAGATGTATATACACTTATGCCCGATATTATTCATACCCCTCGGATCTTTGAGATTTCTATAAGAATATTGCTCAAACGAGAAGGTAGACAATATTAAAGGGATTTCAAACAATAAATCAAGCATAAGCATTTAATTTAAACTCAACAAATAAATAAATTATGCAAGTTTGAAACATTATACAAAGAAAAACAATAATGGCACTAGTTCAAAATTATTCATACCTCTCTTACTAATAGTCAATAGCATGCCCTTTATTCTTAATAACTGCCTGTAACCGTTTTGGATATTTATCAACAAGGTTTTTACAAGCATCAACACTGATTTTTTACCATTCTTCAATGCAGTAGTTCTCCAAATCCCTCAAATTTCTAGGTTTCCGCTTTTTAACCTCAGTTTTCAATATGTGCCAAGGGTTTTCGATAGGGTTCAAGTCGGGACTCTGGCTAGGCCATTCCAAAACATTAATTTGATTATCCTCAAACCATTTCTTGACTATTTTGGCAGTATGTTTTGGATCATTATCCTGTTGAAGAACCCAGTTTGATCCTAAATGGAGCTTCTCCGCATCCTGTCTAATGTTTTTCTGGAGTATCTCCAAATATTTCTCCTTCTTCATGGTTCCATCTATCTTGACCAAACTATCTGGACCACTAGCCGAAAAGGAGCCCCAAAACATTAGGCTTCCACCACCATGTTTCACCGTGGGTATGGTGTTCTTTGGGTTGTAAGCTTCTCCTTTCTTCCTCCAGACGTAAAAGGCATCCATATGGCCAAACAATTCAATTTTTGTTTCGTCAGTCCACAAAATAATTGAGAAAACGGACTCTGGAGAATTCACATGGGTCCTAGCAAACTTTAGACGTGCTGCAAGGTGTTTTCCGGTGTGCAATGGAGTCCTTCTTGGTCTTCTTCCTTCCAGACCATTTTCATGCAGAGTCCTTTGCAATGTTTGCCTTGATATTTTTATGCCAGAAGACTCCAGATTTTCTAAAATGTCCTTAGTAGTGGTGGTTGGATTTGCATTAACACTTCTTACAATATTCCTGGTGGCTCTAGCAGACAGTTTTCTTTTCCTTCCTCTACCAATCAAGTTGTTTGTTGTGTGGTGGCTCTGGAATTTTTTTGATGATGCTCTGTACTGTTGCTGTAGGGACCTCAAATTTCTTGGAAATTGACTTGTAACCTAAACCATCCTTATGTGAATTCACAATTTTAGTCCTAAGATCATTACTAAGCTCTTTTTCTTCCCCATTCTAATAATTTTTATTCTTTTATTGGTTTTCAGTTGATATCATTTTAATTTCTGAAAAATGCAAAAAACGAAATAAAATTAATCAAAGGTTGTATAAAAGCATTCAAAATAAGAATCAAACAGGAAACAAACAGTCAGAAACTCGATTAATACTGAAAAAATAAGGGGGTATGATTATTTTTAAACATTGCAGATTTTATAAATAGCTGTATATTTCTTTTATTACAAGTATCCCGAGATTTTAAAATGACGAAAATGATCAGAAGAGGTTTATTAAGAATATGTATCAATATGGACGTAAACAATAAATTCTTACAAAGTTACACCTAATAAACTAAATTTTCAAGGGAGGTATGAATAATATCGGCCACAAGTGTATATCCTCCTCGTAATTGATGTAGGGGAAACTAAAAGTTACTGCTACACATTCAAATAATATGAAATAACAGCCAGAGGAGACTTAATTCTAAATATTACTCATACGCCATATAACCTCTTTTTGGGAACAGGGTACGATTATGAATACCATCAGTATCAAATAATTCGTATACACTGAGAAATAATTGTATGTATGAAACCCAAGGAGGGGAGTTACAACATATGATATATATTTGGAATCAAATTTCCGTTGCTGTTATTTCGGATCATTTGAAACAATAAAAGCAAGTTTTTGTCAAGGCCAGAAGATTTGGGAAATATCAGATATATTGTGATTTGTATGCACAAGGATGAAAGCTAATGAATATGATTGAAATATTGGTAAAGGTGCAGTGTCTTTCCAACCCCATTTTTTAAATTTTCTGTATTCCAAGTGTGCTGAAAACGTGAACAATAGTAAAAATAACACAGCAAGATTTGTTTTCAAGATTGGAAGAAATGGTATATTTAAAAAATTAGGTATCATATTCGATATCCATTTAAAGTAAAATAAATACTCAATTTATGGATAGTTGTAATATAGAGGGGGAGTCTGCTATTTTTTTTAGAGACAGTGATTATTTAGTAATTGTGGCTGGCAGACTGACACAAAACCTACATTAAAAAGACACACAAACTTGGTTTGAATAGGGTTTCAGGTGTGCATAGAACCAATATCTCATTTAAATTTTCCACGAATAAGAATTTTTCCGGGTATCTAGCAATGTACTTTTTATGGTAAGTGGTGGCCATCGTTGCACGCGCAAGTGTGCATTTTCCTGCCTCATACCCGGAAAAATACTAAATTATCTAAAATTTAAATGCGATATCTGTTTTCAGCACATTAGAAAACCAGTAAGAAAACAAGTATATTTTTAGGTAAGATTTGTGTTAATCTACTACGACAAAATAAACACAACCCATAAAAGTAGACACTCCAAAGAGATGATAAGTGGGTACTGATTTGACGTTAGAATAGCTTTTATGTCAAATTTGAAACATAATGGGCGAACTTAAGAGCAAACATTCAATACTACACTACAGAATTCAAGTAATTAGCTTAATAAATAGCCTTCATTAGTTAAATTCTGATTAATAGTCGCCGAGATTATAAACTTAAATTTCGCCATAGGTATATATACATATATATATATAAACATGTATATATATATATATATATATATATATATATATATATATATATATATATATATATGGGGGGGTATGGATATACCTCTACTCGTAACTAAATTGAATATTGAAATATTCGGGTCTATGAGACAAAACTTCATGAACACTTGCAAGCTTATTGAAGAATACAACACTATTTTATGCTGAAAATATTATTACGATTGGTAAAATATATATTTTTTCTAACCAATAAAATATACCCGAAGTTTCGCACATTTTTATATCTTGAGTCTGGCAGGCTAGCTTTAGTTGTGCTGCTTGGATTTTCGCCCCCTACATATGTTCGTCTGCTCTGATTTTTTCCCCCTACATATTTTAGTTTTGCTGATTTGGAATGAAGTTTGCGGAGGCTTTTTTATGGGTTATTTCCTCTGTGACCGTGCTAGGCCACTAATACATGTATGTATATATGTGGTCAAAGTCTGGTGTGAACGTGTATTAAACGCACACAGATATCTTAACGTCATGCTGTGCTTCTCCCAGACAAATCAAACCCTCGTGCACATCGTGACCACTGCAACGTAGACGGGTCTCTGATGAACGACGAGTTTTTTGCGCCGTATAACTGGACCTTCACTGCCTTGTGGGTCAAGTCTCTTTTAACCAAATGCTAAGGGTGAGGTAACCCTGACAGACAACTGCAGAGGAGCTTAGGCTCTGTAAGCTTCGGCATACATTACCCACCGACGTGTGGAATATGCTCTGGTGCCCAGCAACCTAAGCCCCATTCATGGATCAAATAGAATTATGGGTGGAGAGGGCTCCGTAAGCCGTGGTGAAGGCAACATTTCTAGGAGAAGCAAAACCTTGATATAAAACCTGCGACGACTGCTGCATCCAAACATGTTGACTTGCACTTCTTTTTGGTTCAATGTGACAGTGTTTCAGAGAGTGGGATTGTCTAGGTGAAAAGTCTTTTTTCACTATAAAAAGCTCCGAGCTCAGGCATTACTTGATATGAAATGGAATGCACATTTTACAGTCAGTGTGTACCTCGATACAAAAAGGCTGGCTGTAGCCTAAAACGGCAAACGGACACCTAATGATGGCTGGTGGGGATATAGGGGTCAATGGAAATAAAGGTTCTGGACCATCCAAGGTCTGGTCAGCAAGGAGGTCAGGTCACCACAGCCTGGTCCCGGTCATCGGCAGATGTGCAGGAATGTAGAAGGTTCATAGAAAAGACTCTCCGGCACTTGCTGCTAGTAGCGCTCATGTCTGCCTCATTTAAGCCAGAGATCGATGAACGAGTTTGCTGCTATCATATATTTATTTATATATATGTATATATATATATATATATATATATATATATATATATATATATATATATATATATATATATATATATATATATGATTGTTGAGCTGGATTAAATCCGACGATATGAAATAAAATGGAGGTGGAAGGACCTGGATACTCAACGTTTCGCTCGATTTATGCGGGCTTCTTCAAGAGGGATGGTCATTTACGAGAGAGTCGGAGGATTGGGGCTAAATATAATGATGGGGGAGAGCAGCGTGTTTTCCTTATGTAAATTAGATATCATATATACATATATATACATTTTATGAGAGAGAAAAAAAAAACTAAATTAGAGTAAACTAGTGCAGTGGATTACGTCTAAAAGATAAAATATCATAGAGATTAAAAAAAATTGTGTTTGGAAATATAGCGATGATAGATTAAATAAATAAAATGACATGAGATTACGAAAGAATTTTGTTTTAAATTAGAAATAATTGAATTGGGATAAAATACCGCAGTAACTTAAAAGATGGTGTCTAAAAATAAGAATAGGAGGTGATGAAATGGAGTCTAAAAATAGATAATGATGAAATACAGTAAATAAGTAAAATAAAAATAAAATTAAGTGAAATTACGAATTTTTTTTTTTTTTTTTTTTGTATCGCGTTTAACCGGTGTCTAAGTTGTTTTCTTTAATAATTATTTTCGACAGAAAGGGAGCAACGGAAAGCAAAGAAAAGGTTTTGTCCACGTTGCATATGTATATATATATATATATATATATATATATATATATATATATATATATATATATATATATATATATATATATATATATACACGGTTCAGTGCGTTACAAACAGGGATAAATATAGCCCGTTTTTAGAATGGTTGTTAAATTGATTTGTGAATTTGGTTAAATTTATGCACACATATTTCATTAAATACTAATCAATCTTCGTCTATATTTATCCATCTATTATATGCCATAATACGTAGTTCACTTCACCTTATGCTAACAAATTACAACATAAAATGGCAGCCACATCGAATAATTGTTTCCGTTATAAAGCGAGATTATATGTTGGACGGTACCGACTAATCCCTAGTAATGACTTACTGTGTATAGAACTGATATTAATGCTTAATTCGCTCACCATTTCATTGTACATTTTCATATAACATTTCGGTACTGCTGCAGAGAGTGATCCAGACGTAACTCAGAATTCGGCCGGCTTCATCCGGAACATGACGTGAACAGCCGGAGTAAGCCGAGCGTCGCCGAGGAAATGTAGCCGAGCGCCGCCGATGAAAGCATAGCAAGAAAAGAAAACGTACCTAAAATTTTAAGTTATATTAACTGTAAAGAAAAATGTTATAACCATATTTTGTTTTTTTTATTGTTATTTTTTGTTTGATTTTTTTTTTTGGGGGGGGGCTTTCTTTTTCTTTTTACAGGAAAAACCTGAAGACTAGAAAAATTGAAACAAAACTAAGTGGGATATTTTTTTATTCATATTAAAACAGAATTTGTTGCTGTTGTTTCTTCATACCGTTGTCTTATTAATATGTCTGTGCGTAGATCGTATTCCGCATTTACCCTGGAGGTCTTTCTGTGCTGATCGCTCGAACACCCACGAATAGATTATTTTAATTATGATGGCAATTGGCAGCCTAGACTTGGCAATAAAAAATTACCAGTCCCGAAGGGTCAGAATTTGGTAGGCTGACGCCTCCAGGCATAACAATTGCTTACTTTTCCTCTTATAATAAAATTGAACCTGTGTCGTCAGGATGCAGTGTTTTCGTCCATGCCAGTAATTTGTTTTTCATGACAAAATTCGAGGACTCCGGCCCGAGTTTTCAACTGCTCACTTAAGGCTGTAAAATTAATTCCCCCCCCCCTGACGTGAAAGTATATAATGGTTTGCTTTTTTTTTACTAATTTGTTTTCTATTCTTTCCCTTCCACATTGCCGTCTGCTGCTATGCATTTTCAACTCGCGCGAACACGGCTCGAGTTGAAAACAATCGCGCTATATTATCATTGGCTCAGCTTTATGTTACGTACGACGGCTTAATTTTCTCGGCAACGCTCGGCTTACTCCGACTGTTGACGTCATGTTCCGAGGAAAGCCGGACGTGCGCTGAGTTACGTCTGGATAACTCTCTGAATGGGTACCAACATTTCAGTTATATCAGATGAATAGTTTTTGAGCAAAAATGAAGCAGAAGCACATTTTGTATTATTGTGACTAATTGTTAAAACCCTTAGCAATCTAATTGATAGAACACTGTAACACTTATGCAGCCCGCTTGTCGTCCAGTGGTGGATGTTCCCCGATTGTTCCTCGTGTCTTCTGATGAGAATGTCAGCGGCCAGTACCTGAAAGAGACTCGTCGAGAGTTTCTGCAAGCATGCCAAACGAATTAAAGAAAAGACAAGTCGATATTTGTTTTTTTGTGTTTTTTTTGTGTTTCAGAATTCCTTGTTATTCATAAAAGGTTACAATCGTTGTTTCGTATTTCACTATTAAGTTAGGGACTGGCCGTTTATTAACTGCAAAATTCTTTCGTTTTCGATAACGACTAAATGGCTACCTCGGCAGGGTCAATCGATGAGGTGCTTTTTCGCTCGTTCGAGCTCAGGGGAGCAGATGTCACTCCGTGTCTGTCGGTCTCTGTGTCTCAGTCTCTCAAAACTCGCTGCTTATATTTTGGGGGGCGGGAGCTAAATCTTCTTCTTTTTCTCTCATTCGGCCCTTTAGCCAATCAGGATGCCGAAACCGCTGTCACTCAAATCTTAACCAGGCGGCCTATGCCCCCAAAAGTGGTTGTTTCTTCTTCTGTCGGCAATCGAGTGGAATGTCTCAGCCGGCGTGTGCCTAATAGAATTTGACGGGCCATTAAAACCAGAATGGTCTCCTTCAATTAACTTTGAGGGATCATAAAAATTAACCAAATCCAATTCCACAAAGGCCACGCGTCTTTTCGTTAGAGGCCACCCACGCACCAGGGGCCCGTCAACAATGGTCGCTTTGTAAATTGGAATTTCATTGGTATGCTTCCTTCCACTCACGTATGTCACTGACTGTCATGGTCAATTAGCGTTTACAGCTTTCTTGGCCAAAATAAGTATATATCGCACATCTGGCCCTATCTACATGTTTTCTCCTTTTTATTTTTTTTCTTCTGTTCACAACTGGCTTTTTTTCTATGCCTGTCGTACGCCCCCCTCTTTTCTCGGATCCCGTTGGGTGCATTTAGCTTGCAGTTTACTTCACATCGAGCCTGTCTCACACTACTGAAGTCGCTGCATTTAATTAAAGTCCTTAAAAATTATGCCAGATCTGTCTAATACTCTTTGTGAAAACATAGGCTAAGAGACAGATTTATACATAAAATGATTCTCTGTATAATATAATATACTACCGGGGTTACTCGGCTTTTTCCGGATGCTTGTAGGTGTCTGTGTGTAAGGGAGGCAACGTAAAGAATAAGCGAAGTATTAACCCTGTTTCAATAAAACAAAATAAAAAAAACGATGTTAAAGAAACAAAAAAATCGGAATAGGAAAACCGAAAAAAAAACATCGAACAAAACGAAATAAAACGGAAAGTATGTATAATATGTATATTTACAAAAAAAATGGAAAGAATCATTTTTTTAGTGTATAAATGTGGCGAAATAAATGGCAATCAAGCAACGTAAAAGTAAGTGTGGTGCGTTTCACGCAATAAGAAGCATTGCACGGAAAGGCTCGGTGAAATTCATTCTAGTTTTTTTATGTAACTACGACGTACAGAAAACTGCACCGGTGTTCGTTCGTAACTGTCCATTGTGAACGATCATGCAAACGTGTAAATGGGTGGCGAGGGAAGGTGAAATTTATTAGAGAGAAAAGATTTTACTATTTGCATTGATCTTAACCAACTTCGTCAGTGAACTCTAAAAAAATTAGGAATCTACGATTAGCGATTAAGTGGAGTGGAAATGTTCCTATAACATACCTCAGATATTGTGCTGCAGTTTGTGCACATTACATTTGCATGAAATGTCTTGATTCATATCCTATTAAAGTCAAAATCACAGGGGAAAAATAATTCATTTTATAAATAGAGAGAGAGATGAATAGTCAGAGTAAATTAACGTCTATATATTTGTGTTATATATCTCTTTTTAAAGAACATTTTGCTGATTATTTCGTATCAGAATGTATAAAAATATATAACCTTTTTTTTTGTTTTAATATTTTTTTAAGGGAAATAGTTTAGGCTAATATCACTAAGAAACTAGAAACTATTTAACAGAAATATTTTATTATGAATGTGTCTTTGCACGAATTGAAAAAATTAACTTTATAGAAAAAGAAAAAAATGGCAGGCCTATATATATATATATATATATATATATATATATATATATATATATATATATATACATATATATATATATATATATATATATATATATATATATACAGATTAATATACTGAACCAGACAATATTGACGTTGGAAGATCAGAAATAACGTCAGAGAAACACAAACTTAGATACGATTATGGGCGAGGAGAAATGTGAACTACTTCAGGCGAGCTTATATTTAGAATGTAGGTTGCAGTTAATCCCGTTAAAGCAGCTTTATACATTGATCTGGCTTAGGAGGCAACAGAAGTCCATGTTTATGTGTGTTTTGAGAAACACAGAATACTAGAATGTTAGAAAATCTGTCATCTAAATAAATAGGCGGTGTACAATCTATTCGAAAAGAAATAAAATTTGAAAAAGAAAACAATTAAACTAAAAGTATTCGTAAATTTTTCTAGTTACCTAAGCAATTTATTAGGAACGTTTTTTATAGTAAGAGTTATTTACAAGACATCACGTATTGGCAGCTTTACTAAGCCAAGCAAGCGTGTTTTAAAACATACCCTTCAATTTGGGTTGATTTAGTGCGAATTTTATGCTTAAAACATCGTACACCAATTTTATAATGAGATTGTGGAAATGTGGGCCCAAGTCAGAGAGTTATTGCCAATCGGAATAAGGAAAGAACTGTTATCATGTTTGAAACCTAAACTTCGTGACCAAGTTTTTTTTTTTTAAATTGCGATTATATAAAGTGGACACACTTTCTTTGCGAAGTAAATCTGACTAAAACGAATTCGACAACAATGTGTAAGCAGACGTAAAATTGTACAAATAAATGAAAAAAAAAGAAAAATTCCCCTGCGTTTTGTCAGTGTTGTATTTGTCTATTTTATTTATAATGTTTAATTTTGATAATTCTGCTACCCAGTCGTTAGCAATTAAAGAACACTATGAGAAAGAGAAAATATACGAATTAAAAAAATGAATGAGTAAAGAGTCGTTTATACATGGTATCTGAACTGCACTAAATAAACATATGACATTTTATTGTATTTGAACATTGCTTTTCCTGTGATTTATTTCTGCATGATTAATTGTATTATTATTCATCGGAATACTGTTCTCGAGTGTGATTTTCACAACGTCTCGGTCGATATCACCTCCAGCATTCTTCAAGTGTATCTTGTCGAACTCGGGAATGTTTCTGTCGAACTCGGGAATTTTGACGGATTTCGAGCGGAACCCGTTATTTATTAACGCGGGTTTCGGGCTCTTGTTCCCTCGACGATGACTGGATATAGATCCCACGTAATTAGCAAATGTATTTTTTCGGTCGCCCATACTGAGGGAAACCATCCACGATTATGGCACGAAGAAAAATTATAGGCAAAGACGAACCGTGGAGAGTAAGACGACTGAAAGACGCAGCACATATGCTGAAAAATAACCAACTGCTAAGTAGACCTAGTATAGAATTTAATACGATATGGGAAGTCATTATAAACAATAGATAATATATATATATAAGTAATAAGTAAACACATTGATATATACAAGTAATATGTATAGTGATAGATATACAGTAGTATATAGTAAAAATTAGTAATACTTAATCGTACTATAAATAAAATAGGTTAAAGGCTCCAAGAGTTCGTACTAGAATAGTCCGCAAGGACCTGTGGCGCAGTTGTTAGAGTACTGGGGAAAATCATTTGTGAAAGTGATATTCCCCTGAGGATCAATAACACGTCAAATAATGTGCACATTTCATTTGACGGCAGATTTTTATTAACTTTAAAATAATTGATCCTTGATTCTCTTTCAGTCTGTGTTTCATCTTGTTGATTTTAAATTTCGCCATAATGTTTTTTTACTGTTGATTTAATTTTTTATATTTATGTTTATTTAACTTCCAGAAACGTATTTTTTTGTATTCTTACTTCTGATATAGTGAATCGATTATGTTTATAATAAAACATATGCTAAAACCAGAGTACCAAAAAGAAATAGATACGAATAGTTAAGATAAAAGAAAAAATAAACATCGATATTTAAAAAGCAAAATTAGTTATAATACGCAAATAAGTATTTTAGAAATAATTTCACTTATAGTGTTGTGTTCCTACTGTTATACGAAATAAGTCATTCCCAATTGAGATTTCCTTTCGAAAGCCTAACACCTATTGGACAGTTGCTAAGCAACTAACTTCCATTTTAATTTAAAATTTTAATTGTAAGCAATTCATCATCTTTGATAAGCAGGTTGTTTTAGTATACAATTTAGACACTATAAATCTATTTACAATTTTAAACATTTACTGATATAGTATGTAGAATGTAATTTGCCTTTTAAATGACGAAGCTAATTTTTTATCATGCATTATTCTCTCTCATATTTTGTAATCGAATTACTCTAACATATTTCTTTATACTTTCCCTTTATCATTATCTCCATTATTTTATAGTATTATTTTCATTTTTATCATTTCTTGTTAAAAATTCGTCGGATAACAAAACATATTTCGTGATAATTGTTACACAGCATCGTATAAACTAACAGATGGTCAGCAAGAAGCAATTTCCACAGTATCAACATTGCATCGCATATGTTGTGTACACAAGAGAATGGAATTGAAAGCGATATTGGAAACCAATTTCGTAAAACAGTAAAATAAGTTAGACTATATTTCGATAAAGGCATGCTTAAGAAGCGAATGTTTCAGATGTTTGCAAAATGGGAAGGCAGCAGATGTAAATATAGATAAGAATAATATATTTTGTCACACATACCATGACCATTGCTTTAGTTTGAACAGCTTAGTCGATATGAGATTTTGAGTAGGCTTTGCCTTCCCTTATGTTTTAAGAGTTTCCCCAGTTCAAATACACTAGAAAACACAATACACACACACGCCCCCATATATATATATATATATATATATATATATATATATATATATATATATATATATATATATATATATATATATATTTATATATATATATACGCAATTTTTAATAAAACATGTTAAAAACCACTTTGAAAAAGACAAAAACATATTTGATCTGAAAAGGAAACACTTAATAAGTGGATAGACCTTAATCCGCGGAGTTTCGAAGAAATACTTTTATTCTCTAAGAGGGTAGGAATTAACAAAATGCGGGATCGGATTTTGCATACAAAAGTATTTGGTGAAGCTGCAAGTAAGTCACAGATCTTACTTGCTAACAAAAAGTAGAACAGAGGTAATATGGTGAAGAAAAATTTGATTTCATGTGAATGGATAGTCTGGTGAAAGGTAAAGTATCCAATGAGAGTAAAATTCAACTATATAACTTCAAGGAAGTTAATTGAATTTCCATTTGCACAAGTAAGTTATATGTATATATATATATATATATATATATATATATATATATATATATATATATAAAGGAGATTAGAATAATAGTCTAAAGAGCTAAGTGTATTTTAATGTAACAGTGAAATTACTAGTTTAATTAAAATACAGGAAATGCTCGTTGTAATTTAGATATATAATAAGCTCGATAGTTAAATGTCCTAGAGCTAATTCAATATTAAGTAAAGTGATTTTCAATTTAAAAATTAAAAAAAAAAATTTTAAATTTAAAAATCAAATTTTAATTAAATTAAAAATCAGTTTCGTAAGAAGGAACAACAGCAAAAATTTGACTTTGTTGTTGTTCCTTCTTACGAAACTGATTTTTAATTTAATTAAAATTTGATTTTTAAATTAAATTTTTTTTTTTTAATTTTTAAATTGAAAATCACTTTACTTAATATATATATATATATATATATATATATATATATATTAGTACCATGTATGATAGTAACATATTATTTAGATGTGTTTAAAATAACTTCACACATTTTCTACCATACAAATAATAACTTGATATTTCCATGAATTTTCGTTGTTTCTGTAGCGTTTGAAGAACTGAAAATTATATATACAATTAAATAGATATATAAGAATATAGATGTAATATGATTCTATTAGATCTGCTAATGTTTTAGAGTGTTCTCTTCTACCCATTACTACAGTAGCATTACCTTTGTCAGCCGATGGTATTATGATGTTATCGTCACTGCGTAGAGAAATGGTAGCTGATATTTTCTCTTTTGAGAGATTGGGTTTTGTGGAGGTTGGAATGGTCTACTGTTTTTATCACTTTCAATCTTTGTCAATGTCCTTGTGTTTTAGATAAGTTAAGTCATGCTTCTTCTATTGAAGTTATTATGTCCAAGTATAGAATTCGCTTGTTGGTTATGGGAAAGTTGAAGCTTTTATTAAGCATTGATTCCTCAGAATGTGTTGGTTACCGTTTACCCATGTTAAAAATAGCTCTTACTGGGGGATGACGGACTTTTTTTTTTACTTTAGTGAAAACTGAATTTACTTTATAATCTTCGGACCCACCTTCAAACCAATCGTTCTCATTCTTGCCATGCAGTACTAACCCCTCTTTTCTTTAGTAGAGAAAAGGAAACATATATTCAACGCATCAAAAGGTCGCGGGATGCAACGACCGAAACGTTCTGCCCACAACACCCATAATGAGAATAATTATCCGATTAATCAAAGATGATAAAAACATTAGTTGAAAATATTCACTCTATTATGAACCCCTTCTGAAACACGTAAAACAAAAAAAAATGCTTTTAATTTTGTAGCATTCACTGTAGAAATGTCTCTATTTGCTTTTGTTTGATTCTTAATAATATTCATAGAACGTCTCTTGTATATATTCCGTGTGAATGCGGTATTAATGCGAATGTGTTTTTCCGTATATTCAACAAAAATTATATTTAGAAAATTCTGATACGTTTGAAAATATGGAACGCATCGATTTGAAAATTTCCTGCAAGTTTTATGCAATGGCATAATATGAGGATATACTTGAAAACGCTAAATGAATTTAAATCAATTCATCACCAAAAGCAATGCGTTGTTACCACAAAATATCATGATAAACAGTTAATGCTTATAGGTAGTATGAAAGTCTACGTGAAATTACTTTCTTGTTTGTATTCACT
Source organism: Euprymna scolopes (assembly GCF_053919585.1). NCBI lineage: Eukaryota > Metazoa > Mollusca > Cephalopoda > Sepiida > Sepiolidae > Euprymna > Euprymna scolopes. The sequence goes on from NC_136495.1 coordinate 125,855,544, forward strand.
ACAAGCAAGGCACATTGCTAGTTAAACATAAAAAAGGCTCTATTTTATAAGAATAATATAGTAAAAAACCCTCGAGTTATTAATCAGGGAGTAGGTTTGATACTCCAGAGAGTTGTATTATTAACATTAGATGGTATCATCTATTTACATCACATGTTACAGCGCGGACGAACGAATGCAAATGCATATAAAATACGAAATGGCGTCATTTTAAGGAAAATACTATGAAAAGAATCGGGCATATTAGAGGGATAATCACCTGAAGTACGTCACAGTCGTAACGAGAACCACGCTTGGTGGAGAATGAGAAAATAAATGTTGTTGTTTCGAAAAAAGTGGGTTCGAGTTATTTTTTGTCTTGGTCTCTATTACGGCGTCAACTGCATACACCGTGAGAAGCCCTGTGAGGAGCCCTGTGCAACGTTACACACACCCACGTTAGGTCATTTTTCAATTTTCCGATATCACCTTATATATGTGCACATCATTTTTCCTATTTCATATTGGTTGTACGTAAGGCCATCGAGGAAAATACAACACGCCTCTTAAGTGCATTAGACGCATATAAGCTTGAAAGTACAAATAGATTGACTGCCAGCTTGACTTGGAATTTACATATACACTTCTAGGACCTCTTTATGTTATTCTTCCGACACATTTGCAAAGTCGATTCGTAAACACAAAAAGTATTTAAAAAAAAAAACAGTCACTATCATTTCTGGTTTTCGTAATTAACTATACTAGCGGGTCCTGTAAAAATGACATAGTAGACGCATTCATATATAATATATTGATCTTCGCATTCTGTAGATGTGCAGCGTAAATGAAGACGCTCTGATATTACTGCAGCTGTTTTGTTAAACTGCAAAAGTATTTATCTGAGTGGGAACGCTCGGTGTAGCCAGTTCGTAAAGTACGCTTAAATGTGATAGTTGAATTCTGTCAGATTTCTAATAAATTGCTATAGAATTCAGGTTCTATCGATACTTTAAAGTTGCAATTTCAAAAATTAAAAAAAAATATATATATCCATATGGCTTGGGTTTATCAGCTTGAATCGAAACTTAAAACAGAATTAATTAAAAAAATATATGTATACATACATAACTTGATTTCCTTCAGTTATAACCGAAATCCAAACCAAAACTTGTGATAAATCCTGGAGAAAACTATTTATAAATAATATATATTACTGAGGTGTCCTCAGCTATAATGAAAACCGAAACCAAAACTTATGAAGAATTCTTGGTAATATTTATTATGAGAAAAGGAAGTCCATTACAAATAAAACACTCAGTCGGATGTAAGCGTGACGCACAAAATAAATAACACACGATATCTTATTCGTAGATAGATTCTCCTTACTCTCGAGTTATTTAAATAATATTTATTCCCAACTTAGATTTCAGACTCAACGAAATAACAATTCAAATATTACGTGCAGTCGTTCCGAATGTCATATTAGTCTTGTATTTTCTTCCCTCCATGTGCAGTTTTTCCTAAGTTAATTCGTGTTTTCGCTTTCTAAATATTTCAACGACTGTTTTTTTATAATATGCTTTCTGATACGAAAATTTAGTATTAAGGGCAGCAAAATAGCAGAAAACGTGCTACTAAGTTTAAACCCCTTCCTTTGTTAATAAGCCACCGCATTAATTATCTCATCGTTGGGAAAGATATTTCTTTACAAAGACACTCGAAATACTAATATTTGACAAATATTACCATTGGTAATCTTACAGAGATAACATTTCGTTGTTAGGGCAGGTATATACTGACGAGAAAAGCAGATGATCGCTTAATGTTTAAAATTACTTGAATGTCGTAAAAATTACCCAAACATATTGCCATTAAACAACTAATAATATGTGGAGAGAGACGCTTTATATATAAGAAATAATGTTTATGTAAAAGAAATAATGTTTATGACTATATTTCGTAAATTGCAAAACTTGAAGTGACGCCGCTGGTCGGAACGCGTTTTTAGAGGAGAGTATGTCTCATACATATCTGCTTTCTCCTGACAACAAGTACAGAGACAGCGACACCATGGGGAAAATCACAACGGAGAGACATGCATTGTTTGTGTTGTCTCTACCCCTCTCTCTCTCTTTCTCTCTCTCTCTCTCTCTCTCTATATATATATATATATACGACGAAAAAAAGCGTGTATATATAAATATACGACTAAAAAGCGTGTATATATATATATATATATATATATATATATAGTTTTGTAGTAGAAATGGCAATTAATAAAAAAACCTGAAGAAAGTGCTCAATACTGTTGTAGTGCAAATATGCGTTTTATTTTTTATTACCGTATTTTCCTGTTTAGTTACATTATTGTTTCAGCTACGCGACCGTTTTTTGGCCGTCGTGTAGCCTCCGCAGACTTTTACAGAAATGTTCGTTTATGGTGGAAGGAAAGAGTGAATGATGTCAGGGGAGGGGTGCGAGAAAAGCGGAAAAAGAAGGACGGAAAAGGGGGAAGGTGGAAGGGGGTGCTTGGTGGTTCGGTAGTTGTTTAGTTTTAGTTCAAGAACATTAGGTGGTTGTGTTGGGTCTGGGAAGTTCATCTCGGGCGTGGCTAAGTACATAGGGATACATGGAGGGGAGAGAGAGATGTAGGGGTAAGAAGAGAGAGGTTAATTTTAATTTCGAGTTCTAAGGTTTAGGTTGTTGGCGTCTTGTTGGTGAGATGATTTCTTGATAAGTATGTCTTGACCTGTTGGGTGTTCGGTTAGGTTGAGAAGCGGGAGGGATATGATTCGGTTTATCGATTTCATTTTTAGTTGTTGTTAGGTGCTTTGAGAAGGTTGACCTGGGCCGTATGCGCGAGCACACACATGCGCACATACACACACACACACTAAAAGAAACGCGCACATGTATACATACATCTTCACCTCGGCATGTAAACACATGCGCATATGCATGCATGCATACATATACACCTGCATTACTCCCTTTGACCTCAATTGACCTGAAAGCGTTAAGTTGAGTACGTGTACGTAAGCATGGATGCGCACATATACAGTTACACACACACCGACACCCATACATCCATGCAAGCGTATGCATGAGCCTACATGCACATATGGTTTTAAAAACCTTAAAAAATGCGAAAACAGTAGACCTTTTGATAAACTTGAAAAATGAGCTTTTAAACGTAATTAAAACTTAGAATTACAAAATCAACCTAACAATTTCCAACAGAATCTACAAAATATCCTTAGAAACATAAACAACTCTAATAAAATCTATATAAGATCAGATAAAACTAGACATTTTTATAAAATAGATAAACAAGAATATAACAAACTAATAACAGAAAGCATTACAAAAAACTACAAAAAAACTAGATACAAACGAGTGCGACTACATAGATATAATAAATGGTGAAAGTAAACGAACTACCGATAAATTAAAAATTAGCGATAAAGTTGTCAAATCGATATATTTCGTATCTGTACACCAAAAATACTAGGAGTTTGCTTGGCAATTTTTTTGAATAAAATATATTCGTACACACAAATATATATGGACAAATGTTTGTCTTTACAATAAACTTGTTACGCAAATATAACGCAAATTGAATATCTGCATTAATATAGCCATTATATTGGTGGAAAAATGATGCCTTTTTTACGTTAAACTTCAAAGATAATAACTCTTTTCATAAAAAAAAAAACTTTATTAATCGAAATAAAAACCATTAGAATCGACATATGTTTGCCAACGAGAAACATGTTTATTCATTCTATTAGCATAGAAATCCGGAGTTCGTAAAGCAATAGACTCATTGAATGCCTATTTGGTATCATCTCGGCTTTTGAAGCATGTTTTCAGCAGGAAGTAGTCGAGATGCTTGAAAAAGTGATAATCGGTGGATGAGAGGTCCTGTGAATATGGCAGATGAGGCAAAGTCTTGAAGCCTAATTAATTCAGCTTCTAAAGGGTCAGTTGACCAACATGCGGGCGAAACATGTCATGGAGAAACATTGATTCTTTAATGTTGACCAATCTAGAGCAGATACGTTGAAACCTCTGGTAAATTTCGTAAATTTGTCAGCAGTACTTCTTCGCTGTAATCGTTTGGCCGGGATTCAAGAAGTTGTGATGGGTAGTACTAATTTTTTGTAGCAGCAAATTAATTTCCTCGCCAGACCACGGCTAGCATCTTGTAGAAAAATATTTTCATATCTTCTAAAATACGCTGAGAAAGTAAGACTATTTGTTGGTTCATACAAAAATTGTAATAGAGAGTTTGCAATTCCTGTACGTGTACACCGCCAATGTTTTTCTACTTGTCTCATCAATATAGTTTGTAATAATTAACTTTGTCTAAATTGTTGTTCTTTTTATAACCCAATTTGCTTTTGTTGCGTTTGTAGGGACAGGCAATTGCCCGCCGGCACACCTAGCAGTAAAAGAACATGATCCTTTTTTTAAGTCTTTTTTATTCTTATTTACTTTTTCCATATTAGAAGAAAAATGAAATGGATTAGCAATAACATGAACACATTTTTTTGCAATACGAAACTAAAAATGCCTTAAATACGTTTTTGTTTTCTTTTGGGAAAAATACTTTTTGGTGTGGCTTAGTTTTGTGCGGTCTTTTTGTGTCGTATTCTTTTAAACATTTTCTTTTTTAAAGTGGCTTAATTATTTCCTGTTTTTAGAATTAAGTTGTCTCGTTCGTGGTTTTCTTATTCCATTCGACCATTTACGTCCCTGAATTAAGTTTCGTTTTTATTTTCATTTGAGTATCTTGAAAATACATTTTTTCCATCTTCAACTTATACGCTCACCCATCGTCGCCAAATGATATATATTTCTTCAGATAATCATAGCACGTAACAGTCATTTAGGGTTTATACACAGGTGTATTTACAAAGGGGATAAAAACGAGAATCTGTCTGACTCGGTGTCTTCAAACTCTCTGATTTCCGGGGGCGTATTTCTAGAGTGCCTGTTTTTGTACGGTAAGGTGGTAGGTCAACCCATTATACCATTTTAAAATGTTTCCTAATTTTTGAAATGCTAACAAAAGCCAATGACATCAGCTGGCGGATTGAAATCAAGTATTTTTCCTGAATAAAAACTAAAGATAAGTAACAGAGAGTAAAAACATACCTATCTATCTATCTATCTACCTATCTATCTATCTATCAATCTATCTAACAAACTATATATATATATATATATATCTAGAGAGAGAGAGAAAGAGAGATAGAGAAAGAAAGAGAGAGAGAGGGGAGCAGGGTGAGTAGAAGACTTGGAAAGATAGGGAGAAAGAAGAAGAGAGGAAAAATCAGAGAGATAATCGGAGAGAGTGATCTACGTTGTTACATTTTGCTTTAGCTCAAGTAAAATGCAGGCTACTGCTTCCTATAGCATTCTAGTAATAGGCATATGAAAAATTTACTACGAAATAAACAACTAAATGTATACGAAATTGGGGTAAAGCATGCTGTGACACGCGCTGTATAATATGTATATAGTATTTACACATAACTATTTCCAACTTAAACAATGCAGACATATTTAAAGAAACTTATTTAATCTGTATGTAACGAACACTCACTCGATACGTCGAAATCAAATGCGACTAAAATTATTTTATTTAATAAACAATCTGATTTCATCGATTAGCAGATTTATAAAACGCACGTAATTACAACTGATGCTAAGTTAAAATAGAATAATTTATATTAGCTGTCGTCTTAATAGAAATGAAAAATGCACACACATGTATACACACACATCAATACACACACATATACACACACATACACCCACGCACACACACACACACACACACACACACACACACATATATATATATATATATATATATATATATATATATATATATATATATATATGCATTCGAGAAAAGCAGTAACGTTCTCAAATGACTTGCGTAGTTCGTCGTGGTCGGACTTCGTTAACAGTGTCAACGATCTTTAATACTTTACTCGACTTTTTAACGGACCTATATTTTTAACCGACTTTTCATCGACTCTACATATTTTTACATCGCAAAATATCGCCGTTTAATGTGTATTGTAGTTTTCACTTTTTATTCTCATTTTTGCTCGTTCGCACTTTTACTTCAACACATGAAGATGATTCGATGACGAATCGAAAGCGCTCGTGAGAGCAACAGCTATGAAACTTTTATTAATATTTTAGATTTTGATACAAAAATATTATATGGAAAATTGAAAAATTAAAAACAAACATCATAAAGAAAAGTGTTTCCTTTGCATTTAATAATATTTGCTTGAATATATATATATATATATATATATATATATATATGTGTGTGTGTCTGTGTGTGTTTGTGTGTGTGTCACCAATGCACACCCATAAACAGAGGACGTATTTAATTTATAATACATAATATTTTGTTCATAGTCCTGTTTACTACGTTTTATATGTGTTTTGTTTATGGCATAAACAAGCCAAACAACCCCTCACATACATTAGGATTCTTTACTTGCTTATAGTCCAATATATAATACTGTACACTATAATAAATAAATAATAAAAACATGAACCAATAGCTAATACGATATGCAAGCATTTTCGCATTTCCGGTGTTCGACCTTCACCTGTCAATTTTCACTTTTGATTTTGTGTGTCCACAGTTTTTCTTTTCCAATTTTCCCTATACTAAAACCGAAATATAATGTTTCCCATGGTTCAAATTCCTTACATAATATGCTTCGTATTGAAACATAGAGAGGCATACATTCTGCTTAAAGACCACAAGTGGGGCTTTTATAATAATCCCAGCACCCGCTTGATAACTCCAACTAAACCAGAAATAGGTTGAATCACCAAAACAATACTTTCTAGAGTAAACAAATAAATCAAACAGGACCTAGAATTAAACCAGTGGGCAACTACTGCTGAAGCAATCACCTGGTTTAAAAATATAGAAAACAAAGATAAATGTACGTTTATACAGTTTGACATCTTAGACATTTATCCCTCGATATTCGAAGAACTTTTTAACATTGCCCTTGAATTTGCCGAGGCATACACTGATATATCATCGGAAGAAATCAATATCATGAAAAAATGTAGAAAGTTAGTTCTAATAAATAACAATAACCAATGGATAAAAACAAAAATGACAAATTCGTTTAATTTGGCGATGGATACCAGGGAGTCTGCAGAGGCATCAGATCGTGTGGGATGATTCATTCTATATACCCTCACAAGCATATTTGGTACTACGGATATCGGCCTATATAGAGATGACCGACTAGCTATAATAAAAAAAAACTCCAACAAAGTCCAGGGAGATAACTTTAAGAAAATCATAGACAAGAATAAAAAGATTAGGCCTAAAAGCAGACGTATTAGCTAACATAAAAATAACAAACTTAACTCACGTTAAATTTAGATAAAAAAACACATATGAACACTTCTTAAAAGATAACGCTACTCCAATATAAGTAAACCCTTAGTACAATCACCAACAATCAATTATAAAACACATTCCTAACTCGATCGTAAGTAGACTCAGTAATAACTCAAGCGATAAAAATGCATTTAACAGGTCAACCAATATCTACAAAACTGCCGTAAAAATAGTGGATACAAAAATATCGATATCAAATACAAGCAACAAAACACCAATTACTATAATAAAATTAAAAGTAGAAGAAAAAGAACTATTATTTGGTATACGGCCCCATACAAACAAATGTTAAAAACACAACTTGGCAAGAAATTTCAAGATTTATTGAAAAACACTTTTACCGCAACAACCCCTTACACAAAATTTTTAATAAAAGTACCTTAAAGTTATCCTACAGTTATTGAGAAAATTTAGAGAGCATAATTAAAACACATAATAACAAAATATTTAATAAAACAATGTAAACAACAACAAAATAAACAATATAAAGTAGACAACATGACAAAAATAAAACTAACACTAGTAGAAATAATAATAATAATAATAATAATAATAATAATAATAATAATAATAATAATAATAATAATAATAATAAAAACAATAATAATAATGAACCAAGTCGGGACAAGAACGACCATACTAGAAATAAAAATACTACTTACGAACAAGATAAATGCAACTGTAGATACCGCACAGTTTGCCCAGTTCAAAATAAATGTGTAACCAAAAGTGTAGTTTACCAGGCCACAATATTTGCGAAAAAAATGCCAAATAACAAGACATATTACGAAGGTATGTCTTCCTTAGATTTAAAAACTCGATATTATGCCCACAAAAGTGCATTCAACTATGAAAAACACGGTATAAAAACAACGCTAGCAAATAAATACAGGGACCTCAAGGAAAGCGGACATTCGCCGGTAGTTGAATGCCAAATAATAAGACAAGCTACCACGTGTAGGGACCAACACGCCCCATGTAGATTATGCTTTCATGAAAACTTTGCTATCCTGTACGTTAAAGAACCCCACCACCTATTAAACTGTAGAAGAGAAATAGCGAACAACTGTGTACACAAGTAACATTTACTCTAGGATAGATATACAAAATAGTTTTAAAACTAACAACAACAATAGAAAATAAACAAATAAATAAATTTAATAAACATGATATACGTAAACAATCACACATATATGTATGTATATATATGTATATATATATGCATATATATATATATGTATATATATGTATATATATATATATATATGTGCATATATGTATGTACATATATATATGCATATATATATATATATATATATATATATATATATATAAATTAACACAAAAAAACAGAAACTATATAAAAACAGGTCGAGAAACTAGATATCCAGACAAAATAGCGCACACACACAGGAACAGGTTTGTCCGATAAGTGCATGATATTTGGCTGATAGGAAGGACGCGGTGGATAAGAGAAATATGATTGGCTAACTACAATCTCAATAGAAGGTGCGCATATAAAAACGAAAGCAACCACAAAATTCGCGCCAAAGCCTGAAGAGTCCAAGAGTGGAGGAAACGCGGAATATTAAGTATAGCTTAATCGCAATATATATTTTATAACTTACTAACTAGGTCTGCCTGCGTATTGAGTACTTGTTAAGTAAATATTTAAAGTTTACGCAGAAATTTATACTTTCGTATATTAATTTTATGTGAGTAAATGAAGTAGTTATATATATGTATATATATATATATATATATATATATATATTTATATAAATTTATATATCAATTGTTTCGTTTTTACAGACGTTAGCCATCTCAGTGCTCCCCCACCAACCTCATCCTAATTTTCTGATATATATATATATATATATATATATGTATATATATATATATATTATACATGTACAGACTATCACACACACACGTATATATATATATATATATATATATATATATATATATAGTTGTGTGTGTATTTACATATATGTGTTTATATGCAAAACCAGTATAACTTTGTAGAATTAGATGATTTAATATAAAACTCGTTTCTAGCATCATGTTTTTAATTGATTAAACACTGCAATTAATTGTGTAAAGCCTTGTCACAATATTTTATCAAACGATTTAAGCGCTTGTCTTCAAAAGACAATCTAGCGCATTTATTTCAACATCATTTGTCAATTCATATTTCATTAGATGTAAATCATATTATATAAACATAGCTGGGCATCGGTTAAAATATTCTTCGAATATTTCAGTGTCGACTGTTACTATCAATATATATATATATATATATATATATATATATTATATATATATATATACATATATATATACATATATATATATACATATATATATTTATATATATATATATATATATATAAGCGAAAACGTCTGAGGAAAATTCTCACCCTATATACTTGACATATTTCTGACATAAAATCTTGAAATTTGGTATATAGGGTACTTAGACATATACACAACGTTTTAATTGTTTTTTTTTTATGAGAAAGGACCGCCTTGGGTGTTAGAATTTTGAAAAAACTGAAAGGCCATTGAAATGTATCTGTTTGCTACCTTTCACGAAACGCAAACGTGAATCGTTCCTATGACAGATCTATTATGCTACGAATAAACAGGCTTAAAACTCGCTTTAATGTCCGTGTCAATTGACCGAATTGTTATCTGACCCGACTCACTGTCTTTACGTTTTGGTTTAAATATCAGCTAGAGTAATTTGTTTATGTACAAGAATTGAATTTTTTGAAAACATAATACTAGGCATATCATGTCTTAGTTTTTGTATGAATTTAAATGTAATTTTTATGCGTATTTTTAGACCGGACAACGCCGGGCCATTCAGCTTTATATATAAATATATATAAATATAAAGCTGAATGCCTGTGTGTGTGTGTGTATGTGGTCACGAATAGGCCCCTATATGGTTGACTATTTTTTAAAAAACTGATTATATATAATGATAGAAGAGTTATCTAGACACAGATATGGGTATGTCTGATCCGGCAGAACAGTGATTCGTTTAAATTGTGGGGTCTGCGGTCCCGCCTGGCCCACAAAGTATGGAAATATAAAAAATAAAAAAATTAAAAACAAACAGTTACAAGTGTTTTAGATATAGTTGTACATAAGAATATTTTGATAAGTATGTTTTCACTTAAATAGCGATGGTACAATAAAATAGAAGGGAAATATGCACAATCTTTAATAAAGACTTTTCATATCTATTTGCGTAAGTATACTTGGATAATTATGTTTCAGTTTGAAGAAATAAGGTATAATAAAATTATGGCGTGTTCGTTCGTGCCTGACATTCATAGAATGGAAATATGTCACAAAGTTTAACAAGTTTTTTTTTTTAATATAGATCCACAGACTATTGTGATAAGTGTTTCAGGGTGAACAGGTATTATGGGGGTTATCTATCTAATTATGGGGGTTATCTAATTTATTTTTACTTTCATAATATTTTGCTTTGCTTTTGATACAACCAAATTCGAAGTTCTCTGATTACAACCCTTCCTTTTTGCAATCCATCATACCTTCATAAATCAGAGTCCATTTTCTGTAGGCTGTTTTTTTAACCCAGTCAATGACGGGTACCTTTGCTTATATATATATATATATATATATATATATATATATATATATATATATATATATATATATATACGTGTGTGTGTGTGTGTGTGTGTGTGTGTGTGTGTGTGTATGTGCGAGTGCGTGTGTGGGGGTGGGGTGTTCGTGTGTTTGTGTGCTTGTTTGTGTGTGAATTTGTTATAGAACAGCATAACACGTATAAATTACAGATAATACGAGTATTCAATTATGTACACGCTTCTAATCTCGTGGACTTTAATGGATAGTTTTATTTATTTTAAATTAACTCATAATATGTTTAATTATAGCTAGATAACATGAGAATGGTTTATCGATAGCAAGATTATTAAAATAAAAATATTGAGAAACTACATGTTAACCTAATACTGAAATTTCATGATCAAATGGCGAAACTATTTTTTCAATTTCAAATTCTTATGTGAATATTAATAAGTTAGTACGGTTATGCAAATATATAACTAGACACAAAGCGCCACACGTGTCACTGACTTTGGTATATTATTTATATTACATGTTAATCGTTGAATAAACACAAAATATCATCGATATATTATATATGTATCATTCTCATTCTCCTGGAAAACTCATGTTGCACATTTACGATTACATTCTTATTTGGATATCGCTCTTGAAATATGTAATAGACAAAAATACTACTTAAAGGTGAAAAAGCTTGCCAGAAATACACGTTAGATGAAACAGATTCTGACAGCGAAAATGACAGTTCTCCTATTTATTCTTCCTAACGTTTCCATAATTTTCAACTCTTTAACCATATTTTTTAACTCTGTCTTCTTTTTATCAACTGACAAAAACGAGGCATTACTCTAATTGATCTGGTTTGAAAATATATTGCTGTTGTTTTCGCCTATTTATTTTTCCAAGAAAAAAATAATTTGCTTAGTTATATACGACTACACAATGTTACCGGAGAGCATCTTTATTCTGTTTTGGTTTTGTCTTAGAGTAACAAATAAACACCGCAAATACAGGTTTTAGGCAAAAAGAATATATTTTACAATAAGGCAAATACAAATAATTTTTTTCATTTTCGTCTGGTAAGTTAGACAATTTGTAATCTTGAGTCAGCTTTCTATATTTCCACCACGAGCGTATTAGTTTATTCGTTTATATAATGCGTTGCAGAGTTCAGTATGCATGAATAGGTATCCCCCATATCAGCTTCTACAAACTCTTTTAATCCATAAGGGATGCTTTTTTTCTTTTCATTTCATATCGATGGTTGGTGGACCTCCGAATTTTCTTTTCTTCCCCGATCAACGTCGTTCTAGAGATACTTCGATATAAAATCTGTCGTATATAATCTCAATAACTCTTTATACTTCGTGAGATGCGGAGTTATGATCGCATAAATGAGGCGTTTTTATCTCATTGAGGTGCTTATATTTGAATTTAGGACATGGTAAATGTATATAATATTTCTGAATCGTGTCTATTATGTCAAGTTTCTAGAAATACGTGTTTATTCGTCCGCTATTACGGTAACGACAGTCTAACCTATGTGTTGCTATTGTTTTGGAAGGATATACTCCGCCGCAAGGTCGATGTTGTTGAGCTGGCTTCTGTACAATACCAGATAGTTAGTGCTAATGAAGTTGGCAAACATTGAGATATTTTTAAATTTTACTTTCCATCTGCTTTCCTGAATCATTATTGTACGTTGATGCCGACCCTGGAATACGTGAACATGTATGGGGGGTTTTCTCATAGATTCTGAATATCGCGTCATTTATTTTTACACCTCTAAAGACGGGGAACTAAATGAAGACCGGAACAACAATATTTTATAGAAATAATTTATTGTACGCGGAAGTAAAATAAAAAGAAACATTGTCTGTACTTTCTGACTGGTTATTTAGACAATATGTTGTCTCACATTATATCGTAATATTTCCACCACATGTGTATAAGCCTCGTCGTTTAAATAATGGTTAGCAGAGTATATTAAGACTGAATGAGTAAGGTTCTATAAGAGTTTTGAAGTTCATTTGAAACTATTTATTGTTTATAATGTTTTGTTGTTTTTTTTACCATTTTATTCTTTTTTAATATTGTTTTATTAATGTATTCTTAGTATTATTCTTTTGATTTTTATATTCTATATGCAAGTGTGTGTCTACTCATAAAGGAATTCGTATGACATTCCGAGTGTTTTCATAATTTAATGAACACCGGCTGACTTTGTTAGAATTAAAATTTAAATACTTTGATAAGTGGACATTAAGAGCGAGAAGTCTTACTTACAAACATGCACTAAAAAACGGATACGGCCTTTAAGCATATAGACCACGTTCTCTGGGAAATCAGAAAGTGCTGGTTGGATTTAAACCAAACTTAGCATAGAATATATTAAATTATATATATATATATATATATATATATATATATATATATATATTTGATAGAGGTTAAAACCGACACTCATAGTCTATCAGGATATAAGTTTTATAATGTAATAATAATGAATTTCAGTCTATTGCTGATGCTAACTTCACGAGTCTCTTCGGATCTGAGAACTATACGATGCAAAATATATGTATCCTGGAAAGAAAAAGGTTGTTATAATGGAATCCTTTTTAAACTACAGTAAAGAAAATACGATAAGAAACCTTTCGACATATAGAAATGAATTTGATTTTGATATACAGACGGATACACGTTAAACAATAGAATAACACTCTACACGTGTTCCTACATCAAAATATATAAATAAATTACTGGTGAGATCCATTTTTATTCCAACGGTAAATATACGTAAGCAAACAAATTAATAAATCAAAAATACCATTTTCTGACGCAAAGTAATTCCCTTAAGATTCCAATGAGATTCGTCCTGTCTTATTGACGGATTTAGATAGCGTGTTTCTTGATATTTTTCTCTGTCTATTTCTATGGAAACTTTCTCGTGACGCACAAAGAACTTAATATATGTGAAGCAATGGCTGACAGGTGCTTAGTGTTTAAACTGTTATTTCCTTTGCAAAAATGGATGAAATGTAAGAAACAAAACACGTATAAATATGAGCTGACGTTTCATCCGCGAGGTTTAACGTTTAATAACCTTTCGCATGCGAACGAAAAGGCCAAAAACAGTCAGGAATATACTTATCTGGTGTATTAAGCACATCTCACAATAATATATACACATTTATATTCGAATTTATTTTTTTAAAAGCCTGAAGTTATATATGTATATTTAGACAGCAATTTTTGTACATTATTTTTTATGAATAAAATTTAAAAAATGGGGTTATTGATTTTAGTTTAATTCTTTCCATCTTCCAAAATAATACCATAATTTCTAGAGCGAATAGATACTTTCGGATCCGTATTGATTCTAAATAATGGATAATTATTTTAAAAGATTACAAATTCCATTTATCAATGCAGTACATAATAAAACACTACGCTTACTTAAAATATAACAAGCAAATGAACCATAATTAATATGAACAGTAAAACTATCAGAAAGTATTATCAATAAATACTTAGAGCCTGCACACTCTAATTTAAAAATAATAATAATTAACTACAATACATTTAAAACCTCGACTAATACTAGAACTAATTACTCCATTTTCCCAACTCAATTTCTGGCTAAGACGAACATATTATATGAGTTCCAATGTCTATTGCAAGACTGTTTTTGCGACAGTGATTACATCCGGATATGTTTCATTACCACGACATTGTCAAGGGGATTTATTATAAATCGTTCTGAAAACATGGTTATTACATAACACAGGACCATTCAACATTCTACTCAAACGTTCTAATTTTGAAATTAGTGAACCATACATTGTCCACCGTGACTGCACATTAAACCGGACATAAGAAAATTACTAACTTCAGCCCCCATTTACCCCTAAAGTCTTCAGGGGACGCCAAATCCTGGTGAAAATGATCAAACGGTGCAATGTTAGGCCTTAACATATGTAAATCATAGTTTTGCACCAAGTAAAACAATGAAATGACTAAGCCCATCATGTACCCCCTAAGGCCCAAAAGTCTCCAAGGCCTTAACATATTTACATTTGCCTTCAGCACCTTGAAAATCTGCTAAATAGACATACACAGTAAGGTTTGGATAAATATGGTAAAATAGTCCCAAAAATGAAGTGTTTTATTAGCCTTTAAAGAGCCCCTGTGGCACCCCCAAAAGTTATTGCGAAGTATAGACAAACAAAATTATATAAAAATTAGTTAGCTCCAAGTTTTCAGAAAGTTTTTAAAAATTCAAAGGCATCCATTTTTTAATAAGCACACAAGTGTCAATTTTAGCAAGTTTAACAATAAAGGAACAACTAGGGTGACACGCGGAGTTTTCCAGGAAAATTCGTTCAGCTCTATTTCTACTCATATAATGTTTAATGCTTGTGCAAAATTTCAGAAAATATCAAGGTGTAGTTATTGAGAAAATTTCGTACAGACGATCAGACGAACGGTAACCGACAAAGGTGATTTTACATACCCGGCCTCATTTTGTCGGGGGACCAAAAAATCTTACTAGAAAATATCTTCAAGTCCAGACTGGATTTTTCGAATTTAACCAGCTTTGACAATCAGATTTTAGCGGGGTTTATTCAATTTCTGTTGTAGTTATCACTAAAATACACACACACACATACACACACACACACGCACACATGAATATCCCTCACACACGCGATTACACATCTATATCTATACATATAGATGTGTATTCGTGTGTGTATATATTCTTGTATGTGTATATATGTATTTGTGTATGTGTGTGCACACGTATGTATGTATGTGTACGTGGTACGCGTATGGATATATATGGATGTGTGTCTCGGTATGAATGAGTCTGCATAAGTATATTAACGTTTCATTCTCCATCAAGAGGCAATTCTCTTTCTGTCTTCTCTGTCTATACTGTTTCATTAATCTCCCCACCCCTACCTAACTTCAACCTTCTCCTGACACGCGACTCATTATGTCAACGTACACATTTGCAAACTTTTTTTTCCTGACACGTAGAAATCAGTTAATAAATATAGCCCCCATGCCTACGCTTCTACAAAACTCACAGTCCCAGTAATATTATGACCAACTTTAATCAATTTATATTTATATCCAGCTGTAAACTGTTTTGAACACTTTTCCAATAGGTTTAACTGCGGCCTTTCCATTTTTTATACTTCTTTGTTAGAGAGCTCGCAACTTTTTATATTTGTTTTGAAGAGCTACCTTCTTCCCTTTTCCCCCCATTTTCTTTGTGACATCAATGGGTTCAGTCACATTGAGTGATAAAGATGGCTGTTTGTAGCGACCATATGTGACAGTTTATCCTTGAATAATATATATATATATATGTGTGTGTATATATATATATATATATATATATATGTGTGTGTGTGTGTGTGTGTGCGTTTGTGTGTGTGTGTGCGCGTGTGTGTGTGTGGCGATTATGGTATTAAAACTAAATATTATATTTTTTCTTTCTAAGCGCCGAACATTCACTGTTTCACCCAAGGATTGGATTACAAGCTATTTAGATGGATAAAAACATATCAAACTGTCGTTATTCGTTTCGTTTTATCCAATTTCTGATTAAACTAATTTGCATTATTGATTTATATCTGTGTATTTAGGAGAAAGATGTGGTTACATAAGCATTTAGATTTCATTTTCTCTGTGGCTGGTATAATGTATCGTCTCCTTTAGATGCACCCAGAAGACACCCATAACTCTATTACCTACTTACAGAAAAAAAACACATAATTATAATAAAGCGATGCACATTTGAGTGTATGTGCCCATATACACCCACATCCATATATATATATATATATATATATATATATATATATATATATATATATATATATATTAAGTAAATGAAGTAGTTATATATATATATATAGTGAGTAAATAAAGTATATATATATATACATATACCTATATATATATATATATATATATATATATATATATATATATATATATATATATATATATATAAAGAAAACGTGATGAGGATTTAAGTTACATGAAACCTGTATTATATTATCATGCCAATAAAGACATAGATGATTACAATAAGTTAAATTTAACATCCTTAGTCTACGGAAGTTTAAAGTTAAATGCATGATTTCCGTGCTCCCTAAAATGTCGCTTAATGATGTTTTGCCGTTTACAACCGTAATAAAAGAAAATAAAACATGCCTTAGGAGTTACGATGAAACTGAGAAATCGATCACAGAAAATAATACTAATCTGAAAATATCATGATATATTAACATGCCCACTTAAAAACTGAAACTTAAAATTGTACCTTTAACTCGAGGAAAAACCGTAACTTTTCCTTAAAAAATGTTCTGCTAAGAAAACTACGACCATAATTTTTTTTTAAAAATTAGATTTTCACCCCAAACAAAGCATATTTCCACTTTATTGTAGAGGGCTAGTATCAGGGACATGGGCATCAGGGGTACTGTGTAGGGAGTTGATCAGCAAGATGTCGGTTCACGTTGTACTTGAACCTCTGCATGTCACTATGGTTAGGGAAGCAGGGGCCCGGCTACGACTGATGGTGGTCCAATAACAATAGTTTCCAAGATAAATATTAAAATTTCAACGAGGAATCCATTAAAAATATGGAGAGCTTCGTTAGCGAATATATACTTTTATTTTCATGTACGTCTGACTGTTTTTATCGATTGTTGTGCAACGGCACCTGTAATTACGAAGGAATCGGATTTTATCAATTTTGATCTCAACTTTAATCCTTATTGTCATTGTGTAGAGTTAACTGATGCCAGTCGAGTAAACGATATCATTTTAAGAGAGGCGATGCTAAAATCTTGCTGAGGAATAATAAAGGTCAGCATTGTGTCTGTATTCTGGAACACTCTTTCCTTATCCCGACATTTAAACAAAATATATTTTCTGTACACATCGCTCCTAACAATGTCAAATATAAACTTTAGCTTACATAAATAAAAACTCATATAGCCAAATAGAACACTATTCGATATTTAACAAGGGAAGACTGTATTATTTAAACTGTGTCGTTTCATCAAACACCGCCGTATATGATTTACAGACATGGTATAAAATTCGTATGCACTGTTATATTACAGATATCAAAATGTTGTCGTCTGTGGTTTACGGAATGAAAATAAAAACTTCTAAAAACTGCACTAACTATGACGGCTGTACACAAGGTAATATGACTAAGTACCAAAACAAGATGCAAGACAAGAAGGTCACAACAATGTTATCACTAGTACAGTATCACTTGAACGATCCCGTGGAACCGATGGGCAAGGAGAAATATCAGCTATGCATTACATTTTGTAGACGATTATTCCTGTATGAAAAAAATGTCTATTTATTAAAGAACTTATCAGATACAGAAATGTTGAGTTGATATGCCCCCTACGGTTCAGTAAAGTGTATTCGCCCATACAAAGGTACAGAATTTGTAAAGATTTTGAACTTGTATAAATTAACGATCGTATCAAACATGAGAAATCAGCCACAAATTCATCTCACCAAAACGTAATTACGGAAGGATCACGGCGGACACATTTTGAAATTGCAAAACACCTATTCATTGAAACAAAACTCTTCCAAACCATTTGAACGTATGCACTTATTAGTGCTGTATATATATATATATATATATATATATATATATATATATATATATATATATATATATATATATATATATATATATATATATATATGTATATACATATATATACATATATATATACGTATATATATATATATATATATATATATATATATATATATATATATATATATATATACAATCGGTTCTTAAACAAAAGCTTATCTAGAACACCATATGAAACTTTCTGCGGAAGAAAGCCACTTTTAAGCGGAGTGAACGCATTTAATTCAACTTGCCTCGCATTTGTAGACATGAAAACTAATTAAATATCAAAATTGATCGAGATATCTTCCTTGGGTACGGCAAAACACCACAGTCTATTTAATATTCTTCAAGACAAAAATAAATTAAAAAGAATACGATGTGTCAAATTCAGAGACACGTTTAATTTCAAAGACAAAAATCCGTCAAATGAAGAGCATGAATTAACATTTTCATAAAATTCATAAAACCAATGACGACAATTAGGTTGCCGTTTACAAGACCAAAATTATTAATAATAAATAATAGAAACTATGATGCTTATATTAAAGTCGAAAATTCAACAAAACGTTACCTGATTTTTTTATGGTCGACAATTTGAAATATTTTAAAATCGACTATTGCTATTCCATGGATAATGCCCCAAACAGTTTTAATGAAGTAATTAATTCAGAACATTGTCAGCAATGAAAAATAACAAAAGAAAAACGAAATAGATGCTTTAACAGAAAACAATACCTTTTCGGTATTACCTCTCCCAAAGGATAAACATGAGATTTATACAAGATGGATCTTTATAAAAAAAAAAAGACTAAATCGTTGAAAAATATAAGGCTCGAATTTTTGCTAGGAGATACTCTCAGAACTACAGCATAAAATATTTTTTCCAGGTTGTCACCGACAATAAATATATTCACAATCAGAATTTTATTGCAAATCCCATCGCAATATAACCTTAAAAACTATCAGATGGACGACCACTTTTCATTGAAATGTCCGAGCTGACTGTGAAATTTATATTACACTCACAGAATGATTCATAATGAAAAATAAAAGTTTTGCGTGGAAGATTAAAAAAATCAATCCTCAGTGTTATACGGAGTGGTCGATGCTTGAAAACTGTAATACATACATATATGGTTAATCAACAATTCGAATATTGTTCAGTTGACCACCGTTTGCATACCGAAAACAAAGATGATAACTGATTTTAGTTTTAATCGCATCAAAGTATGACATAATGTTAAACGATGTTATGAACAGACAAAATAAAAATTTTAGATGGCCAGTCTTGGAAAGATACCATGGTTTGTGGGAATACAATTTACACATGAAACGGGAATTATTAAAATGAACCAATTGAGGTATATTGATAAAACCCTTTTAATGTTTTATATGTCAGAACGACTGAAACGCTCTACACCGGTCGAATATAATATCACTAAAACACCGACACAGACTTTGAAATAACCGACGATAAAGTATACCGAGCGATAGTAGCAAGTTTTATATACTTAATGACTGATACGCGACTAGAAATGTTACAAGCTTACTAAAATATCACAAAAATTAACAAGACTGACAATGAAAGATTTAAACAAATCTAATCAAGGCATTTGTTATTTAAGAAGAACAAATGTACGGTATTTAGTGCTTCGAAAATCGACGTCCCATTATATTAGATACATATTAGGAAAACGATGAAGATAGAAATAGTATATCTGAATATTGCTTAATATTATCAATAAACGGGTTCATTCATTTTACGGATACCCACAAAGCAGCAGATTGTATATCTTTTTAAGTGTAAGGCGGAATTTGCGCTTACACATACTGCGCAAGAAGAAAACCTCAAACCTATTCTAAAGACTGTATTAGAAACAGAATCAACAAAACTCCCGTAGTAAATAATTGTGAAACTCACGCAATCATAGTCTTAGTGAAGAACACAGTAATTCACGAAGGATCTAAGCATTTAGCTATTTAATATCACCTCATATAAAATAGGTAAAAAAGAAATATGTAATTGTAAATTTCATATCATCATAACAAATTTCGTCGATATATGTATAAAACCGGCGACAAAGATTTTGCCTCAAATTTATTTTAATTTGACGTTCAATAAATAATCAAAAGCCAATATATATATTGAGAAATGGACGGTTGTCCAGAGCAAGGCGTTAAATTGCATTCATTTTTTGTATAACCACTTTTAACATACTAATGTGTAACAAATGTTTTAACTTTTACTAGAAAATAAAAATTAAAAGTATAAAATAAAATAAAGAAATAACTTTTGCAAACATTTTCTTTGTATTTACCTTACAAATACGTTTTCGTGATAATTTTAAGGTAGGCATACATAAAAGTTGACTTTTTTATTTTCTGCATAATACTCTCCAATATATCAAACATTTTATAAGTCTTTCTGTAATTTGTATTTATGCATTGTTGTACTTTTATTTAACAAAAACGAATAAATAGTTTTTTACAGATACGTATAAAGGGTGTATTTGTATATATGTGCATATTCTGGATTGGGAAGTTATGTGAAAAATAAAAATGGCTTCGGTTTAACATGCTAACTTTTCCAAAGTAAAAGTAAAAATCAATTTATTTTAGTTTTATTATTACGCGCATATTTTTCCTTGACAAATGAACAAAATAAAAATAAAAAACACTTTTTTTTTACATGATAAAATTTTAAGGTCTAAAAAAAACTTCTATTCTTATTTTCCACTAGCCTGGGTGCCCGGCGTTGTCAGTTTGGTGGAGGTGTATGTTGAGCAAAACAAATTTAGTAGTCAGGCAGGCAGGCTCGAACCTGTTCCGCGAAAGAGGAAAAGAACGTGAAAAAAATGTGGCCTCTTTGCTGTTGCGTTTATCGCCACACCGAAAGTGGCGAAAATTACGGATTAAGCAAATCAATCGAAAATATAGGTTTCCTATCCAAACTATCGGCGTAAAAAAGCGATCCCTCCTTGTAGAAAAGTGCCGAGTTACGGGTAAAGGAATAAATGTTTTTAGCCAATTCTTCCTATATTTGTCGCCCGAACGATCAAACTTCAAAACGATACCAAATACGTGAAAATCTGTCGTCTCTGTCAAAAGTTTAAGGCAGACATACATACATACATACATACATACATTTAAACAGGCAGATGAGATTTATAAAATAAATAGTCTAACGTGCTTTATTGTAAATATGTCAATATATAACTATATATATATATATATATATATATATATATATATATATATATATAAACACGATTACGCAAGAAAGGATAGGACTTTCCTCATCATACAAAAAGGGGGTGTACTATATTTTATATTAAATGGGGTATGCTCCCTCATAGTTGGGATATTATAATCATAAGCGACGTTAATATAAGATGATGAATGAAGTTAAATCACCTCCCGCTATCAACCAATGAGAAAGCAGAACTGCTCGATTAAAATTAAACCGTTTTAGAATTCCAGTAAATAATTTTTGCCTCTCAACACATGAACAAAGCTTCTTTCTTAGAACTGCACGCCTGTGGAACTCTGTTCCGTATGCCTGCTTCCCACCTGATTACAACTTGGATGTGTTCAAATCCAACATTAACAAATTCCTAATGAACCGCCCCCTTAAGTAAACACTTCATCAAATCTCCACACTAACGAAAATACTTGCAATAACCCTTATCCCTAAGTGGCTTCCGGGCCTTGATAAATGGTGACCACTGTGTAAATAAAAATCACGAAAAGAATATTTTTCTCTTTGGCTTCAAATGTATAATGCTTATAACCTGTAAAACAACAGCTAACCACTGAGAATTCTTCATCTCCAGGACTTGCATAGAATAACAACCCATCGGAAAATCTTCTGAAACTCAACATGGCTTCCAATTCAAAATATACTAAAACATAATGTTAGTTTTTCTACCGAAAGTATAACATATTCATATACTTATTTTGTTTCTGTTCTTTCTGATAATTTTTCAGACTGTTTACAATTAATTAAACAATTTTTAATAATGAAATGAGTATGTAAGAAGCTATTTATGTTGTCATTTTTGTAAATTTTTGAGATTATCATTGAATAATGTCTCTTTCGGTGTTTGGAGACAATGGATATCCGTATAACGATAACTGCTAATGTATTTGTGAAACAAGGGATGCGCAATCCTCAACAAGACCTCTGCTAAATCGTCAGCGCGTGAGCCCAGTCGTAAAAATTCCAGGAAGAATGGAAACAGTGTCGAGGTGAGCAAGGAGCTTATACGAAATCTAAAAATTCCAAATTGTCACCTATTTTTGTCCTGACAGGGCTAAACGTTGCTATATTTTTGTGATTTAAAAGGAAATAAATTAATCAATTAAAGTAGACGTCGTTTTATATTCGGAATCGTATTCTTCATATTCCCGGTACTTATGATTAAACAGTAAATCTCCAGAACAAAATTATGATTATTGTTTTATCCTGTTAAACTATGGCTTAACATATGCAGTAATTCTGTTCTAAGCGCCACTTTTCATAAGTATAAAAATTCAAATTTAAAGATAAGCTTGCAGATCACGAAATACTTATACTTGGTATGATAACATCATATCCTTTCTTTTTTTTTCTACAAGGTAGTCACCATTTATCAAGGCCGGTAAGCCACTCAGGGTTAATGGTTATTGTACGCTAGTTTTGGAGATCTGATGAAGTGTCTTACTTAAGGAGGCGGTTCATCAGGAATTTGTTCACATTGGACTTGAAGGCATCTCAATATTTTGACTTCCGAGTATACATCTGACACAATAAGACACAGTTAATCAACCGAGAATCACACCGGTCTACATAAAAGCATATACGATATCAACGAATGCAAACTCAAGAGTAAAAAGAATAAAAACAATATGTTGTTGTCCTAGCAATATGAATGACTAACAATAGTAGGGATTAAATCAGGACATCCGCTCGAAATGATGTACATATATCCGTCTTCGACCTTAGTTTAGAAGTTTCTTTTTTTTCTTATTAAGTAAACTGTATTAATACATATGTAAACGTACATAACTTTTTATACATGCGCTTATTAAATGTTAAGGTTTATAAATATATTCTATGAACGTTACTTATAATGCTGCCTTGAATAATACTCTATAAGTATGATAGGTTCTGAAAAGAAAGGGGTGTAAAGAGACAGCTTAGAATTTGGGGTATCAAAACCAAAGCAAAATATGATGAAAGTTAAAATAAAATAGATAAACCCAATAATCTATTATACCATACCTGTTCACACTGAAACACTTATCACAATATTCTGTGGATCTGTATTAAATAACCTTGTAAAACTTTGTGGCATATTTCCATTCTATGCAGGTCAGTTGCGAACGGACGCCCAATAATTATAGTATACTATACTTCTGAAACTGAAAAATAATTACCAAAGTATACTTACGCAGATAGATATGAAAAGTGTTTATTAAAGTGTGTGCCTATTTCCATTCTATGCATGCCAGGTGGAACGCAGACCCCACAATTTCATTATACCATCCCTATTTAAGTTAAAACATACTTATAAAAATATTATTATGTACAAATATATCAAAAACACTTGTAAACGTTTTTTTTTTTAATTTTTGAATTTTTATTTCCATACTTTGTGGATCAGGCTCGTACGCAAACCCCACAATTTTAACGAATCATCATTATGGCAGATCAAACATACCCAATATTGTGTTTCGATACATCTTCCATCATTATATGTGATCCGTTTTCTTTAATAGTCAACCATATAGGAGCCTATTCGTGACCAGACACACACACACGCTTTATATTACATACTATATATATATATATATATATATATATACATATATATATATATATATATATATATGTGCATATTTTTATATATATATGTACTTCTACATATTTATATATATATATATTTATAAATATATATATTTATATATTTATATATATATTTATATCTCGTATTAATATATATATATATATATATATATATTTATATATAAGTATAGTGGTTAAAGTTAAATTCTGAAAATCAAAATACAGACACATATATTCGAATTAAGAAATTATTGTTTGACAAAAAGGAATATATAGAAGGGGGTTATGTTAATTTCCTTTATCCATGGATTTTCAATAATGGCTGATATCATCAGAGGAAATGAAATGCCGTTAGCAAAATGTTCAGCTGGGAATAGATACGTATTTTGCTTTTAAGCATAAATATTGAAATAGTTTTTAGGGCCGTGAATAATAATTATATGAAAATATTTATAGGGAAAGGAGTTTCATACAGTACGATCTCTTCCTGGAATTATTGCATGATAGGCAGAATATAGGTCCAAGGAAGAAGGCAGTAATCCCATATAACAAGAATGCATGGTTGCTCCATACTGATTTTCCGAAGGGTATACGGAGCGGCCGTATTCGTTGGTGAGTTGAATATATTTTGGTAGATGTCTTTTAGGTGTAGAAACAGTGTATCAGAAAATAGGATGAGTGTTCCATTCTTTTGCATTTTTCCTGTCTGTGATGGAATTGGAATTTTGTGTTACATACGCATATCTATGCTGTGATGGACGTCGAAAATTAATGGCCTAAGTTGAAAAGTATACGGAGAGGTGTTCATACGATCCGATGTTTTAGGCAATTAGCTTCTGATCTGAGCTGAATTGCTGGGGTCCTGCTAGTCAGCTCTCTTGTTGAGAAGAGGTGAAACAATCAATTTAGATGAGGGAGAGAAGAGGAAGAGGGTAAAGTAGAGAGGGTAAGGATAAAAGGGGAAAGTTTAATTTTGGGCGAACAGGCATGTGCTTGATAGAATTTCTTCGGGTAGGGGACAAACGAATTGTGTGTT
>NC_136495.1:125886173-125993673 GCF_053919585.1 Euprymna scolopes
TAAATTGGTGGCATGGCTTCACTATAATATGTTTTGATTCGGAATAAGAACGACCCTGCTGTATTAAACGCAAAATAGTCAAGCGATATTGCATTAGATTGGAAGTTATAGAATATTAACTGTGTTTAGGGTCGGCTCGTTCCCCTGTATTCACAGAAAGGAAGAAAGGAAATTATTTGCTGGCAGATCTGTAAACTTTCCTCTAATTCAACATAGACATTAGGTAAGCTACTCTCCAACCTTCTACCATCTTTATTACGATGTATGTTTCCCTTCGTAAATCCACAGATTTTGAAAGGTCTCGTCTACACCTTATCTGGTATTCATTAAGGAAAACAGGACTAACGAAAAGAAAGCTAAATTACGTATGGCTTCATTGACATAACTACTAACGTTGCAAACAGCGTAAAAAATGCGTACCATTATATATCAGTATTATTATTTATTTTGGCTTTACTAATTAAAACCTTATACAATGAAACACTGTATCGCTCCAGTAAGTATCTCACTGCTGATGCAATCCTCTATCTGTCAAAAACCATTTGTTTTCTTAAACGGAGGACTGTTGCAACATCTAGGACGAAGCGGTTTGGCACAACTATCTTGCCTTGATATTGTAGAAAACCGGCATATGAACAAAGTAGATGACGGGCTTTTCTCTTCCCTGCATCATCTTTTCCTCCATAAGAGACATCGTGAGTCTATCTCTTCAGTATCGCTATTTTCATGAGAAGTGCACGACTTAATTCCAATCCATGGTGTCTCGTGCAAGACCTCGCCAAAATCACACGACTAACTACATCCATTATATATGCTTTTCCCCATTCTCTATCTATGCATCAATGTAAACGTATTTCAATAAACAAAGCTTCTTTCCCCCACTTGCCAGACTTTGGAACACTGTTCCGCTGGATATTTCCCGGTTTTATATGACATGATATCCTTCAAATTTAAGGTAAACAGGTTTTTGTTAAGCCATTCGTACAAAAATGTAATTCTACCCAATATAAATTAAAAGTAATTACTAAAAAAAAAACAATTAAATTCATTAACTACTATCGACGAGTGGGCTTCGAGCTTAAAAAGTAGTGCCCCCCCACGTAAAAAAGAACAATTAAAGAACACACCCATATATATATTTATATATATATATATATATATATATATATATATATATATATATATATATATATATATATGAAATAAAATGGAGGTGGAAGGACCTGGATACTCAACGTTTCGCCCGATCTATGCGGGCTTCTTCAAGAGGGATGGTCATTGACCATCCCTCTTGAAGAAGCCCGCATAGATCGGGCGAAACGTTGAGTACCAGGTCCTTCCACCTCCATTTTATTTCATATCGTCGGATTTAATCCAGCTCAACAATCATATATATATATATATATTGATGAATATATATGACTGAATATATATGTATATATATATTCATTATTTAATTTACAACTTAAAAGTTATATATATAGAATAAATCGATACATTGATATATATATATAAATAAATATATATGTGTGTGTGTGTGTGAGTGTGTCTGTGTGTATAACTATAATAATTTTTTTTAAATATCTATATATATATACCTTATTTACTTACTAGCTTAACTTACGATATGTAATGAAGTAGTAAGTAATATATGTATATGTGTGTACACAGACTACACACACACACACACACACATATATATATGAATTAATTAAAAACTTAAAAAATATTTAATGAGTTACGTTTGCTAGTAAATAATATATATGTGTATACGTATACATATATATATATATATATATGCATACATGCATATAATTTACGTATATATATATATATATATATATATATATATATATATATATATATATATATATTTATATATTAATATATCCGTGGATTATTTTTTTTAAATAATATATATATATATATACATATGATCTACGTAAATTATATATATGTATATACATATAGATTATATATATATATATATATATATATATATATATATATATATATATATATATAAGTATCCGTAGATTGTTTTTTAAATAATATATATACATACATATATATATATATATATATATATATATATATATATATATATATATATATATATATACTAATCTATCCTTTCACACTGCCTACACGTACTCTTATACACTTCTCTTTTATTATGATAAACAGACAAATTTAATAAAAATATTCAGCAAAAGACTATTTTATTATTCTTCCTTTTCTCTCTTTATCATCGTCTACTACGCTATCTTATGCACTTTTAAGCTTTATTTATTTTAATATCACTCTCACACTTAGTCGTCTACTAGTTCGCTAACGCGTTTAATATTGCAACACTTTTTATAAGGCGTGAATATTTCTTATAATTATGGCGATCTTTGTTTTGTAATGTACCTTGTGCTGAGTATGACTTGTAGCCCACACAAAGACGCTGGCACAAAATTCGATTCTCTTCCGTATAATTGATGGCTACACTATATTCACAGATAATTAAATGTTCGACATTCGTTTGGTCTCCCATATAAAGTGGTATAATGACGATGGGGTCGAATATAAACACGTATATTTTAGTACTTCTAATTTTAAATCAAGTATTGCACGCTGACAGCAAGTGAAACTATTTACAATGTTATTCGTTGTATAATTCAATGATTGCTCATTTCTTTCTTTTTTTATTATGCTCAAATCCATACTGCGTTTTGTCGCTATCCTTGTTTAGGTAGATTTCTCTTTTTCTCATTATATTATATAGGTTGTTGGCCGAGAAATGAAAAAAAAAAATAGAAGTCAAAAGACGAATTCAATGCGAGGTGAACACTAACCGACCTGATAAATAGATGTATATAGATTTCCAGAGGACTTTCATAAAGTTAAGGATCATAATTATTGGAGTGAATAAATAAAAAAAAATAATATTGATATCTCTTTTTTTTTTTTAAATTTATGTAATGTTGTTTATATTCCAACCCCTTTTCCCTATTTATTGAAAAATAAAATATAACTTTGTTATATATGGGTCCTGCTATTGCATTTATCTGCGAAAAATCTAGCTAGTTCACTCTTTTTTTTAAAATTCATTTTGCTTAATTTCCTATGGGGTTTTATCGATTTTCTGATGGGACGATTATCTTCAGTTCACGATTACGTATAATTATATTCATACCGATATACTACTTTATTTATACTTGCATAATATTTGCATAAAATGTTCATGGTACACACACATCTCTTTTTGGTCTACAGACATGAAACACACACACAGGCACACACACGCACACACACACACACACACACACACACACACACACATATATATATATATATATATATATATATATATATATATAGTGTATTCGAGCTTACACTAAACTTTATATTTAGCTTTTAGCAAAGGAAAATCCGGGAGAAAGTGTAATAGCAAACAAATTGGAATTTTCTAGGTGAAGGTCGAAGGACGGCATTACGAGTATGCATGCCTTACACAATATCTCTTTGTTTATGTTTTAATTTTTAGCCTTGCAGCAAACATGTCTTTATAACTCAAACATTAGCATCACAAGAAAAAATAAATCGTTAGCAAAACGTTTTGGTTTCAATTTTTGGTTGTGCTGCACCAGTAATTTTTTAAAACATTGACATCATTACTATGTATTTGATCCAATACAATAAAAAAACATAAATAGAGAATCTGCATGGATCAAAAAATTATGTTTATGCGTATTTCCCGCCACGATAGTGCAATGCCGGGCGGTATGCTAATATATATATATATATATATATATATATATATATATATATATATATATATATATATATATATATATACAGGGTGGCCGAAAAGTCCCAGGACACTGGCCGAAAATGTTATTATATGTTTTCTGTGTGTTTAATGAAACACACATAAAACATATAATAACATTTTCGGCCAGTGTCCTGGGACTTTTCGGCCACCCTGTATATATATATATATATATATTTATATATATATATATATATATATATATATATATATATATATATATATATATATATATATATATATATATATATATATATATATATGGGGGTTGGGTTGGGGGTGCAAGTGAGGGTGTGTGTGCATGTCAGGAAAGAGTAAATGAACCATATTAAAATGCACTCTAACAAGCGTTAAAACATATTTAATTTCCAAAAGGGAAACAAAAAAGAAGTGGATTTTTATTTATCCGCGGAGTTTCGGAAGAAATATTTTCTTCCCATAAGAGTGGAGGAATTAGCAAAATGCAAAATAAGATTTTGCTTATCAAGTATTTAATGAAACTGCAAGTAGGCTATATGTCCTTCTTGCTAAAAGTACAAAAACACATAAATGGGGGTATTAAAAATTAAATTGTTTTAATCTAATAAGAGTTTAAAGTATTGATAAATCATTAATAAAACAACAGATGGAAGAAGAATTGGTGAGCTTCCTACACGCTCTGTTTTAACGAATAAATAAAAAAAATCAACGAAAACACCTATACATAGTAATATATACATAGTGATATATACATAGTAATATATACATAGTAATATATACATAGTGATATACACATAGTAATATATACATAGTGATATATACATAGTGATATACACATAGTAATATATACATAGTGATATATACAAAGTAATATGTACATGTAAATGCACATGAAAACCATATGATAAAACATGCATTCAGAACTGTAAAATTTAAATGCATGGGTAGATAGGAATACGAAATATATGCGCATGCGTACACTCCAATTGATACTTAGGGTATTCAGCCAATCAAACAAAAAAAACGACGCAGAACTTACATTAAAATAATCTATTATTTTCTGGATATAAATATCTAAGGGGTTTATGTTAGAGCTATTTAATTTGAAATTTGCGATATTTTATTTTGGTCTTATGTTTGCAAGGGAAGATTACTTAGTTTTTATAGTTTATCACATTGCAATTTTGTCGGAAGTAATCACTGTAATAGAGGTACCATAGTAAAGAACCTGGAGTGTAAAACTTAATGTATTTTAGGAGAGCCCCTTGAATTGAGAAGAGAGTTTCTTTAGGCGTAAGTGTTTTAATTAAAGTGGTTTGAGACGTTCTTTGGTTATTATTAGGATTTTGGTTGTTAAAAGTAGATTTGTGCTTAGGCATCCTTGTCTTATTAAGCTTGAAGTAGTGCTGATATACGTATGTGTTTTACTAAGTGTTCGAGGCCTTATATCAATTTGTTGATTTGTACTGGGGAGATAGGGGCAGATATTTAAATTTTGGTCAATGCGGTGAGCAATCGTCGAGGCAATGAGTGTCGGGATATTGTTTTATATGTATATATATATATATATATATATATATATATATATATATATATATGTATATATATATATATATGTATATATATATATTCATACAAATATTAATATATATATATACATATACACATATATATACATATATATATATACATATATATATATATATATATATATATATCATTATTCTTTGAAAGGTACAACATTTATATAAAGCAATTATTAAGGAAAATGTAACGTTATGATTAAAACCCTTTAAAATAGAGTCAGCGTTTAAAATATAGTAAACGGGATGAAGAGAAGCTGTATCGAAGGATTTGTTTTGGAGAAAAACACCCGAATTGGAATCCAAAATATACACAAATAAAATTAAGTTGCGTTACGTTAGGTATGAGAAAAATTGGGGGAAAGCGATTGAAATACTGCAACGTTATATTCCTCGAAGATCCTACAGACTAATCACGCTCAAACCTAAGAGACATTCATTCTGTTTGCAGAGGGAAGGCTTTCTCAACCGAACGTAAACAGTCTCCAATATCTTTAAATAAAATAATGAGTGAGCACGGCTCAGGATTGAAAATAAATTCGTGCTTAAGTTCGCTAAACCAGCTGGATTTGTTATAAGCTGGTCAGTAATTGAGGACCCGTAAATATTGGCAATTACATCTGTTTGTTCTGATTTATGTAAGTACGTTTTGTATGACTCTTCCATCTAATCTTAATGTTGTTCGACCTACAAAATTTGCACTCCAACTACATTACAAAATTGTAAATTACATTATTATGATGGGGGCGGGAACGTCTTTTCGAGACGAAAGCATTAACGTTCTCCTAGATAATACAATATGTATATGTGAAATAAAATAAGAAGTTTGCACTGTTGAGTTGATTTTCATTGCAAATTGCTCGCTAACTTTCCCCAGCCAAGGTAAACAATATATACTTACTGTTCGTCAGCCAGGGTAAACGATAAAGATAGATAGATAGATAGATAGATAGAGAGAGAGAGACAGACAGACAGACAGACATACAGACAGATTTGTTTGAATATTATTTTATCTTTATATATTTCTGAAGAGTTTACTACATTAAAAAATACTGTGATTATATATTTTACTCTGTTGAAAATGGCTTTTAAACGGACCTTTTACATAAGCACTTATGAGAAAACAAAATACGTTGTGTTTTCCAAAAATTGTGAATTGAACTTTACAAAATACACACACACAAAAGCACACACATACACACACATGTATATATATATATATATGAATGTGTTTAGTGTGAGTGATGCGTGTTGAGTTAGTAAGAAAAAATCTCAATTCATAATTTTGTTACTAAATAAATTTACTTTTAAGGTTTAATAAAAAGAAAACATTTAATTGTCTGGCTAGTAGAGTAATTAATACCTTATTATTACTGTACTTGAAAATAATTATTGGAAATGCTGATAATTTCTATTTCAACCAATCAAATATACCTTTTTATAATTATATATTTTTATTTTGAAATATTAAAATTAAATTTCGTTAGAGTGGTAGGTATTCTACGTTTTACGTGATTACATTTAGCCATGCGACCATTGACATTGCAAGTTATGTGATTTTGTTAACGACAGTCTATCATATAAATATTTATAAACTAGACACACATTCAATGATGCCGTACCAATATTAAACAGTATGAAATATCGATTTTAAATTTACGTTTTCATGCCGAAAGCCGGCACCAAATAGACTTTTGCTTTTTAAGCATATTGTCTGATAATCTATTGATATTTATTATCTGATATTTTTATTATTACGGTTGATGATGTATTGCCGTTTTTTATCAATATTTATCATAATAATTTTGATATTAGATTGTATTTTCTGACATCGATGTTTCTCGATATAATTCCTATTGATTTATTCTTAATTAGTCCTTCTTTCGATGTCAGTATTCATTACTTTTTTTGCAGTGGTGTTTTTTTTTATATATATATAAACTGCTAGCTTGTGTTTATCAAACTTTCTAGTGATTGATCATTTTCTCAGTTTATGAGGGATAATTGTGGTTATTGTTATCCCCGGAGTCTAAACATGATAGAATAATCCAACCTATATGATTGATAAGTCCCGCGGAATTTTCATCGGATACAGATGTAGTCATACCGACTGAGCAATCGAATGTGTATTATGATCGACCCTCATTATATGTGTCTTCCAAACACCTATACGCATTGGTTCTTTAATCAGAAACATTCATTTCGAACGCGACCATGTCTTATCAAAGAAACTACTGTTGATTTTATTCGCCGGCCTATCCTACTTGTTCAATGATAAAACTTTTCAAATGCACTTGTGAATCTAAGCTGTATAAATGTGATCCAAATTAACTTTTCGTTTAAACCGTATTATTTCGATTATCGATTTAAGGTAGTGTGTTATTTCTGTATCATAAAGGAGATACCGTTCAATGATTGTCTAATGTTCTGTCTAATGGTGATATATTCGTATCTAATTGTTTATATGCTTTTGCATGTGTGTGTGTGTGTGTGTGGGTGTGTGTGTGCGTGTGTGGGTGTGTGTGTGGTACATGTATTTTGGACACATCTTCTCTATGGGCGGTTGATTTTGTCCACCTGGAAATCATCGTTCTTGGAGGGAAGACTGGAAACCTGTGTTGGACGATTATTCATTCACCCAAGACGATGATTGGTTTTTATATAGTTTTTATTCACCTTTCAGGTGCCGATCACAGAAGAATTGATAGTGAATGTCTTTGCTTGCATGGTTAATTCAAAGTCTTATTTTCACACACGCAAGCGTCCCCACAGTGGACAGGAGGAGACGACCAGTTAAGCCGTCCGCTTTCCTCTACGTCCAACCAAAACCTCACTGACCCCAGCTAACCTGATCCCGTGACTCACAGGCAAATCCGATCAGTTGACCGTCACTTCCGGTAAAATGTGTCTGCAATATAATTTACCATATTTCTTTCTTATGTTCGACCTATTTCTTAACAGTAGCAATTAAAGGTTTCTCGATACGGATCCTATCGAAGCACTCTTCCAGACGCGTATAGTATATTTGTGTGAAATTTAAAAATCGGCATACCTGTTTTGGAGTCTCTAGCGAGCAAACTAACGCACACACCTAAAATGTCTAATATTTATATAACTTGAGACCTATTTCTAATCAGCTTGTACGTGTTTAATGTGGAAACATTAAAATAAAATCAGTTAGGTATTTTCAAAGAGATATCACCTTGCTTTAATCATGCTGCCATTATTAAACACCAAATATGTTTGTACATGCGATAATTATGTTACGTTTGTAATTGATGATGACACGCGATATCTTCATATGAGTATACAACTCATGAGAAAATCCTTTGCTTTCTGATGATGATGTAAAGATAAAAATATGAGGCGTCTTCACTAAACATGTTTTGTAGATTGCGTCGCCTAAAATTGAAACTTATTTAAAAGGATAATGATCAGAAAAATAAGTCTATTGATACGTAGTTTTGTTTAATAAAATCAATAATAATAATATATGTAATACCACTTATCAGTAAAAACAACATATATGAATATAAGTGAAAACAATACAAATGATTTCTGTTGCAATTTATTTGTATTGCCTATCTATTCTTATAGTAATTTCTTATAAATAACATCTAAGGTCCGAGATAACTGTTTATAAAAATCAACCCATTATTTAAAAAAAAATATGTTTGAATTATGACGTAAAAGTGTATTATAAATATACAAAACACTGTGTATATCATAACCATATATTAAAAATAGATTTATTGTATTTGTTACAAATTAATTACTCTTCATATTCATGGATATGTAAATCTACATTGATTTCCTTCCTTGACTTTCCATGGAAACACATTTAATTCTTTATAATTTAATTTTCATCGTATACAATTTTTTTAATGCATGCTTATTTTATCCATTCCTAACCAACGAATTCTAATTCTCTGTGTGCCTATCTGCCTATTAATATTTCCCGCCTATTCATTGCCACTTATAATTTCCTTATATATATATATATATATATATATATATATATATATATATATATATATATATATATACATATATATATATATATATATATATCCAAATGAAATAGAACTTCGGTTATAACAAGTTTATTATATTCAAAACATCACATGACAACACTATACTAGTGTCTTTGGGTGTTTTGTCTCCGTTCTACAGCATATGATCTAGATGACCTCCATTTAGCTTTTGATTTATTTTTTTGGGGGGTAAACCCTGTATATATATATATATACATATATATATATATATATATATATATATATATATGTATGTATGTATATATGCATATATATAAATATATATATAAATGTATATATATGTATATATACATATATATATATAAATATATATGTATGTATATATACATACATATATATATATATATATATATATATATATATATATATATATATATATATATATATATATATATATATATAAGGGAGTAGTCACCAAAAATGTGCATTTTTAACATTATTTTCTTATTCCGTATCTTGGTTTTTCATTGAGATTTACGTTTGAATCATTGTAATAATGTTTTTAAGTCATTTAAATCGTTTTTACGCGCGTTTCAGACGTTCAGCCATTATTTTCAAATATGCTGGAGATGTAGAAATGGCAATTTTCGTAGTAAATTTAAAGTTTTTCCAAGGGGTGGAGGCTTGTAAGTGTTTATTATTCATTGGCATGCTCAATTTTTTATTACTCTTTTATTGGGCTTGTCGAGGGAGGCCGATTACCTGGTTGTAGTCGCTCTCTCTTTCTGCTAATGTATTTTTCTTTTCCTTTAGGGTGGGGTAGGGTGTGTGTGTGCGCGCGTGTGTGTGCGTGTGTGTGTTTGCTTTTATTGGTTTGGGAATGTGTATATTGTTTTATAGTGTTATGAGGTTATTTTATTCCTTAGGAAGGCGACTGTGATCCGAGGTTGTTTCTAATGTGTATGCGTGAGGATGGGGGGCAGCTCTTCTGAAATAAGGGTAGGGGTGCTTCTATTCTATTTTAATATTTATTTTTTGTATTCTTGGATTATAGTATTGTGATTTTTCGTTTTAGTCTTTTCGGGTATTTTTTATATTATGTTTGTTTAGAAAGAGGGGTGTATTTAAAATATGTATAGGGGATTTTTTAATGTTTCTATTTATTTGTCTCCCCCTGTGGACATGGCAAGACCCAGGATCGGTTCCTAGTATGGGGAAGATGTTGTTCTCCCAGAGGGGGGCATTTGAGGGGATATAGGTATGGGAGGGGGATGATAGAAGGGATGATAGTTGTTTCAGTCATGAGGGGGTTCTCCTCCACTGAATGAGGAGGGAGCGAGGTGTTGGAACAGATATTATACTATTATTCTAGGTGTTTCCTACTGTTGTTTGTTTCGAGGTTAAGTAGGGTTGGTATTGTTCAGTGTGTTATATTAGTGATAGGGGTATTATGCCTGTGTGTGGTTGTATGCGCGCACGTGTGTGTGTTTTAATGTGTCGGTTCTGATTTATGTGTGGGTGTGTATATATGTATGTGTATGGATGTGCATGCGAGTGTACCTTGTATTTCATGTTTTTGTGTGATGATATTAGCCTCTGTTCAGTTCAGGAGTAAATCTGGTGATGAAGTTTTTTTCCTGTGTAAGTAAATAAAAATAATTGTCTGTTTGGAAGATTGGCCTTATTTTGAAGCTGTTTCCACTGCATGTGTGTACGTGTTTTGAAACATAGAGGTGTCTGGTATCTGCAATTTTGATGTTGCTCTTATGTAAGGCCATTCTATTGCTGAAATTTTTGGTGGCACCTATGTAGGATTTGTTGCATGTTGTGCATCTTAGTGCATATACTACATTTCTGGAGGTGCAATTTAGATCCTTTTTTTTATTTTGAATGTGTGTGCTGGGTTTTTGAATGTGTATGTGTTACCTTCTATTATTATGTCACATACTCCACATCGCGGTTTGTTGCATTTTGTAACCCCTTTAGTAGCATGTGGGACGAGTTTTGAGGAAGTTCGGATGTGTTTTAAGTTTTTGGGTTGGCGTTTGCTTTTTATTGTTTTTGTTGTTTTAAGTATGTTGTTTAGTTTGACGTTCTGATTGAGGAGGATAAGGTTTTTTGCTATCTGTGTGGATTGTTCTGGGTTGTTTGTGTTGTGTGTAGAGACGCATGCTAATATTTGTTCTTTGTTGTGTTCTTTAGGGGTTATTAGTTGGTCTATAAGAATTTTTTCAGACAGTTCAATACCTTTCTGTATTAGTGGTAGTGGGTATCCTCTTTTTCGCATTGTTTTTTGCAGTTCATTCAGTCTAATTGAACGAAAGTGTTGGTCAGTTACTATGTTCAACTTATTTAAATATACATCTTTCTTTCGTTGGAATTTCTTAACCCATTTTTTATAAATATATATATACATATATATAAATATGTGTATATATAAATATATATATATATAAATATATATATATATATATATATATATATGGACAGAAAGCTTTGAGAAAGATTCTACTTTCAAGGCAAAATCAAACTCCAAAAACTAATATAAATGTAGTTATTTATATCTAATCCCCAATAAAATGACATAGCTCAATAGTGCCCTGACGAGGATAGAGCTTATGATAAATAATAGTATGAACAGAGCTGTAAAGTAAAAGTTTAAAAATAGTTTTTTTAATTATTCACCAGGGCCCCAAAACTGGTGTGCAAGCAAATCCTTTGGTAAAGCATTGGAGAATTCTTCCGAATAATCTATATATCTATAAAAGTGAAAATTTCTGTGCCTGTGTGTGTGTCTGTCTGTGCACATTTCTCTATCGAATATCTAAGACAATTTACGGTCTACAGATTCGAACTTTTACATACGGGTTATGTAGATTGGGAAAACCTTTTAAGTCAGGTTTTGGCCAGAAATTTTGCTATTTAAAAGGAAAATTTTCTACAATTTGACTTTTGAGAACTCTACCAAACCTCTCTGCCAATTTTGAATCTTAAGACATGAAATGTTATCCATAGGTTACTTGGACATGGATCTAACTAATGATTTCACTTCAGCCTAGAAAAATAAATGTTAAGGTGTCAAAATAGGGGTCAATGTTAAACAAATTTGCTGAATAGTTTGCTAGTGTCACCAAAGGTCAAATCATTTTAACTTTGACCCATTGGATGTGAAATAATATCTGCGGTTTCTAACAAGTAACTCAGACAATGTTTCGTCTAAACATTTAAAATTTTACATGCAAGGTAGTTAAACATTGGGTAAGAATTTTAGTTTGTTATTTTTGTATTTTGCTTTAAATTTCGCTTCTAAGAGGTCAAATTTAAAATGGTTTTACCTTTGCAGTCATTACCAAACTATTAAGCCAAGTTTCTGTTTAAACATTTTAAATTTTACATAAAGGGTATTGATAATTTCAGCAAGGATTTTTAATCTGTTTCTAGCAAAATTTTGCTTCCAAGACGTACAAGTTTAAAGAGTGAAGTTTTGCAGATGCGAGTAACCTCCTCCACCAGTATGGGGTCTAAACACTAGAAATTTTAGATGTAGGTTACTTGGTTTTGGGTCAGACATTTTAATTTTATTTGAGCCCAGAAGTATCAATGTTTAGGAGTCAGAATGAAAATTAACGTAAAAAAAATAATTGGCCTCTGGCAACTTTTCTCTATGGTAGGTAAAGAAGCCTTTAATATAGAGAGGTATTACCATACCTATTCACAATCATCAATATATAATACGCTAAGTATGTTTAAGCTTAAATAGGGATCGTATAATAAAATTGTGGGGTCTGCCTTCGCGCCTGCACTCCATGGAAATATGGCACACATTTTAACAAAGACTTTTCATATTTTTTTGCGTAAGTATACTTTCATAATTATGTTTCAGTTTGAAGAAATATGGTATAATAAAATTATGGGGTGTTAGTTGGAGTCTGACCCCCATAGAATGTAAATATATCACAAAGTTTGACAATGATTTTAAAAATCCACAATAACACCTTAACGTTAATCTTAATTCACTTTAGCTTTTATTTTCTTTTTGAGTTGAATCATATTTTGTGGAATAAAGTCACATAATAAATTCATATTCTTATAAAAGTGAAAGCAAAAAAAAAAAATCGGAACTTTAGACAATTCTCGACACAACTTTTCGAAAACACTGTTTATTTCCTTCTCCACTTGCACGTGGAACTCTTTCGAAAATAGATAAATTGATAAATAAAAAATACGAACGGCACTTGTTATCGTGTGAAAAGAAGGAAAACATCCTGCTCACTTTATTACGTGTCTTTTAAAAACATTTACATAACCATTTTTATTTTTATTTATACATGTGTTTAAGATTTTTTGTCAGTATACGGGAAGAAATTCAGTTGATTACAACCCTTTATGCGTGTTCTTTACATTATAATAGTGCAATCCTGAATCCGACGGCGCAATACTGCACCGTTCAATACTGTAAAACTGATACGAAGCTGTTCTGCTTGAAAAGGGCGCCGTTTTCCTCTGATTCATATTTATATCGATTCTTTGCTTTAAAAATTGAAGTAATTCCGTGTTTACTTTTTTAATATACCATTTTGCTGTTCGGGATAATTTTACTAAAACTAAAGCTTCGTTATTTTTACAAACTGTTTTTGTGTCTTTGTTTTTCGATATTTCTTCAATATTATTTAGTAAGAGTGTTAAACAGAAAAGCCAACAAACGACTACCGGAAAAATATACAAGAAATAAATCTTACCATAGTCAAAAAAGTTCAGTTCATCTTATTTTTGTTTTGAAATAGTTTCAATGCTCTTTACTTGAAATAATTTCAGTGAACCGAAATTAAAAAGAAATTTGAGGCGATAACTACTTACATGAATTTTTATATAAACTACACGTGCCATAATCAAATATTCCTCAAACATACAATAACGGAAAACATAAAAATATGCTTATAAATATTCGTTACGTTGACGGAACTCTCTTAAATTGTTAACACATAATGCTCAGGTTTCCCTCCTCCAAATTCAAAACGGGACTCTTCATTTGAAAGTCGCTGCCATTTTTAGTTTTTGTAAAACCTGCTTGTGAATTTAAAAAAAAAAATCACAAACTACGTAAAAATACAAACCAACGAGCTTTTCTACCATAAAAGTAACTTTTATTACTATGGTAATATTTTTTCTTGTATATATATATATATATATATATATATATATATTTATATATATAAATATATATATTTATATATATATATTTATATATATATACATATATATATATATATATATATATATATATATATATATATATATATAACATGTTCTCTTTGTAAGGAAACACCATTTTATTGGTCAGAATTGGCTACTAATGGAAACTAACTTGATATAAAAAAATATGTTTTCGCGAAAATTATTTTTACTTTCATCATATTTTGCTTAGGGTAACATTTTGGAGTATCTAAACCTATCTCTTTACACCCCACTCCTTTTCCTAACCTATCATACTTTCATCAATCAGAGTCCATTTTCTGTAGGCTGTTTTTTAACCCAGTCAACGACGGGCACTTCTGTTAGTGTATATATATATATATATATATATATATATATATATATATATATATACATACATACATATACACGTTAAAGATGCTTATTTTATTTCTTATGTATGCTAATGCATGTGTTCTAGACGACACTTAAGATAAATAATCAGACTTGGTTGAGTTGCCGGTAGTTTCGTATCAAAAGCATCGGACACGTTGGCAATGCTGAGCTGCGCGTATTGTGAAATTCTGGAACTGTTCCGCGCAATGTAATCAACGCGCCATCGTACTTGCTGAATCTACGGTATTTCAAGTGTGTCAAATCATTAACAAGGTTGTTTGTTTCGTAAATAAACTGGGTCGTAAAAGTGGATTTAGTAGTTCGTAAAAGAATCCTATTACAGAACAGCTAGCAACAGTAAAAACTACCTTCGAAATACCGGAAATGATAAGAAAATATCATCAAACTGTGAAGAACTTTGTTAAGGACCCTACAAAGGTACGTAAGGGAACTGATAAAGGGAAATCTAGATTACTTTCACTCCGTTCTCTGCTCCAAATACAACATGAAGTTGTTAAGAACATGGCGGAATAAAGAATATATCAAAGAGTATTTGATTCCCCCTTCTGAAATTAGTGGCAAATTCTGTAAAGCCGTGGCAAAGCCTCTATTAAAGTAATATCACATACAAAACCAATAAAAATCGGCAGAGGATAAAATGAATATGGATTTTTCAAAAGTTTTGTTCACGGATGAAGAGCATTCCACTCTTTATGGCCCAGATGGCTGGAGCAAGGGGTGGGTCTTAGATGGACGATATCGTCATCAGCGTTTAAGGCACCAAAAATGTGGTGGTGGGATAATTATTTGGGCTGGGAGTATCGGAGGTACTTGAGTGGGCTCATGGAGAGTACTAGAAGGCGTAAACATGACGTCAAATGCTTACATATATGAAGAAACACTTTGGACGTCAAATCCTTTAATAGGTGATCTGACGAAGCACTTTTGCTGAAGAAGGAAAGGTTGAAATTCAGAAGAACCATTATTTTATGAGGGATAATGCTCCCTCGCATGCATCAAACAAAAGCAAAGAGTATTTGCAACAACTGGTGTTCTATGGGCGACGGAAGAACGAGTGGCCTACGAATTCACCAGATTTTAACCCAATTGAGAACCTTTGGAATATCATGAACACATACCGCTATGCAAGTGGACGCCCCTTTAAGAGAAAATATGAGTCGTGGGATGCTGTCTAAGAACAGAGCTATAAAGTAGAAGTTTACAAATTGTTTTTCTTAGCAGTTCAGCCCAGGTACTATGTAATTTGCATACATTTTTACTAGCAGGATAGCTCGGGCCCTAGATAATGTTCATAATTTATATGCATATGCATATATTAAAAATCGTTCAGATGTATGGCAATGCCTCTCTATATAATAAGCTTCCTTAACTACTCTAGAGATAAGTTTGTATGTGTGTGTGTACATTTCCCTACAAAACTAGTCTGTCAATTGTCAGTCTGCATACTTGAGATTTGACATTATGTGTATTGAGCTTAGGGAAAACCTTTTAATACGTTTTAGGACATAACTTTGGGTGTCAAAGTATTAACGTTAACGATGTGTCCCTTGAGAACTCTTCCAAACTCCTCCGCCAATTTTGGTTCTAAAACCATTAAACTTTATATGCAGGGTTCTGAGACATGGATCAAACTGTTTAATTCAATATGAGCCCAAAAATAATAAACATTTAAAACAAAAAAATGACCCCTGCGCTTTCTACCGAATCACTCAGAAAAATTTGTGTTTAAACGGTTGAATTGTTTTTTTTTAATTTTTACACGGTGGCGACCACTTATCAAGGCC
Organism: Euprymna scolopes; assembly: GCF_053919585.1. Taxonomy (NCBI): domain Eukaryota; kingdom Metazoa; phylum Mollusca; class Cephalopoda; order Sepiida; family Sepiolidae; genus Euprymna; species Euprymna scolopes. The sequence continues at coordinate 125,902,942 of NC_136495.1, forward strand.
CGGAAGCAACTCATGGATAAGGGTTATTGCAAGTACAGTGCGCTAGTGTGGAGATTTGATGAAGTGTTTACTTGAGGGGGCAGTTCATTAGAAATTTGTTAACGTTGGACTTGAACACATCCAAGTTGTAGTCAGGTGAGAAGCAAGCATACGTAACAGAGTTTCACAGGCGTTCAGTTCTAAGAAAGAATCTTTGTTCCTGAAATCAACGTTTTGATGTAGGCGCAGATAAAGAGTGGGGGAAATTTATCACAGTGGATTCAGCTAGACGGGTGTTTTTCGTGAAAGATTGGCGAGGGGGGACCAGAGATTGGAGTTCAGACAAGCACCTGCCATGGAAATAACGATAAAACAAGGATAGGCTCGCAACGTCTCTTCTGTGGGAGAGAGGTTGTATGGTAGAGAAAAGGGCATCCCCACTAAGCCACGAAGTCTATTTTGTACTCTGTCAAGGTAGGATATGCTGTTTTAAGCAGCTCCTGCCCAGATATGGCAGCAGTATTCAATCCTTGGACGTACTTGACTTTTATATAGGTAGAGAATTGCATCAGTAATGAGATATGTTCTGGGGCGGTAGAAGGATCCCACCATCTTTCCAGCGACCTTGGCAACAGACGTGATGTACGTGTTCCATTTCAGATCAGGAGTAAATGTCAAATCCAGAAGCTTGTCAAAACACGGGACCTCACCCAGACGAAAGCCATCCATCCCAATTAATGCCAAATGGGAATCAAAGCGTTGATGATATAAGTATAGGAGTTTGGTTTTAGATGCATTAAAGGTAACCAGCCACGTCTTCCCCCACTGAACCACGCGCTCGAGATCATAAGAGAGAGAATCAGAGAAAACGTTGTCATTTACAGCCTTTGATGTATTGCCGTAGAGTGTCGTGTCATCAGCATATATGTCAACGAATGATTTAAGTATGTGTTTAAGGAGGTCATTTATGTAGATCAGGAAGAGACTCTTATGAGCCTATCAGAGAGAAATGATTTAATGATTGAGAAAATATTTCCAGTTATACCGAAGCTGGAAATCTTGTGAAGTAGACCCTTATACAATACCTTGTCGAAGGCCATTCGGTATGTCAAGAGCAATTGCCATAGAAAGGAAGCCTTTATCAAGGGATTAACTAATCCTGTAAGATATAACCCTAGCACATCTGTGGTAGATCTTGCAGAACGGAAACCATATTGTGTGTCACTAAAAATATTGTTTCTGCTGAAGTGGTTGACTATTTCTCTATTTAATATGGATTCCAGCATCTTACTCATAACACACAGGAGACTTATTGGTCTGTACTGAGAGGGAGATGACGTATCACCTGAATCCTAAACTACAGGGCAAACTGATGAGGTTTTCCAGGGAGTCGGAAAGCACTTCTCCTTAAGGCAGCGCTTTAACAGTTTCGTAAGTATGGGAGCAAGTTCCGGTTGAAGCTTTTTTTACACTATAATTGTGATGTCGTCAGAGTCAGTTGCTTTACTGGAATCTAGGTTCTTGATTAGCTTGGCGACCTCATGCACGGATATTTGTATACTACCTATCGTGTTGTGTGTTATAGGAGTAAATATGGGAGGTAATGGCGTTCGTCGCATAGGGTAGGATTAGCTGCAAAGTTCTTTAAAACTAGTTTGGCCTTGTATTATACTGACGAGATGACCTCTGATCCATTGATAATGGCTGGGATAGAACGCACATTTCTGTTCAGGATCCTATTTGATATTTGCCAAAACTGGTGGGAACCAAGCAACTGATCAGCTACCTTGGATTTAACAGACTGACCATATAGCTCTCTTGCATTTTTTATTACTCTTTTACAGTAGTTGCTGGCAGTCCTGAAAGCAGCTTTAGTCTCACTTCATCTATTACGTTGGTAGTTATGGAAATAGTGATTTCTGTGCGCGATAGCTGCAGCACATTCTGGGGAGAAACATGGCTGGCTGTTAGGTTTTTGTTGGAATTGTTTAGATGGTATGACTTGGACCATGCCTACAATTAACTATTCGGTCAGATCTTATACTATAGAGGACACTTCCTTTTTAAACATTGAGCGCAGACGTAAATCAGATATGAATGTATGGAAGCTATCCCAGTCAGCCATAGAGTATCAGTATACAGTACGGTGGAGGGATACGTCAGGGGACGTATTACATTTCGTTTTTATCTTAACTGATACAACTGAGTGGTCGGATGCTCCTTTTTTTTACACAGTGATCACCACTTATCAAGGCCCGGAAGCCACTCAGGGATAAGGGTTATTGCAAGTAACGGACCATGAACATAGCTCAGGGGAAGTTGAGAGAAAAAGGTCTAGGAGGCTTGCATATTGACCGGGTGTATCGGGCACACGGGTGGGTTCGCGAGCAATCTGAGAGAGGTCATAAGCAATGGCAAAATTATGACAAAACCTCCCCTCATCGTCTGTCTTATTTGAATGGGCCAGCCATCCCACGTTATGGACATTGAAGTCACCACAGATGTGGATGTTAGCCGAGGGATGTGCAGGTAGGATGTGGTCTATTTTCTCAGATATACTCTTAAAGATAGTAACTCCGCTGTTGTGGGGCCGATAGAGGGCAAATATAAATTCAATGGCGTTAGCAAGTGCAACCCGGAAGCACATATAGGGTAAATTAGGATCTTCTCTAGAGATACCCTTGCCACACGGGAAGCCATCTTTAATGTAGGCACATATTCCATCCCCATGGCTATCTTAGGGGGCCAGAGTTTGCTGTTAAGTTAGAATATTCGTTCATTATGAACTCATCTAAGCAAGAGGTCGGCCCTATTCCAGTTTCACTTAGAAATAATATGTTCGCTTTCGTCTCCTGTAATTGGGTTTCAACCTCTAGAAGGTTGGAACATAGACCTCTGATGTTGAAGAAGGATACCTGGTAGTAGGGGTCTACGTTGAAAGATGGGGTTCTAGATTTATTCGATTTTTTTCTCTGGAGATATTTCATGTTAAGGTTTTGGGATTTGTGGAACAAGTCGGCATACTTTGTTAGAGCAGTACAGAGAGGGAAAGTAAGAGAGAAAAAGACAGGATTTTTTGTAGCACATGAAAAGGTAAAGCCGTAACAATTACCCACTAGTATGGCATCGAGAGGCCTCGCCAGAGACTACTGCATGATCCAGATCCATTCACCAAATTGCGATATAGCAGTCCCAGTACTTTTCGCCTGCTCATAGGACAGCCTCCTTAGTTATTAATCCAAGGTTCCGGTCCCTTACTATCAGGCGGATAACGTCAGCCCAGACAAAACGTTTACCTCCAGCACACTTACTAGGTACATGGCCACAAAGATAGACATAGAGACAGAAAAATTTCCGAAATCTCACACTACTGTTCACCAAGTACTACCGACCTTTAAGCAGCTTTTTCTTCACCCTTTGTAAGAAAAAATCACTCATTTGAATGAGAATTGAAGGACAAAAAAGAAGAAGCGAGAGGTACTGGAACTGCCGATAACACACCCACTGTATTATCTACTCTCCATACATACTCGTGACATATACTTTATTCAGATATCGGGCAAGCTTATTTTCGGTGTTTGACCGAGGATTTGGCTGCCAAGCAGCCAAAGTTAAACAAATTTGAGGTTTGCGGTCTCTAGAAAACAATTCAGTCAATTTCATCTTGACATGTAGCAAGTCAAAGTTGATGGAGAGAAACTTTATGGGTATCGTTTTTTTTAATCACTTCTTCATCTTCGGTGTTTCTTTTCACTAAGTCTCGGCCGTATAATCCATCGGCTTTCTTCAGGTGTATCTCGAACTCGGGAACTGTTTTTTTTTTCTTAATTTCGAACCCAACCCTTTATTTTTTAGGGGTTATCATGTTAATTTTCCATTCTGGCCGATACCGCTTCATGATATTGTTGCTGCGTCTATCGCTGTCGCTGCCATGGCGTTGTCACTGCCACTGATTTCGCTCAGGATTGAACTCAGTTCCTTGTAGACTTGCAATGTCTGTTCCAACGTCTAAGTCGCCTCGGTCATGTGTCACTAGGTATCAATTTTTGGGACTGTTAAACCTAAGTTGGTATTCAAGGTTCTCTCTTATAATTAGAGGTTCCCAAATTATGATAAGAGAAAACTCCAGGTTGTCTTCGACGTCGTGCATCTAAACAATATGGTATAAATGCGGGAGTGCTTCAGGGGTCTATTTTTGGACCTTTATTATTTCTAATATCTATAAATTACCTCCATGGCAGAATTGCCTCTTAGATGTGTGTATATAATGATGACACAACGCTCTATTACAGGCACGACAGGAAAACAAATGAACACATATGAAAGGAATTGGCAGAAACACTAGAGGATTACCTTCACTCTGTAGTAGAATTGAGACAAAAACGGGTGATCACATTCAATGCTGCCAAGAATAAACTTCTTTCCTTCAATAATTGCAAGAAACCTTTTCTACCAACAAAAGCGATGGCTAATAACTCATTATCTGAAAATACTTTTTTAAAACTCCTTGGCGTAACGTTCACAGGAAACCTGCGTTGGAACAATTATATTGAGAGCATTGCCAATGCCACTGCAAAGAAGGAAGGTCCTTTCTACCGTGCTAGAAAGTTGCTACCGCCCGAAAGTATACTGTAATTTATAGTACCACTTTCGCCCACGTATGGAGCATTGTTGTCATATTTTCGCTAGTACGCCTTCTACTAGTCTCTCGATCACAGACAAGGCTAAAAAGAGAGTCGCCAACTGATATGTCCAGAACTGTCATCCAAGCTTCTGCCTCTGTCCCCTCGATTAAATGTTGCATCGCTTTTCTTGTTCTACAAGTATTTTTATGGTAAATGTTCCGACGAACTGCAAGCACTTTTACTTCGTCGACGTAAATATCCCCGGCAAACCCGACAATCAGCAAAGTCCAACCCATTCACAGTAGATATTATTGTATATAAGAGAGCTTTCTACTCCAGTAGTTTCATCCCAAGAACTGCCAGACTTTGGAAATCCCTTCCGAATTCCTGCTTCCCCAACTTTACTGACATGTAGAAGTTCAAGTGTAACGTGTACCGACATCTACCTTCCCTCTGTAGCTTAGGTCCCTGATAATAACCTCCTTCATCAAATGTGTAATATGCCTTGTTTGGGGTAAAAATGTAAAATAAAATCAGTTTTGTGCGAAAATTTATTTGTTAAGAGATCAAAGTTGCAAGATTTGACTTTAGCAGACTTACTAATCTTCGCTAATTTTTTTTCTAAATACTTTAAATTTTTGATGTAAATTGCCTGGACATAAGTATAATTTGTTAATATATGTATGCATATGCACCTACATTTATCTGTAAATATGATCCGAGCAAAGCCGGCTGAAAATCTAGTTGAATATATAATATTCTTGTCTCGAATCCGAATTGTTGTACACGTTACTAAGAAAAAGAGAAATTCAAAATTTTCATCAAACATATAATTTTAAAACGAGGCGTGTAATTCGTAAACTAATGAGTGTTCCAACGAAGAATCCAAGTCATTTTTAAACGATGTAATCTGAATCATTCATGTCTGACTCCCCTTAGTCTTTGTTTGAAGATTTTTATTTAAAATATATTATAAAATACACCTTAGTTGTTATAGTGGTCTAATCTGCATTTAGGTTTAGGCACAGATAAAGTGTGGGGATAATTATTGATAGTGTTTTCAGCAAGATGAGTGTTTATTGTGAAGGTTTGGCGAGGAGGAAAACTAGATTCGAGCTCAGATGAACAGTTGCCATGAAAATAATAGTAAAGTAGACAGGGTCGAGACGTTTCTTTTGCGAGAAAGAGGTTGCAGTGAAGAGAAAAAAGCTTTCCCCACTCGGCTACGAAGACTGTTTTGAACTTTTCCAAGTGTGCTCCTGTCCAGATGTGGGAAGAATATCACAATCCTTTGACGTACCTGGCTCTTATATCGATGGAAAATTGCACCCGCAGTGAGATATCTTCTGGATCCATAGAAGGATCCCATCATTTTCCCAGCGACATTGGCAATGGATTTGATGTACGTGTTACATTTCAGATCAGGAGAAATAGTCAAGCCAAGTAACTTGTCAAAACATAGAGCCATTACAAAATTAGAGCCATGGTATATGTTTGTCTCTCAAGTTTTATTCGGCTTATAAATTATCGCGGTCTGATTTCTTAATCACCCCTTGTTCTATATTGGCGAGATAAGAATTTCATAATTGTCAGATGAGAAATACTATTTAACTATTAGTGTATCAAGATATAAAATAATTCGATAGAAGCTTAGGTTAAAGAGGTTATCAGACATTACATCCATATACCAACTATTCAAATACCTGTCTTTTAAAACTAAATTTTCCTGAATGAAATAATCAAAATAGAACTCTACGTGTGACCCAGCGCATAGTATTTTTTATTCTAGTAAAATTTTTATTCTAGTAAAAATCAAATACATTTGCTCCAAGTATAACACAAAAATGCAATGCATATGTAAGCTTATTACATCATTTTGTGTTTTTCTTTGACGCCATTATCGTAATTAGCTCTTTAATTCCTGCCAGCGAAAATTGAAATTTCCATAACTGGGATCGCTTATTACAAACAGAAACGAGCGGGTTTCTTTCTCATTTCACTTTTTATACGATACAAAACGATGTTTTAAATTACCTCTAAATTTTCATATGGGGAATTGTGAAGCTGATCTCGAAAAAGATACACGATTCAAGCAGTTTGTATTGATCTGGATTACAGGTTGCAGTTAATCGTTGGATATTTTTAATGTAAAATCGGATGCCATAATAATATGCATATCAATACACAAATCATCCTTCTTCGTAACTGCCGCAATTATTATTATTATTATTATTATTATTATTATTATTTTTTTTTTTTTTTTTTACTCCATAGGAATAGATACGCAGTCCATCATCAAAGATATCTCTTTGACAACAACTTTTTGTGTTCTCTGGAGTGAGTCACAACAACTCTCCCCAGATTTCCAGTGCTCTATACCTTATTCGAAAAGAGTTTCAGAGGAATTTAATTATGGCAACAGCCGCTTATCACTGATTTCGTTTTGGCAGAGACTATTGGTCTTTACTGGTATTTAAGTGGCAATAAGTTCCCCATTGTTGCAATTTTCTTTTGTTCTCCTTCAGCGGAGTTATGACTACTGCTTTCTATCCTCAATCTTTCCATACTTCAGCTCCTCGTTGTTGTGCCAGTTTATGGTGACACACGCACCGCAAAATGAATGTGGCCGTAATGCAGTGCGCATGGGAGTACCTTACACTCATGGCAGTTCAGTTGTCAGGATTTCATGTGAGGTTCGTTCGTATTTTACACCTTTAATCGTGTCTGTATGTTCAGTTTGCGTCTGCAGTTCATGTGTTGTCTACATCTAGCAATCAAATGTTTTATTTTATAATTCTACAGTTTTAATCATTGTAATTTTTCTTCTACATCCAATTATTATTGGCTTACAAGGAGTTTTCGCACAAGTCATAAAGAATTTCTGCTTGAAAACAGCCTGTGCTGTTCTCTGGAAGTAAAGTGACAACAAGTCTCCCCAGTTATCTAGTGTTCTCAGTCTCTTCTGAGAACATTTTCGAATTAATTTGCATATGCGTTTACCATCGGGTTCTAGCTAGCAGTGACCATTTCGTCAACACTGAAATTTAAAGGAGAATCTGCTACCTTAGGTCCCAGTTTTCTTCGCCCTTGTTCAGCAAACGTCTAGTCAGTTGGGCAGTGCTTTCTTACCTCGGTCTTTCCATCCTCATGAACCTTCTCATTCTTTTTATTTTTTTGGGGGGAGGAGGTGATCTGATTGGGTAATGGGAGTGAATAAGGAGGAGATAAACAACACAGATATATGCATCTTCAATCTTCTCTGACCATGTAAAGTCTCTTAATGTTTTTTTTCTCTGCAGGAAGTTGTCTTGACTGCGTATCGTGCTCATATCTATTGGTCTTCGCATTCAAAGAAATTTCTTAATTTTATTCGTTGTATTTTTCCAGTTATTCCTCTTATATCAATTTCTCCCAAGTTTTTGTCAAAGTTTTTCGGAATTGTTGCTAGCGCTCCTACTGTTATACGTTATATGTGATTCTTTTATAATCCATATCCCTTTATGTTCTCTGGCTAACTCTGTGTATTTTTCCGTGTCTCTCTTTTCTTTGATATTTAGTTGCTAGTGTAATCCCGTGGTTCTTCCAATACCTTACTCCAAAAAATTTCTGTATCCGTCGGGTTTGGTCGTTCTGTTTGTGATTTATCTCCTTTCACGTTTTGGGAGATAATTATTATTATTATTATTATTATTATTATTATTATTATTATTATTATTATTATTATTATTATTATTATTATCATTATTATTATTATTATTATTATTATTATTATTGGCTCACATGGAGCTTTCACACAAGTCAACGAACGATCTGATTGGAAACCTGTGGTGTTATCTGGAGGTTGAGTGAAACAAGTCTCCCCAGACGTCCAGTTCTCTCCACGGTCTTCGATAGTATTTGCAAATGAATTTGCATCATCACAACAACCGCTTACCATTTATTTATCGCCGGAAGTTTCCATTGGTTTATACTGGAATTTGAGTGGCACTAAGCCTCTCCAAAGCCTCAGTTCTCTTTGCGCTTGTCCAACCGAGGTCTTGCTGGCGCTCTTTCCTCGGTCTTTCAGTCCTACTTGACCCTTTTCAGCTCTTTGGTGCCACTTTTTTATTAGGAGGAGCGGTGGTGAAACTATGAGGGGATACATGATGGGGGTGTAGAAATTGTAGATATGCAGCATCGGTGTTCTTCATTACCTGTAATGCTTATTTGTTATATTGTCTTGTATTATTCTCCGCATTCAAGGGTTTTCCTTAATATTTCAGTCGTTTTCATTATCGTTAGTCGTATTTTGCAGTTATTCCTCTGATTCCAATTTCTGACATGCTTTTTCTCAAGTTTTTCGGAATTGTTCCTAGGGCTCCTACTATTATCGGTACCATTTTGATTTTCATCATCATCCAAATCCCTTTTAACACTCTGGCTAGCTCTGTGTATTTGCTTCGTTTCTCCATTTCTTTCATACTAACCCTCTGGTCAGCTGGGACAGCAAAGTCTACGATTCGACAGGATTTTTCTTTCTTGTTAATTTTACGACATCTGGTCTTCTGGCTTGGATGGGTGTGTCCGTCTGTATGCCCATGCCCCATAGAATTTTGTGGTTCTCGTTTTCTAGTGCTGTTTCGGGTTTATGTTTGTACCATTTGTCTGTACGCTCAAAACACTTGGCCATGCCTGTTTTTGTATTCCTTTTGGGCCAGTTGGCTGCATTCACTTACTATATGGTTTATCGTTTCGTCTCTTTATCCACAGAATCTGAATTTGCTGTTTTCTTGTGTTTTATCGATTCTTGCTTTGATATGGTTGGTTCTAATCTTGTGCTGCAGTTATTAGAGATTCAGTTTCTCGGTTTATATGCCGTTTCGCATTCATGGCCAGGTGTTTTCGTCATTCTCATCTTTTTTCATTCTTATGAATATTCCGTTGAGTTGTTTCTCTTCCCACTTCTCTTTTCTCGTTTTACCATTTGTCTCACTGTTTTCTGCTTTGTTGTTTTCTTCTGTGTATCTCGCTACCATAATTATAATTTCAGTGTTTTGCACTACGTTTTTTCTAGTTCTTTTTTCGTATCCTTCACACAGTTTTCTATGCAGATCAGTCCTCTCCCGCCATCTTTACTTTCCACGTAGAGTCTGTCAATATCGTCCTTTGTATGTAGTGCATTATGGATAGTCATGAGTTTCCTGTTTTTCTGGTTGACGTTTCTCAGTTCTTCTTTTGTCCACCCTATAAACGGTCCTGAGTAACTTACTAGTGATACTGCCCATGTAGTTATACCTTTTATTATGTTTCTGCTATATAATTTCGTTTCCAGGAGTTTTCGTGTTCTCCTGAGGTATTCCCTTCCAATTTTCTCTATCATTTCTATTGCTCTGATGGTGTCCGCTTCCAGAATTCCCAAGTATTTATAGTCGTCTTGTTCCCCTACTGCCCTCATTTCTGTTTGGTTGGATAGTTCCATGCCTTCTGTCGTTTCCAGTTTTCCCTTTTTTATAACTAGTTGTGCGCGCTTTTCCATTCCAAATTCCATTTGGATATCTTGGCTGAAGATACTGGTAGTGTTAATTAGTGTCTCTAGCTCATTTTCGGTCCTTGCAAAAAGTTTCAGGCCGTTCATGTAGAGTAGGTGGTTTATTTTCCCTCTGTATATGAGAACTTGCATCCCGCTTGGTACTTTCTCAGAATACTGTTCAAGGGCATCATGGCTATGATTAACAGTAGTGGTGATAGCGAGTCTCCTTGGAAGATGCCTCTTTGTATGTTAATTTCTGTTATGTGTTGTCCATCAGCTGTCAATTCCAGTCTCCATGTTTTCATTGCATTTTCTATTACATTAGTGATTCCGCTTGGCATTTTATACATTTTTAGGTATTCTGTTATCCATGATTGGGGGATCCTGTCGTACACTTTTTTGTGGTCGATCCATGCCATGGCTAAATTCTTTCTCCTCCTTTTTACCTCCTTTAGGATCTTTTGATCTATATATAGCAGGTCATGTGTTCCTCTTTTTCCTTTTCGGAATCCTTTCTGCTCATCGGGGATAAGTCCACGGTTATTCAGGGAGTATTAGATTTGTTCCCTCAGATGTGCTTTCAGTATCTTCCATATAGTTGGTAAGCACATAGTTGGTCTATTGTTCCTAGGGGCCGTTCTTTTCTCCGTGTCCTTCTGTAGCAGTATAGTTCTACTTTTGTCATCCAATCTGGTACGTTTTCTTCCTGTATACATCTTCTCTGGTTTTGGGTTAGTCTTTCTTGTAAGGTTGTTAATGATTTGAACCAGTATGTATGTATCCCGTCGTGCTCTGGTGCTCTCCAGTTTGCCATTTTTCCTATGGTTTTCTTTAGGTTTTCCTTGCTGATTTCATTCGGTGTTCCTTCTACTCTTTGTTGTAATCTTCTTTCATTTCTTCCAGCAATTCGGCATTTCTATTGTTATCTCGTCGCTCTTCCCATATGCTACTCCAGTAGAGTTTTGTTTCTGTCGGATTTGGTTGTTCTGTGTTTTTTTTCCTCCGTTCGCATTTTGGTAGTTTGGGATTTCATTAGTTTCAAATGCTCTGTTTAGTTTGCATTGTTCAGATGTATATCTATATCGTCTCAATCTCGCTTGTTTTGCTTGTACTGCCAGTTACTATTACTATTGTTATTATTATTATTATTATTATTATTAACAAATTAATAGTATCCATACAGACTATCATCAGAGATTGCTCCCTGATAATAATATGTAGTGTATTGTGTACTCTTCCGAAAGTTCTAGCACATTTTACCCATTTCGCAAACCATTGCAAATAAACTTTCACTTTCGCAAGAGTTGCTTACAATTCACTTTCTACTATCAACGGCCGATAATATACCCTGCGGTTTAGATGGCAAAATGAACAATTCATTTTCAGCTGTTCTTCGCACAGTTTACGTACAGTGCTTGTAGTGTTAGCCTCCTCGTTCATTGCACCCTTCTCGGACTTCTAACACACAGATACTATGGTAGAAGCAGATGCCGTCGAAATACTTTTAAGGAAAGAGCATGTAAACTTATAATTTTTCCGGTTTCCGTTGTCTAGGTTCTATGTGGTCGTTATTAGTATCACTGATACTATTTCTTCAGAATTAGTATCGATTGTAGGAATAGGTATGCATTATTATATTTATATATTTGTTAAATGCGTCATTGGTTCTAAATTTATGACTCTGATATTCTCGGTAGTTACAGATAAACCATTTGGCATAATCTAAGAGTAAGTTTATAGAAACAGGGTACTTAGTGAGAGTTGAGATTTCTCAGTGGATAAAGCTGCGTCCTTCCGAATGTATTCAATCAAATTAATCTCTAGAGAAGAGGTTATTAGGATTACATACTTAATTTTGAATGCTGAATGATGACATCAATGTTGGCTGTAATTGTTTAACCATTGCATTAAGATAACTTAATGCAATATTTACTATATATATATATATATATATATATATATATATATATATATATATATATATATATATATATATATATAAGGAATGAAAAAATATACCAGCGGTGGTTGACGTTATGTTTAAAGAAAAAATAGAGAAAAACGAATGAAATTATTAACAAATCAACGTTTCGTCCTTGTTTCAGAGGACATCTTCAGGATAATTGAAATAAAAATGTGATAAAAGAAAAAGTCATATATCGTTCGAAAAAAGACAGTTTTTTAAATCCAACCCATGTCGGGAAAGGACGAATATGTGTGCGTATGGGAAGGTTGGGTTGTTTGATGTCTATATATACACTTTTAAAAATGTATTAAAATAATAATTTCATTCGTTTTATTTCTATTTTTTCTTTAAACATATATATATATATGTATATATGATCGATAATAACTATTTATTTTATTCAATATTCGTGATAAATTACCCATAGTTTTACGTGTCTCTGAGGTTTTAGTATCAATCACGTTATATTACGTGACTGAAGTTTGTCCGGCAAATATCTTCCCATGTGAAAGTGCCACATTAAACACACTTCCTATTTAAGTCGAAAAGTATGTATCCGTCTTAGATGAGGATTGTATTGTGTATTATACTAGCAAGTTAAGGAAAGGTCTAACTTTAATCTTGACCCTACGAGTGAATTTCTGTGAAACTATACAAATCAGAGATCGATAAATACTGTGCCACTTGTAATTTAAATAATTGTGTAATAGTCTGTTATCCAATTATTTTGCTTAAGGCAAAAAAATACCCTAGTGCGTTTGAAGATTTACAAAATAAATATAAATAGATTTTGTGATTTTTCCGTCAGTGTAAGGAAAGAGCAATATGTCCTTTCTTTTAGATTTTATGGCAGTATTGTTTGCGCGAGAATGAATAGCAATGCTTATTAAAATAGCAATATTTCAAATACCTTTTGTTAGAGTAAACCATTGTAAAATTTTAAGAGCTAAAGCATTTAATTATTATAGTTTGTATCGAGATTTCAAAGAGGCTAGATAGGATTTTCTTTAACAGAATTGCATCATGTTTATGTAATTCGTATGTTTGTGCGTTATGTATATTTTTTAACTATGACTGTGTGTTAACATGCTGAATTGTGTGAAACAATTTGCCAATATTTATGAAACATTAATATACTTTTTTGCTTATACGTATATAATTTACTATTTTGAGCGAATATGATGCTTGTATTTGCTTTTCTTAGACCGTATTCTTCATGTTAGAAGAAGAATCAGCATGAACCACGCTACTATTTTATCATAGTAATATTTAATATATATATATATGTATATATATATATATATATATATATATATACGATAGAAATTTAAGCTTGCCAGTATGTGTTATACATTTTTAAGGTGAAATTATGCAATAGTGTTAAAACACTATCCTTCTGGTACTACTCCCGTGAAAATTATAAAAATTAGATGCAATAAATAATGAATAAGTTATGCATTTGTAATTTAAACATATATGAAAGCTTAAACTGAAGTACCTTGTGTGATTTAGTATTTTTGTAAATAATCATATATAATAATAAGTTAACAAATATTACACACACACATATATATATATAAATATATATATATATATATATATATATATATATATATATATATATTGTTTTTAGGTCGATTAGAAAATTCTTAGTAAAGGTCTGTCAGCAACTCTCAAACCATAGTGTTCTCCCACAATATATGGAATATCGGTTCATTAAAAATTAAATGTATTAATTACAAAATACGTACTTATTACATACGAACACAGCTCAGCGACTAAGTGAACTTCTGTATAATCTCTAATAGCAATTTTGTCATTGAATATTAAATCATGCACTATTAATGGAGTGTAAATATATGTTTGATACTTCCTTTTTCTGGGTATGTTTAGAGAACATGCAATGCGTCGATATTTACAAGCAAGCATTATTATTGTGCACGCACACAGAAATATTTGTAGGAAAATGTTTTAAGGACCAGTTCAAACAAAATCAAAATAATATTGCATTACACTTGGTCACACTTGATGAATTTCGGGAGGCGAACGAATGTCGAATCAATAAAAATCAAATACAAAAGTAGAAAACTAATCAAAAACAATAAATATAGTTGGTTAGCTAGAAAATATGGATTCCTCCAAATAATCTAAACGAGCATATTATATTTGATAATAAAATGACAATAATCATTATAAATAATTTTATCAAAAACGTGGAACTGACATGTCGTTTAAATGTACGATCATATTCAATCAGCGGAATTTCGTAAGCTAAGTAGTCAAAGATTCCTAACAGGAAATTAGCATTTCTTAAAAGAAATATAGCAGGACGTCGGCATAGTAAAATGGAAGTAAAATGTTCTGAATATATATATATATATATATATATATATATAAATATATACAAATATGTATACACTTATATATATGTATACATATAAATATATATATATAAATGTATTTATACATATATATATCTATTTATATGAAACATTATCACCATGTAAGGTCACTATCTGTAACCTAGTTCCCATTCTTCTTTTCTGGCAAGTAGCATGAATTTATATTACATTAATATATACGAACAAACACATGTACACACACACGCGCACACACCCACCCACATATATGTATATGTATAAAAATAAAATAAAAATACTCTGATCGTTTACGTTATGTTGTTTGGAAAAAAGAAACACCGAATGAATTGATGAAATGATCAACGTTTCGTCCCTATTGTAGAGGACATCTTCAGGATATTAAAAGGAAAAATGCAAAAAAAAAAAAACCTCAAAAGAAAACGATCATAGACCATACGAAACAAAAAGGAAACAGTGTTAGAGTCCTACCCATATCGGGAAGGAAACTATGTGTGTGTATGGGAAGTTTGGGTTGTTCAATGTCTATATGTACACATTTTTAAAAATACGTTAAATAAATATGTACACTTTTTTTCTCTCTGAACTTATTTATTTTGTTGAATTATTTAAGGCTAAAGAAAAATGGTTAACCAGGAAAAGGTTGTGATATTTTGTTTTTTAATTATTATTTTCCCTATACTAGGGGCTAAATGGTAGAAGCCCTTTCTTTGCGTAATAGAATTTGTGTTTAATATTAGTGCTGACTCTAAAATCTTCTTTTAGCGCTATCTATCACGTATTTAATAATTTTCGCATCATCTAAATTAAATGAATGATCGTGTTCTGCACAATATCAATAGAGTGCATTTAGAGCGTTACCATTCCTTATATCTATTCTGTGTTCATAAAGTCTTAGTTTCAATTTACGCTGTGATCGTTTTCTTTATTAGCATTTTTCCTTTTAATATCCTGATAACGTCCTCTGCAATAGGGCCGAAACATTGATCATTTCATAAATTCCTTCGGTTTTTATTTTTTCAAAACAACATATATATATATATATATATATATATATATATATATATATATATATATATATATATACACACATTATTATTACTATTATTAACATTTTTGATTTCCACACAGAACAGATGATATGTAAAATGAAAAATGATAAAGGATATGATAAAAAGAAACCTTCTGTCTTATTTAATAATATTTTTTAAAATGAAAAAATGCCCCAAAATAGACGCAATCCAAATATATGAGCGAAAAGCACGTGTAAATGTCGTCAAATAAAAATACGGTACATTTTCAAACCAAGTACGAAGATTAGAATATAAATGACAATTACATAAACTATTTGTACAATCATTATTCCAATTTTGTTGTATTACAATTTTGTTTGTATTACAGATTACTGATTCGAAAGAATATCTAAAATTTAAGTGTTTCCTGTACTAACCTTTTAGAAAATATACAAGTTTGGGCACTGGCTCAAATGTTATACGAAACACACATTTTTTAATATTTAAATGGAGGTCGAATACTCATAGTATTACCTTACTAAAATAGCCTGTTAATATGGTCTCAAGACACTGAAATTTTTCTAGCAAATTGTCTCTCACTGATTATAACATCCCAAAGTTTGAAGAGAACTTACGGTTTTTTTTTAATGTATTAGGCCATTTTTTTTATTGTAAGGAAGGACCACTAGCAATAAAACCACGAGTTTAATAAATGGTATTAAAATTAGTATACGAGGGGCGTGGATTAAGTAATGCTACTGGCCCACTTTCAGTTGTCTGATCTAGCTGAAATTTTGCATGTGAAATGATCTATATTTCTACCGATTATGCAGCAAATTACAGCTCTGAACTAATTGTTGTTTCTGTTTAAAGGTGTTTCAACTGAGCCAGGAGTGAAATGGAACCTGTTGAATGTCGAGCAGTGACCCGGTTTTTGTATTGGAAAGGACGAACACCACAGGAAACGTTTGATGAAATGAAATAACTTATGGCGCTAATGCCCCATCATATAACCTTGTAAAACGCTGGCATCATGAATTCAAACATGCCGGAAGTCTGTGGAAACAACTCCCAGACCTGGTCGCTCACTTTCTACCATTGATTAGGCATCTGTCCGTCAAGTTGGAAGATCGGCGCATTACTATTCGCGAAATTGGCCAAGATGTCAAGATTAGTACAGGATCTGTGGAAACTATCATGCATGGCCATTTGCATATGCATAAGGTGTCTGTCAGATGGATTCCCAGGTTTCGCACACCATTCCAGAAGTGAGAACGCGTCGAGTGTTCGAGGATGAATTTGGAGATGTGCCAAGAAGATGAGAAAACTTTTTTCTAAAGACTGATTACAGAGGATGAAACCTGGATCCATCACTATGATCCACAGATCAAACTCCAGTCAATGCAGTGGAAGCACTTGGACTCACCACCTCCAAATCAGGCAAGGGCGCAGCTCTCCGTTGGCAAGGTCATGCTCACAGTCTTCTGGGACCATGACGAAGTACTGATGACAGATTTCCTGGCAAAGAGTTCCACAACTATCGGAACCTATTATGCCTCAATTTTGAGGAAATTAAAGGAAGCTATCAAAATCAAGAGGCGAGGCAAGGTCAGCAAAGGTACCTTCCTCCTGAAGGACAACGTTCCGGTCCACAACTCGCATGTCGCTTAATCATAAGCACGGGCGTGTGGTTATGAAATCCTCCCTCATCCTCCTTACTCTCCTGACCTTGCATCCTCTGGCTTTCACCTCTTGCCAGCCATGAAATTGTTTTTGAAAGGAAAGTATTTATCAGATGATGTAGCATGTCTTTTTGAAGTCACGTCGTAGTTGGGGGACCAACCTAGGGTGTTCTACAGAAAACGGTCTCCAGAGTTGCGTCAAACTATGGAAGAATGCATATCTCTAGGTGGTTCATATGTAGAGAAATACTAATAACTGTGCCAATTTTAATCGCTCTAC
The DNA here is from genome assembly GCF_053919585.1 of Euprymna scolopes. Lineage (NCBI taxonomy): Eukaryota > Metazoa > Mollusca > Cephalopoda > Sepiida > Sepiolidae > Euprymna > Euprymna scolopes. The sequence continues at coordinate 125,920,374 of NC_136495.1, forward strand.
TGCTATGGGAAGTGGGTTAGCGGCATTACTTATTGCACGCCCCTCGTATATTAACATAAAATATTTTATTTAATATTTTATTAAATTATTTTTTTTTAATTCATAATCAATCTATATTTATTTATTAGATAATACTGATTACGGTCTAATTTATAATTTTGGATTAAAGTTCATTTTTATACGAAACAAAATTTAATTTTTTATGTACGATAATAATCGTTGATACATTAGATCTAAACCTTTGCGCAGCTATAAACTTTTATTACATGTATAAATATTGTTCATGAAGTTTATTTATGAGTTTAAACACCTTTCTGTTATTGACATTTGATTAGTTTGTATTACTCATTTTTAACATTAATTTGAGAGATTTCTTATTTTGTGTATTTGTGAATGATTTGTGTTTTATTTATCCAACACATATTTCATTATATTAAGTTTGGAACGATTAATAGATTGTGATGTAGTGTTTTTAGCCAGGGGAAGTTATCAATCGAAATAAAATAACGTCAAAAGGAAAACACAAATTGATTCTGGCTTTCATCGTTAGTTGGCTACAGTATTCCATCTCTATTCTCATGGTTTTCTGTTTTAATCGCCTTGCCAGCAAGTTGAGCGCTGTGTTTCATGTACCTGTTGCGATGACACAAATGTAATAAAGCGTAGAAGTCTATCGAATTGTGACAATTCATCTGTGTTTGTCTGTTTTTTTTATGAACTGCTTGGCGACATTAACTACATGTTGCTTCATGTTTTACCCCGGTCATAAAAGTTTCCTGGTCTTGTAATACTTCCACATAAGTAATCAGTAGAAACCTCACTGTTTGCACGTCCGGCGTTTAGTTCCTTTTTTCTATTTAATATGTGTTTGCTGAAGTAGTCTATTCTCAATTTCTTGTTCGATTCGTCAATTGCAAATGTGTAAAGATTACTTCTGAAAGATTACGCTATAAATCTGTCCACCTATTTTCGCATAAAGGTAACAATGATATTGAAAGCAAGAATACAACTAAGATAAAGAAACAATTAGGGATATCACACATCAATTGTAATAGATTTGTCGTCAATACATTAATGGAGAAACAAATAGAACCGTGTCCGGCGTTGCCCGGTTGTTTAGAGCTGTGTGTTAAGCAAAAAAATAAATAAAATAAAAATAGAAAGCAATCAGGCTCGAACCGTGGCCTTCGTTATAAAGATGACTGGCCAGCTGAAAAATGACGTCATCGCCGAGGTCCCAACAAGCAAGATATGTGGAACTCTTTGACTGTCAATAATGAACAGTTATTTTTACAGACAGCGTTACAAAACTTAAAAATTGGATTGAAATAAAGATTAAAGAAAGAACACGATGATTTATACTGAAACTCATCTAACATTAATAATAAAAAATAATAAAAAATAATAAAACACAAGTTGTTTGTTTATGTATTATAAGCAATTGAATATTTCGTTGTATTATAGATTTTAAAGATTAGAATGCGTTCTTTAATTACTTATAAATTACATTTTTAAAAGGTGAAGGAACACGATTTGATTTGTAGTAAACTTGAAGTTTATTTAACATAATTAAATGAAAATCATGCACGTAAGATTATGAATATTTGAAGCAGAACACAAGCAACTATTTGAAATATTAAAATTAAACTATTTTTTTAATCAAATGAACAATATTTTTTAAATCAAAATGATTTTTTTTAATCAAAATGAATATTTTTTAATCAAAATGAACAATATTTTTTTTAAATCAAAATGAATCTTTTTAATCAAAATGAGCCACAATATTTTTAAATGCAAATGAACCACAATATGTTTTCAAAATCAAAAACAATCTTTTTAATAAATTCATGAAATATTGCACAGTAAAAAAATAATTAACCTAAAGAAAAATCATGTTTCTTATTTAAGATTATTTCACCACATAACAAAAATAACATGCAAAATCCTTTTTTTATATCAATATTTTCAGTTTGTTTAAATACGTGGGTTTGTATTACTGTAAACATAGAGTCGAAAAAGTTGTCAAAAAACAAATATATAACAAATAAATGTTATCAAAGGCAAGATAAGTTACTTTTCTACCAAACTGGATATATTTTTCGTATTTTTATTCAATGTAACATGTTTATTCAGCTCGAAAACCATAGAGTGTTTACTGATGTATTGGACAATTCAAGATGGCGTATTCTGACACCCTCTTTAACACGGTAAGTTTGGGAAAGGTGTTATAAATAAAAAAAAACTGGTTAAATACTGTTAAAAACTCGCTCAATATATGTTAACGTGATATAGCTTGACATATATTCGGCGGGTTTTTAATAGTATTTTTTCTAGTTTTTTTTATTTATAACACCTTGTTTTTCGAGCTGAATAAATATGTTACATTGAATAAAAACACGAAAAAATATATCCAGTTTGGTAGAAAAGTAACTTATCTTGCCTTTGATAAAATTTATTTGTCATATATTTGTTTTTTGACAACTTTTTCGAATCTATGTGTACAGTAATACAAACACTAAATGAACGCGCGTTTTTTTTAGTTTTAAGTTTCATATATATATATATATATATATATATATATATATATATATATACATATATATATACATATATATATATATATATATATATATATATATATATATATATATATATATATATATATATATATATATAAGTATTTTTAAATTTTATCTTTCTAGCTTTAAAAAAAAAGTTTAAAAATTTTATCAGCCGGCATAATTTATTTTTAAATATTGGAAATTTCAGGAAAATTAATTTTTGCTAGATTTTTAAAACGTGTGTGTCAACAGCTTAAAATAATCGCCTCTTCAAAAGAACGTGTTTTAAAGAGTCGATGTTGTCTCGCATTTTCATTAGTTTTGTATGCTGTAACATTTTTTTTTTTATATTAGCAATTTATTTGAAGCTTCTTATTTTGAATGGTAAAAAACTTAGGATGATAAAATTGAATTAAATTATAGTTACATCGTGTTAAATACAGGCGGGAACACGTTCAAACTTACTTTGCTGAATGGATATATCCACGAGTGACTACCGGTGTTTACCGGTGTCAAGAAGCAACTAATGGACTATCCGTGATGACGTCAGTAGATTAAATTGTTTTTGCCCACCGGCCATCTTGTCTTTTAAGATGGTCTTGCTCGAACCCGTGACGCGAAGACCCGAATGCGGAAGAGAAAGTGGAGGTGTGTGTAAGGGAGTGGGTTTAACAACAACAACAACAACAACAAAAGGAAAATTGCGAGCGCAAAAAAAAAAATTATAATATAATAAGCATGCTCGAACCCTTAAGCCGCCAGAAGAAAAAAGGTGAAAAAAGGTCTTATCGATATTTGCACCGTGGTTCTGACGTCACGCGCCGTCGTAATAACGCCTTTTTAGCGACGGCGTTTACGCGAGGGTTTAATGACTAGAAAAATATGTCAGAGAAAAACCGACTCTCCCTGAAAAAAAGTATCCAGTTGTAATTATGTTTGGGGGGGGGGGCTAACTTTTTATATTTTTCGTCCGATGGGTCGAGGTTTTATGTTGTACCGAACTCATGAAAATCCGTCTCCTCTGTCGAAAGTTTCAGGTATCCATACATACATACATACATACATGCATACATACATAGATTTAAACATACAGGTGATATTAATATAATAGACAAGCATGGGTGCCCGGCGTTGCTTGGGTGTTTGGAGGTGTGTATTGAGCAAAAAATTAAAAGGGGTAGCCGGCAGGCAGGCTCGAACCCGTACCAGGAAGGAGGCAAAGAACGTAAAATAGTGAAGACTTTGTCTGCGTCCATCACCAAATCATATGTGACAGACGTTTAAATTAAGACTAGTCAATCGAAAAGAAGGGATGATTTTCGAAAATATCAGAGAAAAAAAAGACCCGCTCTCTCTATATAAGTGCGGAAAAGAGGGGAAAGATTTAATGTTTTTCGCCAAGTTTTTTATTATTTGTCGTCCTTCCCCTCTGCGAAAGTTTTAGGCACACACATAAAAGCCAAGTACGTCCAAGGATGGAATACTGTTGCCATATCTGGGCAGAAGCTGCTAAACACAGCCTATCCTTCCTTGACAGAGTACAAAATAGACTTCGTGGCTTAGTGGGGATGCCCTTTTCTCTACCACGCAACCTCTCTCCCACAGAAGAGACGTTGCGAGCCTATCCTTGTTTTATCGTTATTTCCATGCCAGGTGCTCCTCTGAACTCCAATCTCTGGTCACCCCTCGCAAATCTTTCACGAAAAACACCCGTCTAGCTGAATCCACTGTGACAAATTTCTCCCAATCTTTATCTTTGCCTAAATCAAAATGTGTATTCCATGAACAAAGCTTCTTTCTTTGAACTGCACGCCTGTGGAACTCTGTTTCGTCTGCCTGCTTCCCACCTTACTACAACTTGGATGTCTTCACGACCAACGTTAATACATTCCTAGTGAACCGCCCCCTTAAGTAAACACTGCATCAAATCTCCACACTAACGTAATATACTTGCAATAACCCTTATCCCTGAGTGGCTTCCGGGCCTTAATAAGTGATCACTGTGTAAAAAAAGCATACGTGTATACATACAGGGATACATACATACACACATACATACATACATACATTCAAACAGACATTTGAGATTGATATTATTGATGAAACACACATTGTGATGTACATGCAAATCCATAGTTTTCTTATGTTAACCCATAAATGTTTTGCTGGGCAGCTTGTGTTTACGTGAACAGTTTTGCGTGAGCGTAATGTATGTAGCCACGCAATAGTTCCAACATCTGGTAAAAGTTCTGCTGCATAACCAGTGTACATTAAATGATGTTTAAAACTAACTACGTTTTAAAAGCATAGGCTATAGAAGAAGCGATCGAATCTCATGTTCTATGTGCTAATATTTGAATATGCAAATCTCCATGTCATAAGCAGATGTTGCCATAAGTTTCGAGTTGCTCAATAATAATATGTCTAATCTCACTATGGATAATAACACTCGGTTATCGTAAATATAGAAAACGCATGTATATCAACAATGATATCAACTACAATTTGTATACTACGCTTGCTGAAAAATTACTTATTACTTGCAATGATCTCTCGGTTTACTATTATAAGTACTGTTACGATTTATGGAAACATAATTTGGAATGCTACTTACCAAACACGTGGAAGCTGGATCTTTGCTAGTTTATATAGCTCTGGCGTTGTAGATTTTTTAATGCTGTCGTTACATTTTAACAAACGCAACACGTAGAATATGTGGCAAAGGAAACAGAGGAATAAAAAAGAAATAACATTTTCCTTTTAGTAACAGCGTTTTTTTCTTGTGTTTTGGACCAAGTGCAGTAACATCATCCACGTATCTCGAACACGTGCTTTTCCAAACACATGCCTCAAACAACTCTCTTTCGCTGATCTGCCTGCGCTCCATCCATTTATTCTTTAGTATCTGTTCTGGCGTCATTTCGCACAGTTTACTTGGCCATTTGCTTATGTTTATGCTGCTGTGGAAACTCTCGGTGTCAGCGTTTCTGTTACATAGCGCGGAATGTCAGTATTGTGGTGTAGATGTTTAATCTCTGGTCTTTCTTATTGCACGGATTAGTTATGAGAACGTATATATAAGAATGTATTAGAAACTAAAGAATACAGTACGATGTTGGGGAACTGACATACTATAAAACATTTTAAAGGAAATAATATAACAATGTTACTCTGAGGACCTGTGAAAAATCAACACAGAACTCATTCCTATGTGATATATTGATGTTGCCATTCTGTAGATGGTCAGCGTAAATGAAACGCTCTGATATGATGGTAGCTCTCTTGTTTAATCTGCAGAAGTATGTATATAAACTAGCAGAGAGGCGGGCGTAGCTCATTCGTAAAGTATGCTTAAATATGATATTTTAATTCTTGGAGATTTCGTATATATTATTATAGGTTTAATGATTTTTATACATTAAAATTTTCGATTCTAAAATTAGAAAATAACAACATGACTTGGGCGCACAAATTAAATCGAAACTAAAACCAAGACTTATATATATATACATATATATGTATGTATATATATATATTTATGTATATATATATATATATATATATATATATATATATATATACACAAATTAATTTGTTAAGGTAATATTTTATATAAATTAAAAGGGAGAAACTCATATATTCTTTGATATTTGTCGTCCGAGGTGTCGAAATTTCAAACGATACCAACTTCGTGTAAATCTGCCGCCTCTGTCGAAAGTTTAGGCAGACATACATACATGCATACATATACATGCATGCATACATGCATACATTCATACATACATTTAAACAAACAGGTGTGATGTATATTTAATCGAAACTAAAACCAAGACTTATATATATATATTTATGTATATATATATATATATATATATATATATATATATATATATATACACAAATTAATTTGTTAAGGTAATATTTTTTTTATAAATTAAAAGAGAGAAACTCATATATTCTTTGATATTTGTCGTCCGAGGTGTCGAAATTTCAAACGATACCAACTTCGTGTAAATCTGCCGCCTCTGTCGAAAGTTTAGGCAGACATACATACATGCATACATATACATGCATGCATACATGCATACATTCATACATACATTTAAACAAACAGGTGTGATGTATATCAAATCGAAACTAAAACCAAGACTTATATATATATATATTTATGTATATATATATATATATATATATATATATATATATATATATATATATACAAATTAATTTGTTAAGGTAATGTTTTTTTTATAAATTAAAAGGGAGAAACTCATATATTCTTTGATATTTGTCGTCCGAGGTGTCCAAATTTCAAACGATACCAACTTCGTGAAAATCTGCCGCCTCTGTCGAAAGTTTAGGCAGGCATACATACATGCATACATATACATGCATACATGCATACATGCATACATTCATACATACATACATACATACATACATACATACATACATACACACATTTAAACAGACAGGTGTGATGTATATTATAGATGAAACAAACATTCTGATGCATAGGAAATCTCATAGTTTTCTTTTGTTGACCCATTCCAATATATGAAAGTTTTGCTGGACAGCTTTTGTTTAGTTGAACAGTTTTGCGTGAGTATAAAGCGTGTAACCATGCGAAAGTTACCATATGTTATGAAAGTTCTGCTGCATAATATATGCATTTAATGATGTTTAAAACTAAACATGTTTTAAAAGTATAGGCTCAAGAAATTATGTATCAAACAATCAGGGATCAGCGTAGTCCGACCGTTAATTACGCTTAAATATGACATTTGAATTCTTGCAGATTTCGCATATATTATTAGAGGTTTAATGTTCTTTTTATTTTTATATATAAATAAGTTTCGATTCTAAAATTTAAAAAAGTACCCATATGACTCGGACGCATCAGCTTGAATCGAAACTGAAACCAAAACAAAAAGTTCATCAACAGAAGAGGAGAAAAGCCGACATTATTCAAATATAATTATATAAAAACCAAAATACTAATAAAAATTTAAATTTGGAAATGAAAATATATGCATTAAAAATCAAACTAAGACCTTGCTGAGCATTTACTTTGGGTTCATATTTTTATCGGTAATTGTCGTATTCTACGGAATTTCCCCTCAAGAACATCAATATAATTAGGATATTTAAAAAAAAATCATTTAGAATTGTTTTCTTCTTTAATATTCAGTAAATATTTTCTACTTTACTCATTCATATATGTGTTTACGTCTTTTTTCTCTACGCTTTCCTTTACTGTTCAATGACTTAATTTTTCTTTTCCCCTTATAGTTTCCATTAATTAATTCCGTATTTTAATGTGCATTATATATATATATATATATATATATATATATATATATATATATATATATATATATATATATATATATGCACACACACGTATCGCACACGTTTTCCATATAAAAATAAATGTCACAAATAACAAGAACTATTACGTAGGTATGACTTCCTTAAATTTCAAAACACGATATTATAACCACAAATGTAGATTAAAAACTTTAAAAAAACACCGAATGAAAACAACCATAGTAAAAAAAAATACTGATAACTCAAAGAAAGCAGACGTTCGACGTTAGTCGAATGGAAAATAGTAAGAAAAGCAAACACATGTCAAGACCCAGACCACCCATGTAGATTATGCCTATATGGAAAATTTGATACCCCTTCCTTTAAAGAAGCCTTACATTTATTAAAATATAGGAGAGAAATAGCGAACTACTTTGTACACAGGATAAACTTTACTCTGGGATAGCGATAAAAAATAATCTTACAATTAACAATAACAATAGAAAATAAATAACATAAACATACATATAGACAACTTATCATATACATCTCTCTCTCTCTCTCTCTCTCTCTCTCTATATATATATATATATATATATATATATATATATATATATGTAAACATATTACAAAAACTAAAAAAAGACACACGCACATTTAAATACACCTAGGTTTAAAATAGGTCAATCACTAGATGTCTACGCTTCAAGCCTAAAAAGGCACACACACACACATTCAAGAGGTCGGCCCAAGGTCAACTGGGACTTTGTCCTGTAAGTGCCTGCCCATTGGCTGATTAGGAAGGTAGCGGTGGAAATCTGGTATCTGGTTGGCTAACTAAAAAGTTAATAGAAGCTCAGCATATGAAAACGCAAGACAAGCAAACTCTCGCATAACCCTGACGAATACTAGTGTGGATGAAACGCGGATTATTCTGTGTAACTTACCATATATATATATATATATATATATATATATATATATATATATATAAATATATGTATATATATATACATATATATACATATATATATATATATAAATAGTAAATAAAATAAAAATTACAATTAAATTTACCAAAATGATCCTAGATGGTAAAATGAAATTATATTATAAATATTACAGAATTAATATTTATAAAGTTATCTCAGCCAGATGTAAAAGCTCGATGAAACCAAATAGGATGAGAAGGAAAGTATTTCTTCCAAACTCCGCGGATTAAAGACTATCAACTTATCTAGTGTCCCCTTTTCAGATTAAATATGTTTTTAATTCATTTCAAAGTGTTTTTTACATGTTTATTAACTCTTTGCTCGTATATATATATATATATATATATATATATATATATATATATATATATATATATATACATTATAGGTAATGAAGTGAGAAAACTCATGCATTTAACAAATTAATCAAGTGTATTAAAAGTGAACCAAAAGAATCGAAATATATATTTTTATTAGTATAAACAAATTTATAAGATATATAAGACGCGCTAATGTTTCAGGTATATAGTTTGTTCAAGTTACAAATCCTCGTCAGGCGATTAAAAAATATAGTTTCAGAATAGAAAAACAATTATAAAAAAAAACTGGTTAACTACTGTGGAACAAAATACTTCTAAAGTCGTCTGAAAACTTAGCATATTAAGTTGTATATATATATATATATATATACATATATACATATATATATATATTAATTTATATGCAAAGGTTTCAGACAAGTCTAATGTAAATCATATAAAGTCTGTGTTTTTTTATATCCTTAGACCTGTATTATACCGGCGTTCTTCTCTTCTAAGGAGGAGCATATAGCTTTAAAATACTAAGACTTGAAAAGATTTTTTGTTTATCCCACTTTTTCCTCATAAATCGAGTTGATAATATAATAATGTTTCTATTAAGTTGATACGAATGTCATTGTGGAATTATTCATTTTGATTTAAAATTATGTATTTTCAAATATTTGGGTAATTTTTCACTTACATAGATTTTAAGGCCGTTTTAGTTCTGTCTAACCCATTTAAGTACAATAGTTTTCAAACAATTGTGTTTTCTTTTCAAAATTACGAATACAAAATAGAAAAAAAGCAAATTCGTGTAATGTTTTAAAATTTCAATTCTAGACCACACACTACTGAAAGGTTCGCGATAACCAAGCGTTTGGCCCATGAAGCACAATGATCGTATGAAAAAAATTTTTTTAGCGGCGCCGAGAGTGTTTAAAATGATGTAAATTGTTGTCGGTCATCGGATATTGACAACGATGAGTTAACGACTTTATTGAAAGTCAATAATATCACACCTGTTCACGAATCTGTTGGTGAATTAGATCTTACGTAAAGAACGATTTCACAAAATTTAGACATTGGAGAGACAATAAATCATTTATGCTGTTCTCACAAATTTACTGACAACCAAAAGAAAGGCAATTATTTAGTATCATCGTCCCTTTCTTACAAAGAACCCCACATGTTTCTCGACCGCATGTTGCATTGCGATAAAAATTTGACTCCTAACAACAAGCGCGATTTTCAATTCAGTGGTTAGACGCCGACAAAGCGCCATGACACTTCTCGAATCCGAAGTTTCACAAATGAAAGTCATGTTTTCTGATTGGCTTCGACGGATGTCATCGATTACATGTTTTTGAATATAGGGAAACCATTATGTTGGGGTAGTAGTGTGAACAAATGGATGAAATGATTTAGTAACGCCGACAACAACAATCATCATTGGTCAACAAAAATATTTCAATTCTCCTCCACGAAATTTATCTACCTCACGTTTCAAAAGTGACCCAGCGCTAGATGGAATCCAGCAAATAGAACAGTTTCCAGACCTTTCAATAACAAAGTATCGCCATAAATTTCTTCGCGAGTTATTCAAAACGCTTTCTACAAAGCGCAATGATTTTACGTTTGCGTAAAAATACAAAAAAACAATCGAAAAAAGTCTGTTGACTCTGAATGTAGATATTTCGCTCAATAAATTTGTGTTCGTGCCGAAATATATTCATCTGAATTTAAAAGTTTAAACCATAAATATTTTCTTGTTAATTTGATATGTAAATTTAATCTTGCATCTTTTAATGTGATATATATATATATATATATATATATATATATATATATTTGTAGAAATATTTTCTTATTATACATCAATCCTTATATAAGAAGTTCGATGTGAATATTGAGCAATACATAGAATAATTAACAAAAAATTATATTCCAAAATACATGCTGTTGACTATTTCATATTTTATTCATTTACATCAATTGATCCTTATAGTTCTTGACAGTGTCTCTTTCATAGCGCAAAATCAATCAACTTATAATTATATCAATTAGTGAATCTATTATGCCCTCAACTTATCAGACGAAATAGCAACACCAACCAAAAGGATTTAAAATGTAATACGACATGGTTAGAATCCGAAAATTTGGATGAGAAGCTGCCGTTACCTTTATATTCTACCATTACGCCATGTTAGATGTTAATAAACCAAAGTCATTGAATCCCACTCTTCGTACTAACCATTTAATTTACTTATTCTATTTAATAATTAATAAATTTATTAATTATCAGTTATGTTTACCTACTTAGGAGAATAATATCATAAACTTATACATTATAAACTACAAATCAGTATACCTGCCTTATATACAAGCCAAAACTAATTTAAAAACAAAAAAAAATAAAATAAAAAATAAATATAAAAGGGAAAAATGTATTTTGGAATATAATTTTTTGTTTTATAATAACATAATCGCGTTGGCACACCGGTTCTCGTCAGATCACCGAAGTTAAGCAACGTTGAGCCTACTTAGTATCAGATTGGTGACCATTTGGGAATTCTAGGCGCTGTATGTGCTCTCCGCTTATCTCGGCATTTGTTTCCAGTCGTTCTGTACTTCATTGCCACTAGTATTTAACAATGTCGTCTCAGTAGAGGTGGGGTGGGAGATCGCACACCTCCTGCCACAAACATTTCATACGCAAGCAGCCCTACGAAGGTATCAATAGTCTGTCCAAGACTGAAGGAGCCTGCTTTGAAGTCCTAAATATCTGGACGAATAATACAAATACCTCACAAACATTTTGAAAACCTTGCAATATCCCACATATTTCATATTGAATGCTTAGAGAAAAGCCACACAGATATTTTCCAGAATAAATAATAATAAAAAAATCATATACACCAGACCTTTCTTTCATAAATAAACATCTACTCACCAATAATACAATAATCTGTAATTCACTACACATCACCAATAATACAATAATCTGTAATTCACTACACAAACTAGAAATTCCTACCGCACAAACCACATCACTTACCATGAGACATACATTAAAAACTACGAAAATCTCCATAACATATATATATATATATATATATATATATGTATGTATATATATATATATATATATATATATATATATATAAAGCGTATGTTTAAGTATTGATACTTATTAACTGTTGTAATGACATAGAATATTTTTAACTAGTAGCATCACTTAAGTTATTTGTCTTATTTGACACTACTGAACAATTATATTTTATACATAATAGTACGGTACAGGTAATACACACATGTGCTACAAAGTTCTTAGCAAGTACCAGTTCTATTGACAACAAACAGAAACGTACGCATATTTATTATCATAATAATAAATTTATTGCAAGTAAAATCGATTTAATTCATAAACATCAACACCTAATAATTATAATACTTCTTTTCTACTAATACGATCCACTTTTACTTTCATACTCTTATCTTGTTTTCCTACCATAATCCTTTCACTGATAATAGTATGTCATCTAACCTTGAAATTTGTCATCGTCTTTTCATTATAACATTTTAAACAAACATATACCCTAGTGCCAAAAAGAAAGCCCGCCATTGTTAAATTTTCAAAAATCGCAAATTTAACTGACTGTAACGGTTTAAACAATGTTTACCTTATTTAATTCGGCTTTCATGCCTCTGGAATTTTACCTGTTCACATATGACCTTTAATAGAAGCATCCTTGTGTTATTTTCTTTTTATTGTTTACATCAATTGAAAAAAAAATAACTTTAAATCGAGAAGGCAAAACGAAACTCCGCAGCAACCAATGTACTTAAAACAAGCTGAAAATATTCACTTCTTGTACAACGAACGGATGGCTGTGAAAAAGCACCAAAACACCAGCGGCGTTCGTGATGTTTCAAAATCTGGTTGTCCTAGAGACACTTCTTACACGGTAAACACTGCCATCAACATCTTCAGTCTCAGAAACAGATTTGGAACGACTCTCCAAATCAAACAAATTTGTAATCTTGTAAAAGAGTTGTTTTTTTCTATAGTTAAGAAAATTTGAAGGAATATGTTTTGCGAATCTGCGTTGCAAGACTCACAATGATGATTTCTGTAAAGAACAATACGCGTCGTTGGAACTTCGTCAGGGGCAATAAAGATAATGATTCGTCATATTAGTTGAAAGTGATTTTTAGCGATGAAATAAGTTCAATAGGTAAGGCAGTAGTTGTAGGCCGTACTTCCGTCGAAAGAAAGACGAAAAATTTAATACGATATGCACAGTTTCAACGCTACAATGTGGTGGACGTTCAGGTTTTTTGGGGGGGCGTTATTAGTGCCTATTGACCAGGACCGCTACTTCGTCTACAAGATCGAATTAATTCGAATAAAAAAATAATAGGTTGACTGAGCATTTTCTACCTTATTTTGACGGAATTTATATGATAATCCCATCTTCATGTAGAATAATGCTCCCATTAACACAGTCGGTAATATTAAGATGTTTCTTTTAGAGCCGACGTATTTTTGCGGCACTGTATGTGCCAAATCAAATCTATCATTTTCGTAACCATTAATTTATTTTATTATTCATCCCTTTTGTCCTTTCTATGCAAGGATTCATCACCTCCCATATATTTGCCGACTAAACAATCACAAATCGATGTTTCCACTTACAGATACCTACAATGTATGTACACACATTCTTATACAACCTTTTATCCATCTCTTTTACCAGTTCTATGCAATCTACTCATTCCCTTATCAGTTTTGTTTAATTTAACATCGACTTTTCGATTGTTTCCCTGAATTTTCATTGGCGTTTTCTCGGAATTACTCTTGTGTATAAATGAAATAACCTTTTCTATGAATAAAATTGTACTCGAAAAAATCGATCTATGTTTGTATATTTCATATTTTAACATCTTATTTACTGCCGATAAATGTATGAATATTTTCTGACATAGAGATAATTAGTGCATAATTTGCTGTCATTGTGGGAACTATACATACAATTATCCCCAAGAGACTGAGATTGCAAAACATTTACCCGAAGTTTTTCTCAATACTTAACAGAGAAGATTAGTCCACAAATTCACCCTTGTCACATACTATTTGCCCAAGATTACAACCAAGACAGTTTCTCGCCCTTTCTTATATTCCAGACATTGCCCTCCGTGACATTTTGCATTTTCCTTAAGCTCAATGAAAAACTTAGGTGCTTTTGTTATTAGACAATTGAATATATGGAGCCTTCCTGGTGTAGTTTGAACAGTAGAGCAATTCAGTGCAGCCGAAAGAGATTACTTCGAAGGCGACTAGAATTTCATGTGCGTATTGTCAATAAAAGTGTCTATACGAAAAAGGTATGGTAGCTTATCGTTATTTCATATATAATTCCGTTACTATCACAGTTTAAGAAAGATTATCTGTTTCAGTGTATTTTTTTATGGGTGGCCATCACTTATCAAACCTTGGAGCCAATACTTAGGTAGGTATTAAGTATTGCGTATATATGGATTACCTAATAGAACAGCTGAATAGTTTTTAAGTAAAGACGACTATATTATAATTAGCCTACAAGGAAATGACTCACAATAATGCGTTCCACACGCGGTAAGTTCTAAGGAATAAATTCTTTCTATTGCATTTTCCTTAAGTTTTAAGTGCAGTGAGAGAAAGTTTGGTTGGTTTTTGCAGCTAGGTGTATATATGCTGCGGAAGTTTTACGAGGGTGGACCGTAAATGAAGCGCGGTCGCGCACCTACTATAAACTAACGATAGAGCAGAGACATAATCGTAGCATCACTTGAGTAGAAAAAAGTACTAATCGAAGGAAAAAGTAGCCGCTCATTCAATTTCGCAGATGGTGTAGCACTCTGTCAAAGCAGCAACGTATATTTTTAGAACTCCATATGTGGTAAGAGTATTCCATCTTTTGGCGCATTTGATTTTTTAATTAGTTGAATAAAATACTTTTGCGGGCGGTAAAATAATCCTCCCCTTTTTAGGGGTTTCGGCAATGTATCTGATGTAGGTTTTCTAATCCAAGCTAGATTAAAGTTCGTTCCTAGAAATTTATTGAATCAGAGTGCTTCTTCAAGGCAAGGGGTGTTTATTTCAACTGAGGCAATGTGAAATTTGAACGCTGGAGGTGAAAAAATAAATGTTTGATTTTAGATGTATTAAAGTAAACGAGCTATTTAAGCACGTTGTATTAGACGTTCAAGGTTGGAGGAGCAAGTAGCACAAGTATTCTATCTTTATGAGTCATTAAAGTGATAGTATCTTTGGCATAGATGTGAAAAATTAAGCGCATATGTGTTTTCGGAGGTCGTTGATAAAGATGATGAAGAGAGCTAGGACAAGGAATAAATCACTGCCACACCCGCGTTAATAATGTGAGTTTAAAATATGTGACTATCGACGAATAACACACATTTAAGACCAGAAAGGATTCTATTGTTGAGAGGAAATTTTCATCTCTTCAATAGCTCGAAATCTTACGCAATATACCTTTGTGCCAGTCCCTATACAATACCTTAGACATGTCAAAGACTAATGCTCTAGAAACTAATCTATCGTGGGCTATATTTCCGTCAGCATAACAGTTCATACTCTGTTAGAATTAAAACCACATGGAATGTCGCAAAATTTAATTTTCCCCCCAGAGATAGTTGACAACTTCTTTATTTATTACAAAGTGCAATAACTTGCACATATCACAAAGTAGGGTGGTTGGTCTGTAATAAGATGCAGAATATCGATCCTATGGATATTTATGCTGGGTTAACTGTTGAGGCTTTCCAAGGTATTTGGAAACATTTGACAAAACAACGTTGTAATACGTTTGTTAGCATTGAAGATAGTTCGCGTTACAGCTTCTTAAGTTGAATGATTATAATGTTGTCAGAGACAGTTCCGTTGGTGGTATCCGCAATTGGAAAAAGCGACAATTATACATATGTCGCACAATGTATTGACAGTCCTGAAAGAAAATATTGGATGCAGTAAGCCATCATGATCCGTGAGGAGCGTTTTAAGAAGTTTCAGTGGAGAATTATGATTAATCGTATGCCGCTGTAATCATGTCATGCCCATTGATAAAGTTGGGGATGGACGTAACGCTTATATCAAGTATATTGTTTGGTGTGCACCAATAACACTTGAAACTTAGGCTTTTCTAAGTTACTTTAGACATTGCCCTAAGGATAAAAGATCATCTCGCGTTTCCAATAAACTTTCCGCGGTGATTACTAGCACTCTTATAGACGGCTTTAGTTTCTAAACATTGTTTCACTTTTAGGCTATCCATATATATATATATATATATATATATATATATATATATATATATATATATATATATATATATATATATATATGCTAGTAATCATTCTGAAAGCTTATTGGAAACGCGAGATTATTTTTTCTAACTACAATGTATAAAGTAGCATAGAATTTTTTTTTCAAGTTGGAGCAAATTTGACTCTAAAAATAATTTAACCGGCCAAAAACTATTTTAAAAATTACAATCAGCTGAGACCACTATCGCAGTGCTGCGGTTTTATTTTCGGGGGAAATCGTGTTTAAGCAGACAAAAATGTTTAGTTTCGGAGTAAATCGTGTTTAGACAGACAGAAGTGTAGATATATTCTATATAAAAAGCGGGGTGGAGTGCTTTTGCTTAAATATTATATTTTAATTCAGCCAGATGTTTTATTTATTATTATTATTATAGAGCCATTATTTGAAAAGCAAACACAAAGTATTTCTGTGCATTCAACTAGTATCGAAACCGAAACTTAAACTGTCACATTGAAAGCTCGTGATGATACCAGCGTACCAGCGTGACACGCATATAAACTGATAACATTTTTTTTAATTGAAAATAAACTAAGATGAATGTACAAAATTTATAACGAGTTTTTCCAAAGTAAAAGAAAGTATTCGTTTGCCATCAGCTAGAATCGAAAGCTAAAGCTTAACTTTAACTAGTTACGTTTACACTGTACAAACGTGAAACGCATATTAACTGATTAGAAAAAAAATAACTAAGAATAATGTACTAGATGTATAACGACATATTTTCAATTTTGACGCCTTTTTTACCCCTTCAAACTTTTTTAGCCGGCAAAAGACGCATTAATTTAGGGTCCATATTTGAGGTCAGTAGCGTTGCACTGTCACTTTTGGTTTCGAAAAGGATAGCATTCAAATACATGGAGACAAACATATTTAGTTTGATAGATATGACTAGCAGATGGTGAGGCGGGGGACTGGCTTTGCACTCCTTTGCCAGGATTTTCCCGGTCATAAAACATTCTTAAATATGATATTTTAATTAATCCATATTCTGTATGTATTATTGTTGAGTTTGATTTCCAAATTTAATGTATTTGAGTATCATCAACAAGAATGGCAACAGAAAGCAAAGCTCTAGTGTTTCATGATAAGGGCTGCCCCCTTTTAATGTAAGTATAAAAATAGAGAAATTTAGTTAAAATGAAAATGAAATAGAATAGACGAAATTCGAACCTCGTAAATTAGGTTTAGAAATAGATTACGAGAGAGAATTAGAAAATGGAATGTAAAACAAACCATTGTTTAGCTTAGAGATAAAATAGTTTCAAGAAAATAATGCGCGTTGTCAATTCTGTTATGAAAAATTCAAGTGAGGAATGCAACTATACAAGATAATTTAATAAACATGTTTTTAACATATTGGAAAAATAGGTTACTTGGAATATAGGTTAAAATTCCTTTTGTAAACAAAGGAAAACATTTTTGGACACGCATGTCCAG
The DNA here is from genome assembly GCF_053919585.1 of Euprymna scolopes. Classification (NCBI taxonomy): domain Eukaryota; kingdom Metazoa; phylum Mollusca; class Cephalopoda; order Sepiida; family Sepiolidae; genus Euprymna; species Euprymna scolopes. The sequence continues at coordinate 125,938,363 of NC_136495.1, forward strand.
AACACGTGAAAGAAGACAATGTTTTAACATGTGTATGACGTCATGGAAAATGGGAAGTTCTAGATATAGTTAGAAACTTGAGAGAAACTGGGGGAGAAACTGGGAGAGACGGAGAGAGAGTCTGAGGACGACAGACGACAGTCCAGACATGGGCATTCGAACGTCTAGAAGCGAGACGGTTACTTTTGAAACTTAGAATTTGAAGTTTTGAATTCTTGACTCAGAAAACCACGGCGGGTCGTGAGAAGAAATAAACCCATCATGTGTTTTATAAACATCGTGTTGTATTCTACCATAAGGTAAAGTGAAAATTGTTATTATATGTCTTGTATATCATGTTGTTTAAAATGTCTTTACATACACATCTTTACATACACAATATGAACACTAAGACGGTCTCTTCACTCTAAGAGCTTCTATTACACCTCTAAGTATAAAGTTTTTAATATATATGAACCATCACAACACGAACAATCTCTCTTATAACATCCCTCTCTCTAAAAGTCTTACAACATGTCTCTTTACAGCATCACTCTTACTCAGACTCCTAAATATTATAAAACTCTCAATAAGACTCTAAGACTTCACATTTAATAATGAACAAATTATATATAACACTAGCATTGAAAACCGATGATGTTACCACTGTACTAACCTGTCACACATATTAACTGATTAAAAATATAAAATTAAGTATGGACTAAGACAGATGTACGATAGGTATAACGATTTTTTTCAGTTTTTAAATAGTCTTGCCTCTACTCAACCAGAAAAAAAAAAAACTATAAAGGAACAGTCCATAAAAATTTGATTATTTGAAGCCTGTAGTGGGGATTTGCGATTTATCATTTGGTAATAGAGTTTGAAAATATAGAGAAGGAAAGCCATACATCTAGCAATTTATCTACTACACTATTGGGAGGGGGCTTTGCACGGTTTTGTCTTCTTGAAGCTTCATTCAAAAATCCTCCGGATTACTTTGACTCCTAAGATCTTCCAAAGAGTTTCTATTAGATTTACGTCAGGTGTTTGTGGTGGGCAAGCCATAATTTCGATATCTTGCTCGCTAAGGTAATACATTACCACCCTTTCCTTGTAACATGGGACATTACCTTGCATAATTGTAGCCCTATCGAAAGCTGCATTCAGTATGATTGGTACAACATAATCTTGAACAATGTTTTCATAGATCTGCGTGTTTACACGAGTTTGTAAATGTACAAGCGACGTTGTACCTTGGCTAGAAAACATTCCAAATACCATGACGTTTCCGTCCCAAAACTTTACAGTTTTCTTAGTACATTTTGCACTTAATCTCTCACCAATACGTCTTTTTACATTGTTTTTTACCATCATTTAAAAATAGATTAAACTTGCTTACGTAACTGAAAAATACGTTTGCCCAATTTTCATACGTCCAAATTCCATACCGGTTTGCAAACTCTAATATCTCCTTATTCTTCGAACTAACAATTGGTTCCTTCCCGGAGGTTCCATTAAACAACTCTATTTCTTGTTGTCGTCTAGAAACAGCCTGTCTTGATACATAAACACATAACCCTTTTAATTTCTGTGCAAGACTTAAAACGGTCCTTTAATGATATACGCTGAATTATTTGATCTTCACTTGCCAAAGTTTTGCGGGGTCTGCCGGTTTCAAAAGCACTGATTATTTTGCCAGTTTCATTGTAGGATTAAACAACTCTGCCTACAACACTCTAGGAACGATTCACTTTCTCTGGAAACTCTATAATAGTCTTTTTGCGTAGCTTCACAATAGGTGTCTTACCGAGTAATCAAGTTTTGGGCGTTTCGCCATGGTGACGGATGATGCAACGTTTACAAATGAGTAAGTCAGATTATACTTTAGACGAAATCAGAAAAATTGAATATAACATAAGGTTAACATTATTTTTCTCAATTGTGTCCCTTACTTTTGGGGGTTCCGATTTTGAAAATCATTGAATAATTGTTATAATTCTTTTTCTATTCTTTGTAAATGATTCAAATTTAAGTATATTGTTATGATTGATAATGACTACCAGTTGTCCAAATTTCAGCTTTTCACAATTGTTATTTCTAACAAATATTAGGTTTTAAAATGTTGTCCCTTCGACGCTACTGTATATATATATATATATATATATATATATATATATATATATATATATATATATATATATATATATATATATATATATATATTACATTATATTTATTAAAGTACTATATTAGTCATCGGGCGAAAAAGCAGGACACAAAATATTTTAAATAATATTAATAATAATAGAATAACAATAACAAAGACTTTCGCTCGCGAGGGCTACTATTGACTGTAACCAGTTATACACTCCTTTTGGAATTTTCATCTCTATTTTTCTCGTTATTTTGTAAATGCAAATTGTATGAAATATGTTCCTTATTAAATTTTAAAGATTTTCTATTCTGAAAGAAGTTTTAAAAATTTAATCTAAAAAAGTTATTTTAAAGATTTTGGTAAAACAATTCAGATTTACTTATTATTCAGACCTGTATTACAAAGTTTCAGTTTGTATTTCTCCTCACACCCCAGCTCTTTCCCCCCCTGTGTCTTATTACAGGTCTGAATAGTATCTCTGTTTCAGTTTGTATTTCTCCTCACACCAACACTTATTTTACAACCGCTTCTTTGTAATACAGATCTGAATAATGAGAAAATCTGCGATATTTCGTTTCGGAGGAGATGGAGAGATAGACATACATACATATATCCTTTAACATAGTAAACTTGAAGGGGATACACCCAGCTGTGCCTGGTCGTAAATTACGCTTAAATATGATATTTTAATTTGTCTTGATGTTGTATATAATATGATATAGTTGTGATTTCAAAAGGAAAAAAAATAATAAAGATTTAGGTGCCATCAACTGAAATTTAAACAGTAAGTAAAACGGCAGCATTAATGCTAGTGATGTTATAACTCTACCCACGTGACATGCATACAAACTGATTACAAATTTAAAATTAAAAAAAAAATCAACTTAGATGAAAGTACAAAAACGGTCAATAAAATAAAGCAATATGAGTTTCTAGCGCTCCCTGCAGTTTTTATTTTCGGGGGGATATACAGTATTGAAATATTGAAGAGACAGGCAGTCAGAAAGGCAGACAGACACTCATATAGCCTTATATATATATATATACATATATATATATATATATCTATTAGATTACATAGTAATACACATTTAATTGTTTTCAATATGCATGCACATATATTTAATTCTTTCGAGGATTGTCAAATTGGAATTTACAGCTCTGCCTGTCGCACGAGTCGGATTCGAAACTCGGGTCACCTTTATAATTCTGTCTTCATCAATATGGACAATGTTATGGCTATGCTGAAAGGAGAACGCCAATATATATTTCCGTATTCAAACACAAATATATAGATACGCTCTTAGATAGTTTTCTGCATTGCTAATCGTTAGAACTCGAATTTAATCACTGATAATTTTTAGTTCGAGCAAAAGTGGACTATCAAATAATATTATGCAGAAATGTTAATTTGCTTGATCTACACATAGGTTTGGAAATTTTATAGCATAAATATTTTATTTTGATTAATAGAGAATTCTTATTTGATATGAACGGAAATTTCAAAGGTATTACACGTAACGTAAACTTCCTTTAAAACAACAACAAAAAAAACTTTTAAAAATGAGACATGCGCATGTAAGTATCATGTTTCATCCTAAACAGTCCACTGCTTGAAAGGACAATAAATACTCGAAATCGTAGCCAACACCTTACGACATTGAATAATACACAATTATCGTTAAACCATCCTGGCATGATATTGGAAAGTGTTTTAAACAAACTCACACTAAATAAAAGAACACTGTCATATTTCTCGACCGTGCATGCGTAATCTTGAAGCAGGTATAAATGGATAAAAGATTTGCTGCACTTCTACGTATCATTTTTTTTTAATTTAATGTTTCCCTATTAGCTACTTTTTTCTGGATGAAAACGGACTAAACAAATTCTACATGTTTCAAATTCTATATGCTAAATATATAATGTGTAGACAAAATATATGTTGAGTATACAGGTGTTGCATTGTCCTCAAACACAGTCTCAGTTTCATGGATATAAAGATTTTATTCGGTAAATATCTGTAATATTTTTCTAATCGCCGAGATTTCTAACATTGAAAGGAATCTGTTTGGTTGGGTGTAGTTGTATAAAACTTGAAAATAATGTGTTTTAGCATTTTTCACTTCACACTTTCATTTTTTATGTCATTTTTTTTTTGTCTTATTACTTATCGCTTTTTTCAACACCACCTTTAAAATTGATTTCTCATTCGCTTCATACCTTAAAAGGTTTGCTGTGAGGAGAGCATAAATAAAAAGTAAAAAAATAGAAGCAACAGTGAAACGCGAACTTCTGAAAATAATAACGAAGACTGGATAGCGAGGGCAATTCCTAAAGTAACGTTCTTACGAAAAGTGAGAGAAACATTATTTATGACACACGTATGGGGACAGAAAAATGCCTGCACGCAGAAAGTAAATAATATAAAAGAAAATTGAATCACACTCTTGCCCCCCTCCACAAAAAAAAAACTCGGAAGTCGAGAGGAAATGCACAGCTGTGTATATTTAAATAAAGGACATAAAGTTATAAAATTATCTCGTAAAAGAAACATCTTCTTAGCATGAGCCAACGAAAGCAAAAAGATAAATATTAGAAAATTCTCGCGTATTTCAATTTTTAAACTATCGATTTATTTAGAAACACAGTGCATGTTCTTTGTGAGTATAGTATATAGGGGCGATATATATATATATACATATATATATGGATATATATATATATATATATATATATATATAATTAAAACCAGTAAATAACATTCAGAAAAAATAGAGAAATAAACAGGAACCAGCCGAATCAAGTATTCATTAAAGTTTCGTCTTTATTTTATTCAGAGGAAGTCTCGAAATAGAGACGGAACGTTGATGAACACGTAACTCTGTTTGTTTCTGTTATTTCTCTCTCACTCTCTCTCTCCCTCTCTCTCTCTGTATATATATATATATATATATATATATATATATATATATATATATATATATATACGTTGGTTAGCTTTTTTTACACTATTACCTCAATTTTAATTTTAAATCTTTGTTCTAATATGCAACCTTCATAATAACTCATATCTATTTTGCTAACAAAAATTTCCTCTAATTAGAGGAGCTAATTATTTAAAATTCATGGGTTGAGGAAAAGACTTTAATAATTATCTATACTCTGTCAATCAATAAATTTTGTTGCATTTAATTATGCATAATTTATCTCAATATTTAATTCATATTTATGATCTGTCAAGCATATTGGGCTTCTGTATCTGCTTGGAATCGTTTTCTATAAATTGGCACTAATATATGCATTTGTGGCTTTATATATCCGATAGTATACAACTTCTATTTCTACTGCATTCAATACTTCTGCCCCTCTCTTTGTCTCTCTCTGTCTTTCTCTCTTTCTCTCTCTTTCTCTCTCTCTCTCTCTCTCTCTATATATATATATATATATATATATATATAGTAATTTATAAAATATATATGGCGATTAAGCTACACTGAATAATCTGCGTTTCATCCAACTATAGGATAATCTGCGTTTCATCCAACGATAGGATTCGTCAGGCTTATGCATAAGCCTGACGAATCCTATAGTTGGATGAAACGTAGAATATTCAGTGTAGCTTAATCGCCATATATATTTTATAAATTACTAACTAGCTCTACCTACGTATTGAGCACTTTTGAAGTAAATACTTAAAGTTTACGCATAAATCTATACTTTCGTATATTAAAATTATGTGAATAAATGAAGTAGTTATATATATATATATGTGTGTGTGTGTGTGTGTGTGTGTGTGTGTGTGGGTGTGTGTGTAAATGAAAAATAAATATATACTTCCACAAAATCTTTGGTCTTGATAAAGACGACACTAAAACTTGCTGCTATGCCTTCAAATGATCTGAAATAACAGAAAGGGGAGAATTGATTCCAAATATGTCTCATGTCTAACATCTCCCCTCTTTTTAAAATAGGACACGATTATGAAAACCTCCAGTATTAAAGCATCTATTTGAACTATAAACAAATAACTAAGATTGAAATATTGGGAAAGGTTCCGTATCTTTCTACCCCAAAAAATATCCTTTAAAATTACCACTATTTAATGTTTTGGAGGGTACTAAAAACGAAAATCACGTTTTATTTTCATGAACCGAGTAATTTCCAAGATATGAAGAAATTATGGTTTCAAAAAAGTAGAGAGCACTTTTTAATATTAATTTTACGTGAAATGGAAACCCACTATTCAGCTATATTATTTGTGGGGAAGAGGGAGTGTTTGTAGTTTTGTAAGGGATCGTGTTTATTTAATAATTGTGGCGTAGAAAGAAAACACCATATCTTCCTTAAAATACTTGTTTTGAATAGATTCCCTGTGTACTGAAAAGGAATATCGCATACAATTTTTCCGCAAATAAATATTATTCCGAGTATCAAGAAATGCAATTTTTCATATTACAAGTGGTGTCTCTCATTGTACGCTCACGCACGCGTATATATTTACTTAATACCTTGGAAAAATACTTAAATTATTAAATACGATATTCGTTTTTAGCATATTAAAAACAATTAGAAAATAAGTTTTTTCATGTAGGATTCGTGTTGGCCTAAAAAAGAATAATAAACACGACAACTACAAAAATAACAGCTTAAATGATGACTAAGAAATGCGTGTTCATTTTATGAAAAATTAAAATAGATATGTGATCTCCACGCTTTTATGCAATACTTTATTTATATTGCCCGAATTTCTCGTTTTTTTTTTCAATTTTTAATGTTATTTTCGTGTTCAGCACCCTTTAAAACTTATGATAGTGTTAATTTCCAAGGATGTTCTATAACTGGAATGATACTGCGTCTTTACTGAAACATTTTATTGCTGTAAAAATATGTCTAACACGTGCTCTAGATGATGGATTCTCCTCTTAATATTCAAGAGGAAGAGCAAATGCAACATAGTTTATTACAAAATTCAGGCCATTTACTTTCAAACGAGCGTTCATTTTTGGAATTCTGATCATTAGTCAGCCAGATTTCGAACATAAAATTGCCAAAAAGGTGGGATAACTCTCTCTCTTTCTCTCTCTCTCTCTATATATATATATATACATATATATATATATATGTGTATATATATATATATGTGTGTGTGGGGGTATATGTGTGTGTGTAAATTTGTATTTTGGACAGCGTTCATTCTATGCCGCAATGTTGTGACCCTTAATTTATTTTTAACTTTGACCGGGTCCTATGTACTGTTTATAACTTGCCCTACGTTTCAATACGCTTTTTATAAGATTTCAAATGTTAAGACCCAAAATACTCGTAGTAATTTCATAGAGACCGCAGAGGTAATTTTATTCAACGTTTACCCCAGTTTTGGCCCCTTACCATTTATTTTTTTGGTCTCAAATCGAAAGCAAAAAACAGTTTTACCCATGTCCAAGTTACCTACATATATAATTAAAGCGTTTAGACCTGAAATTGGCGTCGAATTTTGAACGAATATAAAAACATCAACTTTTATAACTTTGACCTTTTGGCAGACAAATTCTTGCCCAACACTGATTATAAATGTTGCCGCATGTTTGAATGCCAGTTGTGTATATGTTTCCAATGTTTAGAACTGAAATTGTCTGGGTAGCCTGCTAGACACCGTAAAGGTCAACTCTTTTATACTTTGTACCCCCTTGGCGGCTTAAATTTTCGACCTATACCAATTACAATGCTTGCTCTATCTCTGAACACCCGGTATCAAATTTAAAATGTTTAGACCAGATATTGGCTGAGTAATTTTTAGAGATCGCAAAGTTCAAATTTGATCCATGTCCAGTAAGAAACATTTAAAATATTGAGTGTTTAGACCTTTCATTGGCTGAGAAGTTAAGTGAAGTTTTCAGAAGTCAACTCGTTGACTTTTAACTCCTTGACAGCACAATTTCCGCCCGTAAACGGATTGAAAATATTTTAGCAAATCTCAAGATCCTTTATGTAAAATCCCGAGTCTCTAGATTGAAAATTGACAGCTTTATCTGGTAGAGAAATGTACACATCAGTACACACGCACACACACACACGGATACAGTTTCTCTTTTGTAGATTTTTATTTTTAATCTAATCACATGCATGTCACGTTAATAGAGTGATTACGTCACCAGCATTGAAAGCTTATAGTTTGATTTCGGCATCCTTTCTAGTGGCACCAAAATATTTTTTTTGTTTTACTTTTGGAATCACGACTCGATAATAATCTTACGACATTTCGAAAAATTATAATAACATTTTTAAGCGTATGTTACGCCCGGGCCATATATATATATATATATATATATGTGTGTGTGTGTGTGTGTGTGTGTGTGTCTGTGTGTGTCCGTGTGTGTGGGTATGTGGGTGTGTGTATGTATGTGTGTGTTAGAACCAGTCATGCACAGTTTAAAACTTGAGAAAAAGCAAAATGGATGTGAAATAACTCAATTTGCAAGTCAAAGCATAAACGTGTTTGAAGTACTTTCGAATTTGAACAGTTCTGGCGACATGCCTGTATTAGGAAAACTCGCAAAATGAACGTCAAATGTTCAAAGGGACGAACTGACGGATTTAATTTGCATTCGTTGAATTGAATCGGAAGATTTCAAAGACGTTCGTGTTTGGCGGCTTCAGAATTGAAAATGGAAATACCGTGTAAGAAACAAGGTGCTCTGCTCGATGAAGACGTAAGATAATTTATGTAACTGCATTGCGAACTGGCGAATGAATCCAAATGTACGTTTCCAAGTATGAATTCATATAGATCATGAAAACGAAAACGATTATACAAATAATAATCAGTAAAAAAATCATTATTTTCACTTTTGAAAGATAATAATACCAATTCAGCACGTTCATTTATCTGAGAGACTGTTAATACTGTATTAAATTGGCAAAGAAAAATATTACTATGAATAGAGTTAGGCTAAATATTTATAAGACTTAATTATCAGTTTGACAAGAAAGTCATATTGATATTTAACTTTTTAATTCATGTGCACCTATCTCGCCTCAAGGAAAACAAGTATATTTATGCCATTAACGTTAACAAATATATTGCCCTCAGGTGTCGACTGGAGTTGTTGACGGCCTTTAGATATATCGCTTAGATTTTAGAAACATTTTTTTTTTCACGCAGAAAGTTAACATGATGTAAAAAGTGATAGTCACTCGGTTAGAGGCATAGAAAGAATAGCGAAAGAGGCAGAGTTTCATAGCCCAACCTTCAAAATTCTCATAGGTCGGTTAAGCAACGTGCTTTCAGGCATTGTCGTTGAAGAGAATTAGAGTTTTCCTATTTACTAATGCTAGGCAGTGTTTCTGATGTATTTCACTTATTTATTGAGAGTAGTTCTCCCCCGTAATTGTTTAGCCTACATTAAAATATGTAATGGATGAGATCAGTCGAAGACCACGAACCAATCAGCATGACCTTCTTTTGGCGCAATTCTTGTTTTGGAAAGTGTTGTGGTGCTTCGTGGACGTCGGTCAACTGATGAACTTTGCTGGTTGTCGTAAAAACAACCACATTCGATCGCAAATGAAAACCCGGTCAGAAATGTGTCGATCTTTTTGTGTAAAAGATAAAAAAAATTGACACTTCATAACGGCGTTTCTGTGGGTTTTCATGCAATTCGCGTGGCACCTAGATATCAAGTAAGTTGTTTTTCCAATAGCTCCCAAGTGGATGGAAATTTCCGTAAAAGTCTAATTCAGAAGCAAATTGTCGTACAGTTGTGCATAAGTTGATATATAGTTTATCTGATAACCGACCACTACACTCATAATCTCTGAGTCTCTCATCTCCGCCAGGAAAGTTTTTGATTAACCATTGTGTTGTTCACTCTGTAGTAATTCCTAGCACAAACACTCTCTGGATATCATTAGCCGTTTCTGCTGCTTTTCTGTCTAGCTTGAATTAAAAAAGAATTATGTGAATTTGCTACATTCGCTCTTGTAGTCAACGTTCATAAAGAAGACACAGTTGCTTTTAAACTATTGTAATATTAAGGATTACATAGAGCGAAACACGCTTTTTTAAAGTGATTAATAAAGTAAAGGCATTATTACGAAAATTATTCGAAAATAAGTTATTTGAAATCAAATTTTAAAATTCAGCAAAAATATTCTTCGTGACATTACAAAGTTCTATATCGTTCTCCTGCAACTTCAATAAAAGGGTATTTTCCGATTTTATATAGATCTCTTCTTTACGTTATTTTTTGTGTCCTGCTCGTTCTTGAGTCGTTATGAGTTTGTAAACATTTGTTATGAAAAGGGGCAGCTCCCAGTAAAAAAGCAAAACAAAATAAGTTTAAAAATAATGTAAGGAAAACTCTAGAATTGATCCCAGTAGACAAATGTTAAAAGATAACATGTATTTAAATCCTAGCAATGTAAAATGATTGTTTGTGTTCTCGCAAATAACTAAATATTAATTATGGAAGATGTTTAATTTATAAACTCGGTTGATTGTTCATTCTTGTGTCAGTAAAAGGAATAAACAATACGAGTTTTAATTAATATTAAAACTATGTTAGATATTGAATAATAAAAATTAGGAATTCTTTGTTTGCCAAACGTATATTTGGATACGTAAGTGAATTCCACGTAAATAAACTTCACGTGGCGAAGGGGTGACGTCATTGAGAAAGACAATTCTCACTACATTGAGACAGGGTTCGAAGTTAATAGAAAAGTTGGAGAATCACGCAGAGTCAGACAACCGGTGAGTGATAGAGCCAGAGAGAGATTAAGTCGATCAAACTGGAAGCTGATAACCTTTAGAGGCGAAAAAGGAAAAGTAGAGGGCATGTAGTCGTAAAGGCCTGAACCCCTGACAATCATCAATCATCTAGTGGTTATGAATTAATAATCTATTAATATTTTAAACTTGTATTGTCCTCATCGTCGTCGTTGTCATTACAACTGAAGGTAAATGTGTTTTGGCTATCATCTCTGTAAATGAACTTTGTAAAAATCTTTCAAGTAATAATATGTAATCAATAATGTACTTCCCCTCTAGTTGTGTTAACTAGAAGTGTTGCATAAATGCATCAGTTCCGTACTAATAATAATATGAAGTCCTCAGAAATCGTCACAGTTATCGTCATGGTGTACCACGAATATAAATGTCAATCCTTCAGTATTTTCATTATCAATCGTTTGTTCAGAGTCCCTTTACTATGAGTCCCCGTTATATGAGTCGCCAATATGTACACAACGCTACACAAGAGATATTCTTAATTGTACCGATACTTCCATGCATGATAGTGCATTATTAATCGTGTTAATTTTATACAGTTAGGGAAAACATATTTTCTCATTTTTCCGTGTGAGTGCACCTAGCTCCACATATACTACCTTGGTCAATGTGGGGAGAAACCCTTCATACCAATTGTCATTATCCGGCTTCTCTAATCCCCGGGGAGTTGATCCCAATTTCCCCTTCACTCCTCACATTAACAATCGACCTTGTGCCTAATTTTCTCGGTGTGGGGAGCAAATACATACTATTTTCTAGGCCTTTTGCCCAAGATCAAAGTGTTAGATCTGTTCCGGCAGATACTGCTAGCAAAAACCATATGTGGGGGCAACCACGCGTATAAGACGTTGGTCAATGTAGGGGCCACCCTTCATATCAATTGTCACTATCAAGCTCCCCTACTCTCTAGGGAGTTGGCCCCATTGTCCCTTCACTCACCACATTAAAAATCGGCTTTGTGTCTTATATGCTCGATGGGGGAGCAAATAAATACCACCCCCACATATAAGACCTTGGTCAATGTATGGGCAACCCTTCATACCAATTGTCACTATCCATCTTGCTGCCCATCTCCCCAGGGAGTTGGTCTCTATTTCACCCTCACTTTTCACATAAAAATCGGCCTTGTGCCTAATTTTCTCGGTGGGGGAGCAAATAAATATTTTTGTTGGCCTTTTGGCCAAGATCAATGTGTTATATCTGTCCCGGCAGATACTGCAAGCAAATACCATAAGTGGGGGAAACCACATATATAAGACCTTAGTCAATGTAGGGGCAACCCTTCATACCAATTGTCATTATCCAGCTCCCCACCTCTCAGGTGTGTTGGTCTCCATTTCAACTTCACCCTTCACATCAAAATCTGCCTTGTACCTAATTTTTTCGATGAGGGAGCAAATAAATACCCTCTTTTTGGGGCCTTTTGGCCAAGATAAATGTGTTATATCTGTTCCGGCAGATACTGCAAGTAAACACAATATGTGGGGGCAACCACACATAAGATCTTGATCAATGTAGTGGAAAGCCTTCATACAAATTGCCACTATCCAGCTCCCCTACTCCCTTGGGAGTTGCTTCCCATTTCCTTTTTACTCCTGACATGAAAAATCGACCTTGTGCCTATTTTGCTCGGTAGGGGAACAAATAGTTATCCTTTTCCTGACCTCCTGGCCCAGATCAAGGTGTAAGATCTGTTCCGCCAGATAATGCAAGTAAAGACCATATGTGGGGGCAACCCCACGTACAACACCTTGGTCAATGTAGGGGCAATCCTTCCTAGCAATCGTCACTAATCAGATCCCCTTCTCCCCGGGAAGTTGGTCCTCATTTCCCCTTCACTCCTCGCATTAAAATCGGCCTTGTGGCTTATTTCCTCGGTGGGGAGCAAATAAATACCCTTTTCCTGGGCTCGTGGCCAAGGTCAAAGTGTAAAATCTCTTATGGCAGATACTGCAAGCAATGACCATATATGGCGCAACCCCACATATAAGACCTTGGTCAATGTATGGTAAACACTTCATACCAATTTTCATATACAGCTCCACTACGAAACGGGGAGTTGGTCCCCATTTCCCCTTCACTCCTCACATTGAAAATCAGAGTTTTTCCTAATTTGCTCGATAGGGGAGCAAATACATACCATTTTCTTGGCCTTTTTGCCAAGATCAAAGTGTAGTATCTGTTCCGGCAGATACTGTAAGCAAAAACCATATGTGGGGGCAAACTTACATATAAAACATTGATGAATGTAAGGGCACGCATTCATACCAATTGTCACTATCCAGCTCCCCTACTCTCCGAGGAGTTGGTCCCCATTTTTCCTTCACTCCTAACATTAAAAATCGGCCTTGTGCCTAATTTTCTTGGTAGGGGGAGCAAATAAATACCGCAATCAAAGACCATATGTGGAGGCAACCCCACATATAAGACCTTAGTGATTGTAGGGGCAACCCTTTATAGCAATTTTCCCTATCCAGCTTCCCTACTCCCCTGGGAGTTGGTCTCCAGTTCCCTCCCTCCTCAAATTAAAAATCGGCCTTGTGCCTTATTTGCTCAGTGGGGGAGATATAGATAACTTTTTCTTGACACTTTGACCAAGATAAAAGTGTAGTATCTTTTCCGGCAGATACTGTAAACAAAGACCATACGTGGGGGAAACCGCACGTATAAACCTGGATGAATGTAGGGGCAGCCCTTCATACCAATTGTCACTATCCAGCTCCCCTACTCCCTTGAGAGTTGGTCCCCATATCCTCTTCACTCCTCACATTAAAATTCGGCTCTGTGTTTAATTTGGTCGGTGGGGGAGCAAATAAATACCCTTTTCTAGGCCTTTTGGCCTAGATCAATGTGTTAGATCTGTTCCGGCAGATACTGTAAGCAAACACCATATGTGGGGGCAACCACAATTATAAGACCTTGGTCAATGTAGGGGCAACCCTTCATACCAATTGTCACCATCCAGCTCGACTACTCCCTTGGGAGTTGCTTCCCATTTCTTTTTTACTCCTCACATTAAAAATCAGCCTTGTGCCTATTTTGCTCGGTAGGGGAGCAAATAAATACCCTTTTCCTGGCCCTATCTGTTCCGGCAGATACTGCAAGCAACCTCCACAGATAAGACCTTGAACAATGTTGGGGCAACTCTTCATACCAATTGTTACTATCCAGCCCCCCTACCCCGCGGGGAGTTGGCCCCTATTTCCCCTTCAATCCTCACATGAAAAATCGGCGTTGTGCCTACTTTGCTCGGTGGGGGAGCAAATAAATACCGTTTTCTTGGCCTTTTGACAAATACCAAAGTGTTAGATCTGTTCCGTTTGATACTGCAAGCGAAGACTATATGTAGAGGCAACCTCACATATAAGAACTTGGTCAATGTAGGGGCAACCCTTCATACCAATTGTAACTATCCATCCCCCTACTTTCCGGGGGAGTTGGTCTCCATTTCCCCTTCACTCCACACACTAAAATTAGCTTCGCCCCTACTTATGGTCTTTGCTTGCAGTATCTGCCGGAACAGATACTACACTTTTATATTGGTCAAAATGCCAAGAAAATCTTTAAAAGCAAAGAACAGCATCTATTAACAACAAACCTTTGATCAAAACAAAAATTGCCTAGCACAAAAGTGTTACGGACAGACCGACCGGCCAACCGATGACCGACCCACCCACCGACCGATCGACCCAGCGACGGACCGACGGAGTAACTGATAGATTCGCTCGCACGCGACTAAAAATAGTTATTGGAAAGTATAATTATGTCGTATTATTGATGCAATTATTATTTTCTTCTTATGTGCATACATGTTTCCGCTGGTTAGAGAAGCAGCATCTTCAGACTTTATTTCCAGTTATAAAGGAAAACGTTACATATTTCTTTTTAATGCAGAGTTATTTTATTCGAGAATGTCCTATTAAAAAAACGAAAAAAAAAACCACACCAAATGAATTGTACCGGAAAGAAGGTGGGTGGAAAGTTGTTATGAGAGCAGGTGCTAAAACACTATTATTCTTACATTATTTTATAAAATGCAATGTTTAAAATAATAACTTCCATCCTATTTCGAGAGCCTCATCTATTAAATTTTAAGCCATTTACTGACACATTTAGTGTCTCTTCCATTACATACTAACGTTTTACGACGCGTACTTGCAGACGGACTTTATTTCTCTCATCATCCCACCTCCTAATATGCACATACAAGCACATATATACTGACATTCTACATACATATACAGTATACGTTTATATACAGTGATGATCATATTTATTGGCACGGTAAAATAAAAGTTAAATTTTGTCTAATAAATTCTAAAAAAGGGATTAAATTAAAGAAAATAACAAAGTATATTATGTATTTTTAACTGGCCTTTCCGATGCAGCAATCGGATTTTAGAAAAAGTAAATAACAAAGGAACAACAAACATAATTGCAAAAAACATTTGTTCAAAATTATTGGCACGATTTATTTAATAATCAATTGTATAGCCTTTGGCCTTGATTACCTTCCTCAGTCGCTTTTCATAGTTTACAACCAAGTTGTTGCACTCTTCAGTAGTAATGTTAGCCCGCTCTTCCTGACAATAATCCTCCAATTGAATAAGATTCTTAGGCTTCCTTTGCATTACCCTCAATTTTAATGTTCTCCATAAATTTTCAATTGGATTAAGGTCTGCGCTTTATGATGGCCACTCCAAAACATTAATATGATTGTCCTCAAGCCATTTCTTAGTCAGTTTAGCCGAATGCTTTGGGTCATTATCTTGCATGAACCACCAACGACGACCAAGTGAGAGCTCTTTAGCAGAGTCTTTCAGGTTTTCATGCAATATTTTAACATAATCTTCCTTTTTTATGCTACCTGTGACCTTAACAAGTCGCCCTGGTCCAGAGGCAGCAAAGGATCCCTAAAACATCAAACTGCCTCCACCGTGCTTCACTGTGGGTATGGTGTTCTTAGGCAGGAAAGCTTCGCCAGATTTTCTGTAAATATAAGACACTTTATTATGGCCAAATAACTCTATTTTCGTTTCGTCAGTCCATAGAACACGTTTCCAGAATGCAACATCTTTATCAATATGACGTTTTGCAAAGGCTAGCATTGCTTTCAGGTGCATAGGCTTTAATAAGGGAGTCTTTCTCGGACGGCATGATTTTAAACCAGCTCTCTTCAAAACTCTACCAACTGTATGTCGAGATACATTCACTCCAGAGGTGCTCTGTTCATCAACAATCTCCCCAACAGAGATCCTTGGGTTTTGTTTTACTTGTCGAACAATTTTCCGTTCATCTCTTGGGGAAAAAATCCTTTTTCTCCCTCTACCCTCTAAACTCATAACGTGGCCTTGCGATTTGAACTTGTTTATTATGGCTCTAACAGTGGATTTGGGAAGGTTTAGCTTCTTTGAAATCTTATCATAGCCCTCCCCATTGGTATGGCATGCTACAACAAGCTTCCTGACGTCTTCGCTGTGTTCCTTAGTTTTAACCATGGCGATTGAAAATTATAATTTAGTCACTTATAATAGTTTAAATAAATCGCTATCTAAAAATTATCTGAAAAAAATATTCACTGAATTAGCGTTAAACAAGCATAATATGGCTATAAAAAAGTTCAGAAAGCACGTAAACCGGAAATTGATTGATATTATAGTGATACTAAAAGAAAAACAAAGCCGTGCCAATAATTTTGGACAAGGGTTTTTTGCACTTATGTTTGTTGTTCCTTTGTTATTTATTTTTTCTAAAATCCGATTGCGGTATCGGAAAGGCCAGTTAAAAATACATATTATACTTTGTTATTTTCTTTAATTTAATCCCTTTTTTAGAATTTATTAGACAAAATTTAACTTTTATTTTACCGTGCCAATAAATATGATCATCACTGTATATATATATATATATATATATATATATATATATATATATATATATATATATATATATATATATATATATATATTCATATAAAAATTTATATATATATATATATATATATAAATAAATTTTTATATAAATATATATATAAGTATTTATATGTATAAATATAACTATGTGTATATATATATATACCTGTGTATATACATATGCATATACATATGCATATACACCTACACATATATGCACATACACAGGCCCGTATAAACACTTATACATATGCGATCAAACATGATATCTCTCGGGATACAAACAATTTTGTAGACAAATAGATGATTTATTTACATAATACATACACGCACTTATGTAGTCCATACAGTTTCTATAAATGAATATACTAGTTATATGCAGGTATTTTTATTTTAAAATATATAGTCATACCTAATAATAAATATATATATATATATATATATATGCGTGTAAATATATGTATATATATATATATATATATATATATATATATATATATATAGGTGTGTGTGTGTCCCCGAAAAAAAGATTTCCATGTTATTCACGAAAACGACCCGAATAGCCATAGCAATATATATTTTGGTATTATGCGTATATATAATCTATTCCAACTTGTTAAAGAATGGAAGCTTTTATTACTGTATCAGACAAAGTTACCTATGATTTTAATTAATTTTTTTAGAGAACGATTATAAGTTATTCTTTGAGCTGTGTTATAGGAAAAGGGGGAAATATTGCGATAGTTTAAGCACAAACACTCAAACAATATCTTAATAAAACTGATAAATGCGATTTCCATTATTCTGGGTTTTGATTCCTTCTAAGAAAGCGTCTCACGGCAATGCGTAGAATTTTCATTTCTTCCTGTATTTAATTTTATCAATTTGGCAGCCACATATTTTTTACCAAGCATAATGATTCGCATAAGATTAATTGTTTAAATATGATGACACCCTTATTCAAAACAGTTTACAAGATAAAAATTGACGTAGCAAAATGTTCAACGTTTCACCATTTTAGTTACCGCAAATGTATCCTGGTGCTACCAGATAAAGCTGTCTCAAGATATTAACTTCCAGAGATGAAATGCACCTAATATTGATGACTTTTGTTTTTCTATTGCCTTTTTGCAAAACTTAATTCTTAAAAAAAATCAACAATCCTCATTTTCCCTCTTCACGTTTTCTCTTAGTCATGTTATATCCTTATTTAAATTGTACTAAACATTAATAGACTTGAATGTGAGAGATTAAATGTAATTGTTTCCATAGCCCAAAAAAAAGAAACAGCACAAAACAGCCATCTCACACAAAAAAGCGGAAGATCAAGCCTCGGGTTTTAACATCAATATTGGATCATCAGTTAGCCACATCCGAACCCTGGATTCGAAACCCAATCCCCTTGCATGCGAGGCAAGCAGTCTGCCAACTGAGCAGCTGTTGTTGTGTATCTGTGGAAATAATTATCTATATATTAATATGCTTGTCCGTACGGTGTCACGTCGTCATCATCATCGCAAACATTAATTAATGAAACGCGTCATCATCATCGCAAACATTAATTAATGTGAATTATCTCCCTTTATTGTAAACTCTTTATCAGTTAAAAAATCATTAACCCCTTTTATTTTCCAAAACTTCCCGAACAACAACAACAACAACAATATATATATATATATATATATATATATATATATATATATATATATATATATATATATATATATATATATGAACTGTTTTTATGGTTCCGGATTATTTTAAAGACAATTATGCATTGAAGGTATCGTTCCACAGGGTAAATAGTATAGTATTTTACTTACATTTTTAACCATGTCTTCTGTTTATTATTGTAGTGTAATATGGAACGATTATTCTATTTAATTCAGTAATAAATATATTTTTTACATTTAACGTTATAAGTTCGTTTTTTTTTTCTGTGCTACTTTATCATTTTTTATTTACTTTTGAGTAAGCCTTGCATAACAAAACGTATGTTTCGAAATAGATGATAGAAAAGTCAAGAATGACTTTATTAAATAAATCGCCAAAGTCACCAGTCGCAAATACACTGAGTAACACAGAATCAAAACATATTTTACGTCTTGTTCCGTTTTTTACGGCATATCAATCCTTTTTCGTGTTATTTAATGCCAAATCGAGTAATTTTGTAACATTTATACATCTCCACGTTGTTTACATTGTTATTACTTATGTTTTGTTCGTTTTATCTTGCTTCTTTTACAAGCATTCATCATCTTCTTATGCCCACCGACAGGGCATGCATATTTAAATACTATAAAAAATGGGCACAACAATTTTTTTTATATGAAATAAAACACTTTGTTTCATTACTTACGATTTAATTTATTTAAAGAAATATGTATTTCCTATTTAAAGATTTTCAGTATATTTTATTTAACTAAAGAATTTTTCCATTATTTTTATTACATTGTTAGGTGAAGTTTCAAACTAGTCAACCCCCTCCCCATATTAAGAATGGCTTTCAGCATGATTCTTACAATAGCGGTATCAAAGATTTTTGTCCTTATTTTAAAACAAATTATTAAAAAAAGAAATGCAGACCATTATTTTTTTTCATTAAATCGCTATTTAGGTGAAGGTTCAAAATAGTTAACCCTTCTCCCCATAACCGTTTTTGTTATGCAGTCAAATACTTTGTTTCAATAATTATGGTTTAAATAAATATTTATTCCTTATTAAAGATTTACAGTATATTTTATTTAACTGAAGAAATATTTATTGTTCATACATATATTTTCCCTTATTTTTTTACATTGTTAAGTGTAGTTTCAGAATAGTTAACCACCCTCCCCATATTCAGAATGGCTTTCAGCATGATTCTTACGATAGTGCTATCAAAGTTATTGATTTTTCTTATTTAACAACAATTATAAAACAGATACAAGAACATTTTAAACATTTTTTTCATTAAATCGTTATTTGTGTTAAGGTTCAAAATAGTTAACCCTTCTCCCCATAACCGTTTTTTTGTGCAGTAAAATACTTTGTTTCAATAATTATGGTTTAAATAAATATGTATTTCTTGTTAAAAGATTTACAGTATATTTTATTTAATTGAAACCTATATCAATAATTTGACTTAAAAAATGTTTGTGAATTTCCAAACCTTCATTGAGTAAAATTCAAAATAAATAGAAAAGTCTATTGCATATGTAAAAGTTGACGGTTGCTTATTTAACTTCATTAAAAGCTATCAAAGTCAACCAAGAGCTGCTCAATATGCTGGCTTAATCGATCATTTAGCAAGGAATGAAGATGGTTATTCTGGTGTACCAGTTATTCTACCATCTACATTTACAGGAAGTCCTAGGGATCTACAACCGCTTCATCAAGATGCAATGGCAGTTTTCTGTGACCTATTCATTACTCACACGTGTAATAAAAAATGTCCTGGAATATTAAACAACTTGGGGTCATCAGAACTTTCACAAAATCGATGTCAACAATGTCACAGTTTTTTTTTAATTCACAGTCTGACTCCCAAGAACATGCTGACTGACCACAATTCTCACTTCAAGCAGCTGATCGATGCCCCTGTCACCGCCTCAATCATCACCAGCACTTCCTAACAATATCAACAGCATCAGTTACGACCGCATTGCCCTTCAATAAACTTTGAATCTAAAGTTCTTTGTTCTCTTGCTTCCATATGTTCATTTTTGTATTATAACAATAAGGAATTTCTTACTGATTTGTTTTAAAAGATTTTAACTACCGTGGAATTTCCACGGGTCCTGCTAGTAAACATTAATGCTGCAAGCCTTTTTTTTTCTAGCATTGAAAAATGTATTCCTTTTTTGTTGGGCATGGAACAAAAACGATACAATTCACAATATAACAACCATACCAACCACTATAAACTAGCAAAGAGCTTGAAGAATGATAGACTTCTCCAAAATAAGTGGATTCAACAATAATGCTATTTCCAAAATAATTATATTAAGCATTCAATAACCCCCCCAAAAGGTTAACATGTGTAACACAGAACAACCAAATCAAACACTACAAACTAGACATTGAAGATACAAAGAGCTTGAAAAATAAAAAAAATTGTCTTCAAAATAACTGGGTCCAACATGTATACTATTTCAAAAGTAACTGGATTAGGCATTAAATAACTGCAAAAATGCTGATATTCCGTTAGACAACACAGAACCAAATCAAACTTCAATGTATTAATGATTGTAATTTGTGAATTTTGATTAGAAAATTAAGATGCTATTCAACATGTTCTTATGAATATACTACACTAAACCTTCAAACGTGATGAAAGAAGCTTTTTTTCAAACGGCAACCCTCCTGTTTACGCTCAACAATTAATTATGTATTTGCATACGTTTATCCTTTAAATATTTGGTGCGTTCTTATTTTAAGCGATTTTTTTCGAAGTTGTCAATATTTGCAACTTAAAACGATGAAAGAAAATTGATAATAAGAGAAAAAATTGCATGTACGTTCTACCATGTGATTGGACAACATATAATAACTCCTTATGTTATCTTAGGTCAAAGGAGAAGAACAATTAAATGACACATGTGTTCTACTGTGTACTTGGTTGAAATGATGCGCGCATACATTGAATGCAAAAAATATCATACAAAACAACGAACAGCTTAATGCAATATATTCATTAAGAAAATTACACTAGGGGTAGAGCAAGCTTGATTTGTCGCAAATTATCATGTAAATTAAGTTGTGTTGTAGATAAACTTTAGTTTGAAGAGATTTGATCAAATACAGAAATAGACTTTATTTTCACAAATCATCAATCATTAATCGGCTCTAATCGTCGTTTATTCAGAAGGTATCAGTTTACGTAGTTCTTCAATATCTATAACCTAAGCTACACACACACACACACACACACGCGCGCAGAAAGACACCCACGCACACAAACATATATATATACATATATATATATATATATATATATATATATATATATATATATATATATATATATATATATATTAATTATTGTTCCGATATATTTGTAGGATTATGAAATATTTTACATTTTCATTTTTTTTTCTTGCAGAAATACAAGCGTCAATATTATGTTCCCGGTGTGATTCACGGAAAGATAATTATTACGGCGAATGCGAACAATCTCCACCTCGACCAACGCCGTGCCCAGAAAACAATGAAAATATGTACTGCTCAATAGTAAGAGAAACAGATTATAATGGTAGGTTTACATTTAATTCATGGTGACAAAATCTCTTATATATGAAGTCATTCAAACTTAGCAAAACGGAAGATCTCTTCTACTATACAAAATAAAGTTTCTTAGTGTGTCTTCGTGTCTGTGGGTCTGTGAGTTCGTTCCTCATGGATTCGAAAAGAGCCAGATCGACTTTTATGAAATTTCACACAAAAGTTCTTTATATAGCTGGCAGTGTTCTGAGTTAGATTTTGTGATTTTTTTTTTTTAATTTCAGCTTTTCAGTAAATAGATGTTTTTAAATGATAACTGAGTTAAGTACTGCTAGTAAACCTGTAAAGTCATAATCAAGAGAGTCCGATACTCAATCAGTCAATCAGGCTTGGCTACCAGAAATTATTTTCTAATAAATAATAATATCCTAAACAAGTGCTTCTCCTTCTATCTCAACCATTATCAATTAAACTGCGGTAATGTTATGAGCATATGACAGAGCCAAAATCTTATTTAAAGAATTTTGCAGCAATTTCTACCTTTTGCAATCAGGGTCGCCTATCCCCAGTATTTGCACATTTAAACACGGAATGTGACATAAATATATCTGCATAATGTTGAACAGCATATCAAACTTTGATTTCAGAAAAAAATGCTCCTGGAGGCATTCCACTCATTCTGCCAGAAAAGCTTCAAGCAGAATAGCTCCTAAAGTTACAAAGCTGTTTAAGCATTACTTTATTAGCCATGCTTTTAAACACATTCGGCAACCACATCAATCTTCTTAGTATCGTATATAAATGTACTGGAGATAGACCCTATAAATACCAGGACAGAGCAACTCTCTTGTGACTCATTAGGTTCTAGCCACTGTCAAATAAAGATACGTGCTCAACAACCTCGTCAAAAATAAATAAATCAGTGTTACCCAATGTGCTTTCTGCTCTTTCAGATACACAGCTAATGGGATAAAAGTACTATCATACACGATTAGTTGATCTTTAAACAGATGCTTCGTTTCTAGAACAATTGTTCTTGAAATATCAAGCCATTTTGATAGGGTGTGACATAATGGCGTACATTTCAAGATTTCCAGCTAAGTGTATAAGAATAGTTATCGATGGACAGAAATTAGAAGCTCATAGTATCCAAGCTCTTGTTACTCAGCGTTCAATCACGAACCAAACTCTATTTCTCATCTTCATTAATGATCTCCAAAATGTCAATCTTTATGCAATTAACACTCCCATCTATCGCAACCATTCAAAGGTCGGTAATAATAAAGATCTCTGATTATCGATCGGCTGACCTTGAACACCAGGTGCAATGGTAGATTTCATACATTTAAAACCAAGGTTGCTTCTTCTATCATCAAATCTCTGAACCCTATCTAGCTCCAACTGAACTAAATGGCTAGTTAGGAGGAAACGTCTGGCGTTGGCGTTTACTCCTGATTTAAATTGGAACACATGCATCAAATCCGTCGCAAAACCCACCGGGAAAATGGTTGGATCATTCTGCAGGTCCAGTAGATATCTCACCGATCACTCCATTCTGTACATGTATTAAAGTCAAGTGCGTCTTAGGATGGAGTACTCTTACCACATCAGGGCAGGAGGTATTCGGTGACAATATGATGCCTTGAGAGACTTCAAAATTGACTTAAACTAGTAACGGTTTGCCATTTTCCTCTCTGCAACCTGTTTCCCACAGAAAAACACGATTTTAGACTGTCAGTGTGCTATTTTTATTTATTTGCAAGTGCTCGTAATAAATTCTGTCTATGGTTCCACTTGCACACTTTTACAAGACACACTCGTTTCGCAACAAACAATATATTCTACTCTCCATATGTGCTTAAATATAAACACAGATTCTATGAACAGAATATCTTTCCTTGAACAACTCGCTCGGTGAACTCTGTTTCACTGGCCTTCCTTAGAGTCCAATAATATGAGAGTCGTCTTCAAGTTCAATGCAAACAAGTGTTTGTTGAGAAGTAACCTAAAACAATAAAATTATACTCGATACCTACGACTAAATATTACTTTATATTTGTGACGATCATAACGGTCCAATCATGTATTTTCCAATTACTTGGCGTCTTGGTAAGTAATGACTTCCTGTAAAAAAAAAAAAAATATATATATATATATATATATATATATATATATATATGTGTGTGTGTGTGTGTGTGTGTGTGTGTGTGTGTAATTGCACGTATTAATAATCTATGCGTGCATATATGTACACATGTATATATATGCATGTATATATATATATATATATATCTGTATCGATATATATCACAATCAAATTTTAGTCATAAAATAAATTTAAAGTTTATGACATGAAATAGTTACATTTCGAATCAAAAGATTTTTATTATTATGTGTAAGATAAAGAATACTTTTGAAATATTATAACTCCTTATCCTATAGGAGTTCGATGTCTACCATCTCTTCAGAGGAGAAAATATTAGCAAATAATTATAATAGTTTACAACTTATTTGCTAAAGTCAGTGACACATGAACAATCACAATGAAAAGTTTTTTTAAAGTATTTAAATATCATAGAGTAAGTAAAGTTGAGGCAAAGGATATAAATATTCAAATCAAAATTGCATGGTTAAATCCGAAGTGAATGTATTTGATAGCAGTGTGGTAAAATGCCCTAAACTATATTTTGAGTGATCCACATCACAAGGTAGTATTCCGAAGTAGGCATTTTTCCTGGAAATATCAACAAAGGTGTTCATACCAGTTGATAATTAGATAATTTTATTCTGATGTATATATATATATATATATATATATATATATATATATATATATATATATATATATATATATACATATGGGATGACTACCATACATACGAGGCATCTCCGAACAGATTCAGAGAATATGTGCCCCCTATAACATCAGGACGGTATTCAAGAGCGAGTCAACACTCAGACGACCCCTGGTACGAGTGAAGCCCCGCATGGAGGAGAACATGACGAAAAACTGCATAAACTCCATCGCATGCAGTTGCAGAAAGGTTTACAACGGTGAAACATGCCGCCCCCTTAAAGTAAGGGTGGAAGAACATCGAAAAGCGTTAACTAAAAGGGAGATGGAAAAATCGAGTATAGCCAACCATGTCTGGATGGAGAGGGGGAACCATCGCCCCCTATAGGATGAACTAAAAATAATGAACAGAGAGACCCACTGGAAAGTGAGAAAACTTAAAGAAACAGCTCATATGCTCGGACATAACAACCTACTGACCAAACCAACCATAGAGCTTAATGCAATTTGGACAACTCTGATAGAGAGAGAAAACCTTGAATAACAACATAGGGTTAACATTAAAAAAAAAGTTTACAGTTACCCAAAAGGTGCTGAGTTCACTCCTGAACGAAGGCAGTAAAAAGTAACATTCAAGACAGAGAATAAGCAACTATGTCCCAGAGCCTAGCTGGAGTCCGAACACGGTCCCCCCGTAATAATAATAAAGGGTTGGGTTCAAAACTCCTATCAAACGATTCCCCAGTTCGATACAAAACACCTGATGAAGGCCGCAGGGCATAAACTGCCGAAACATTGTGACGATAACAACCAAGATGAGGAAGTCAGCCCGACAATCTCAATCAATGAAAACACCTCATCTCAAAAACACAGACAATTACTATATAAATATATAAATATATGTGCATGTGTTATAATATACGTAAGTATATTGACTATTGTCTATCTTTCATCACTACATTGATTTTGTATTTCAGTTTTATTTTTTTCCGTTGGTGTTTAAGATTAACTTTTAGAGAGAAAAAATAACAATGAGAGAATATGTCAAATCTAAAGCCGATTATTTTTGTGTTTCTATGCCGTTCTTTTGTTTACCGTTGTTTACTTAATTTTTTTCATTTCCAATCTTTTTTCCTACTCCAAACAATGAAGAAACATGTCTTCTTGTGATTCTTCTTTGAAAGTGAAATACTGTCTGTACATTTTACGACGTTCTTCAGTATTGTATGTAATTAGGACGAAACACTTGTCTATCTATAACAAATTGTTTGTATTATTTCGATTTTTCACGAAATAAGAATAGTAGAATCTATTCAGAGTTCAGTAAGATCTGTACTTTTACATTTTCGTGAAGAAAAACACCTTAAAATTACAAAAATATTACAATTGTGAGCAGTGATTTCAAAGATTATAAAATAAATTCTGGCGAGTAAGTCACAACATAATGTTCTTACTGCATTCGAAAACAAAATACCCCACAATTGATAAATATGTAAACCAATCGAAACAACTGTAATTAGCAAAAGTAATAACTATTATATTAACAATTTGATCAGGAAATGTAATAATAGTTAAAATTTTCTTTCTAAAATGTAAGTTAAAATTGCTTACTTAAGAAATCTATTGATCCAGAAACCATCTCTATCAGGCTACACCCCACTCTCCCTCTCCCCCTCTCTCTTTATATATATAAATGTATATATATATATATATATATATATATATATATATATATATATATATATATATATATAGGGTTGCCAAATAAAAACGGACCCCAACTCTCTATTTTAGTGTTTTGTCCAAATGAAATGAAACTTTGGCGATAAGTAGTTTATAATAGTCAAAACATATCTCAAAACATTTGGCATTTTTTCTCCGTTCTACAGCATATATGCTAGATGACCTCCATTTAGCTTTTTGTACTTTTTGCGTCACTCTGTATATATATTAGCAATGTCCCGACCTAAAAAATTGACCTTGAAATTGAAAAATGTGAAAAAAAGTGTGCCTCATCCCTTGTAAAGTTTAGTCATGATCGGGTACTGTGGGCTGTAGAACAGTATATATATATATATATATATATATATATATATATATATATATATATATATATATATATATATATATATATATATATATATATAGGCTATAACTTTACATATAGCTTTAATCATGAACAATGGTGTGCACCATCTGTAGATGGGGCATGCTCCTCATGCCATCTATGGTCATGATTTTTCAAGTAGTGTTGGTTGTACGAGTATAGTACACAGAGACACTCGCACTCTACTCTCTCTCCTTCTCTCCCTCCCTCTCTCTCTCTCTCTATATATATATATATATATATAACATATAATATATATATATAACATATATTATATATAACATATATTATAATAAATAATATATGTAACATGTATCGCCCACTGTATTTATTGCATCAGGATTAAACATAAGACTTTTACTTATTATAATATTCATTGGGGCATAATTACTTAAATACAATTCCACGAATACACTCTTACATACAAACACACACGTATCCCTCTCTCGCTCTCTTTTCACACCCACCCACATACACATACATACATATATGTATATATAAATAAATAAATAAATATATATATATATATATATAACTACTTTATTTACTCACATAAAATTAATATACGAAAGTATAGATTTATGCGTAAACTTTTAGTATTTACTTCAAAAGTGCTCAACACGTAGGTAGAGCTAGTTAGTAATTTATAAAATACTAGCGGGGGTACCCGGCGTTGCCCTAGTGTTTGTTTCCGGGACGGGGGGGAAGTTTTAAAAAATGTTATGGTAGGTAAGTAGGAAGGATCAAACCCGGAGTCATGAGTAAAAGTAGGAAAATAAAGTGTGAAAAAAAACAAAAAAAAACATCTGCAACGTTAACAGTTCGGCCACCAAGAAAAGTTCATTCCAGTTGTTTCGGAAAAAAAAAAAACAAAAAAAAAAGACTACGGTAGGTCGGCGCGAACGTGAAAATATAATGTGAATTGTCCAGCACGCTAACCACTACACCACAGAGCACTGCAGCTTAGTTTAGTGATTTTAAATAACTTCACATGGAAGAACTACGAAGCCAAACCGGTGTTCTCTTCTCAACTGTTCCTTGTGAACGATCCCCAAACGGTGTTAAGTGGTGGCAGGGGGAGGAGGACTTTATTAGAGAGAAAATATTTTACCACTTCCATTGATCTTAACCGATTTTGGCCGTGACTTCTCAGCAGAAAAAGTATAGAAATCTAAGATTATCGAGGAATTTGAGAAATAATAAGCCTATAACACACCTCAGATATTGATCTGCCGTTTGTGCATATTATATTTGCATGAAATATCTTGATTTTTAATGCTATTAATGTCAAAATCAGACGGGAAAAATGAGTTCATTTTATTTATATAGTGATGATGATGATGATTATGATGATGATTATATATGGCGATTAAGGTATACTAAATATTCGGCGTTTCATCCACTCTAGGATTCGTCAGGCTTATGTTCGAATTCTGTGATTGTTTCTCGTTTTTATATGGTCCTCTTCTGTTGAGGATTTTAGTTAGCCAATCAGCTTTCTAGTATCCAGCGCAACCCTTCCTATCAGCCAATGGGCATGCATTTTATCGAACAAAGGATCTGTTTTAGAACTAGGTTAGTGGTTTAAGTCAGCCCTTTTCATTTTTTTATATATATAAATATACATATGTGTACACACATATATGCATATATATACACATATATATGCATACATATATGTGTGATCGTTTATGTATATTCATGTTTATTTAATTTATTTATTTTTATTTTCTATTGTTTTTGTTAGTTTTAAAGCTATTTTGTATCGCTATCCTAGAGTAAGTTTTATTTTGTGAACACAGTTATTTGCTATTTTTCTTCTACAGTTTAATAGATTTTGGGGTTCTTTAAAGTACAGGATAGCAAATTTTTCCTGAAGGCATAATTTACATGGGACGTCTAAATGCCTACACGGGGTAGCTTGTCTTATTATTTTCCATTCGACTACCGGCGAATGTCCGCTTTCTTTGAGTTACCAGCATTTATTCGCTAGTGTTATTTTTTATACGGTGTTTTTTATTGTTGAATGTACTTTTGTGGTCATACTATCGGGTTTTGAAATCTAAGGAAGTCATGCCTACGTAATATTTCTTGTTATTCGGTTTTTCTTCCGCAAATATTGTTGCCTGATTAACTACGCTTTTTGTTTAGACATTCATTTTGAACTGGGCAAAGTGTGCGGTGTCTACAGTTGCATTTATCTTGTTCGTTATAAGTATTTATATTCATGTTATGGTTGTTCTTGTCCGGGGTTGGTTTGTTATTATTATTATTGTTATTGTTATTATTATTATTATTATTATTATTATTTTTATTATTATTGTTATTATTATTATTATTATTATTATTATTATTATTATTATTTCTGCTAGTGTTGGTTTTATTTTTGTCATGGTGTCTACTTTTTTATTGTTTATTTTCTTGTTGTTTACGCTGTTTTTATGCACTATTTTGTAATTATGTGCTATTATTATCATCTCTAAATTTTCACAACAACTGTAAGATAACTTTAAGTATTTTTATTGAAGTTTTTGTGTAAGGGCTTGGTTTCGGGAAAGT
Organism: Euprymna scolopes; assembly: GCF_053919585.1. Lineage (NCBI taxonomy): Eukaryota > Metazoa > Mollusca > Cephalopoda > Sepiida > Sepiolidae > Euprymna > Euprymna scolopes. Next base: position 125,967,865 of record NC_136495.1, read on the forward strand.
GTTTTTCGATAAGATCTAGAAATTTCTTGCCAAGTTTTGTTGTTAACATTTGATTGTATGGGTCCGTATAGCAAATTATAGTTATTTTTCTTCTATTTTGAATTTTATTATAGTTGTTGGTGTTTAGTTGCTTATATTTGATATCGATATTTTTGTATCCACTATTTCTTCGGGCTTTTTCGTAGGTATTGGTTGACATTTTAAATGCATTTTCATCGCTTGAGTTATTACTGAGTCTACTTACGATCGAGTTAGGAATGTGTTTTATAATTGACGGTGGGTGATTGGACTTAGGTTTTACGTAAATTGGAGTAGGGTTATCTTTTAAGTATGGTTCATGTGTGTTTTTATCTAAGTTTAACGTGACGTCCAGGAAGTTTTTTTCATGTTAGCTGATATGTCCGCTTTTAGGCCTAATTTTTTCATTTCCTTGTGTATGATTTTTTAAAGTTGGTTTAAAAATATAGAAAACAAAGATAAATGTACGCTAATACATTTTGACATAATAGACTTTTATCCCTGTATATCCGAAGAACTTTTTAACATTGCCCTAGAATTGGCCGAGGCATACACTGATATATCCTCTGAAGAAATCAACATCATTAAAAAATGTAGAACATCTGTTCTAATAAATAACAATAGCCAATGGATGAAAACTAAAATGAAAAATTCGTTTGATTTGGCGCTGGTTGCCAGAGATTCTGCAGAGGCATCAGATCTTGTGGGATTATTAATTCTATATACCCTCACAAGCATATTCGATACTACGGATATCGGCCTATATAGAGATGACGGACTAGCTATAATAAAAAGCTCCAACAAAGTCAAGGGATAAAACTTTAAGAAAATCATACACAGAAAATTCCGTAAACCTTCGTTAGTTAATGAATTCACACTACTACTTTATTGGTCGGATCGATTATGCAATATGTATCTAATAGTTTACACTGCCACCAACCTTATGTAACAGTTAGAAAATTACCATCTGTAAATTCTATATATTAGAAATGCACAACTATTCATAAACCTATTGTACGTGTTCATCTTTTAGCAATAAGACCTCAGACAAGGTCAAACGAGTGTAACCAACGTGATACGTCCTGAACTGTCATGTAATCTTCAAACTCTGTCCCATCGACGAAATGTAGTATCCCGCTGCATGTTCTACAAGTATTGCGAATGCTCAGAGGAAATGCAACCACTTATACCCCCTCGACGTAAACACCCCTGACAACCCCGTCACGCAGAAAAATCCCGCCTCTTCACAATAGAGATCTCTAGATAAAAGAAGCCTTCTACTCCAGTAGTTTCTTCCCCAGAACCGCTAGACTTTGGAATTCCCTTCCGGGTTCCTGCTTCCCCAACTTTACTGACATAGAGAAGTTCAAGTGTAACGTGAACCGATATCTTGCTTCCTAACTCGCCACCTCCCCACCTAGTATACCTGTAGTGCATACCCCTGATAGTAGTCCTCTACATCAAAGTGACAATTTGCCTTGTTTGGGGTGAAAATGTAATTTAAAAAAAGCTGCCTTAAAACATACTGCCCATTTATGAATAAGATAGGTTTTAGCAATGTTTAATGCGTAAATATTGGACATGAATGAGATAAACAAAAGCGAAGTATGTCGTCATTTTATTAATACGAAAATACTATATTCGTACTGATATAACGCACTTTTTTGTGTTCATGTAAATAAGAAAAATAAAATGAACGAATTGTAGTAGAAAAAATTAAATCTAATGTTCAAGAGTTGTGTGGTGTGTTTTGTTCACCATTTCTTAGTGTCACAGTTGGTCGCATTCTTGACAGGTCGGCAGCTCATAAAAAGTCGGATCAGTAGCGTCAGTGATAAAATCGATTGAAAGGTGAATGAAAACAAAAAAGGACAGATAATAAATTCCAAGAGCCATTAAATCAGCCTTGAACAAACAATTCGATAAAATAATAGAAGGTAAAAAAAAGTAAACATCAATAAACATGACAAATAGGCAATGTAGTTCGTTAGAAAAGTATAATTAAATGGCTGTTTCACGAATTGTTGATCTTTTTACTTAGGGTTTATAAATGAGAAATGTATCTACACAGCACAGACATTAATCAGTGAGGGCAGGATACGAGGCAAACGCTTTTTTCTATACTAATCAGATTATTGATAACATTTTTACTAAGTTTTTGGTCATAAAACGGGTATATTTTAGTTTTTTGGCTTGAGAGAAGATAAGGACAGTTGAAACAATATATCCGTATAAGGAGTTACGAGTATACTCCTGGATTAGTTGTAGAGCCAATACTTATGCGTGTAATCTAATGTTAATTTTGAGTTCTTGCTAGACCTACTAGATGTCAATAACCCATACACACGCACACTATATATATATATATATATATATATATATATATATATATATATATATATATATATATATATAATTCATATATATATATATATATATATATATATAACTACTTAATTTCTCACATAAAATTAATATACGAAAGTATAGATTTATGCGTAAACTGTAAGTATTTATTTCCAAAGTTCTCAATACGTAGGTAGAGCTTGTTAGTAAGGTATAAAATGTATATGGCGATTAAGCTACACTGAATATTCCGCGTTTAATCCACTCTAGGATTCTTCAGGCTGAAGAATACTAGAGTGGATGAAACACGGAATATTCAGTGTAGCTTAATCGCCATATACATTTTATAACTTACTATATATATATATATATATATATTATATATATATATATATATATATATATATATATATATATATATATATATGCACATCCTGTACCTACCTTTAGCCAATAAAAAAACAACTATAAATACAATAAGTTCAAAGGTAAAAAAAAACATACAACAACAACAAAAGCCGCTCCTGATCATAATTGGACGCACCGATACAAAACGCTTGAGTGGAATATGGCTGAACAACAACTTTGGGGCGCGATTCTGTACAATATGCCGATGTAAACAAAAAAGACCTCTCGGCGAATCGAAAAGATATCCAGAAAAATCGTGAAAAAGAATAACTCCGTCGTTTTCAATCAGATATGCTTGAATAGTGACTTGCTGCCAATATAGAAACTTACACACACACACACGTATATATATATATATATATATATATATATATATATATATATATATATATATATATAAGCATGACGAATTCTCACGAGGATGAAACGCGGAGGAATATTCTACTATATATATTTTCAAAACTTCTTATATACATTGCTAATAAAAAAATTACAATCAAATTATTTTTAAGGATAGATTTAATACATAAATCTTGGGAAATTAGCTTTTTTGTTTCATAACTTTTAGATTGTTTTATTAGTAACCTATATTCGGAAGAGTTAAACATCTATCCTTAAAAAAGGTTTCTTTTTAAAGATTTTAAAGTGGTCTTTAATTTTTTACCAGCTGTGTATGTAAATATATATATATATATATATATATATATATATATATATATATATATATATATGTATATATATATATATATATATATATATATATATGGAATTCAGGTTTCATTGCCCGTGGGTGCTTTCCAAAAATAATATTCCCTTGTTTTAAATTCCGTCCGACTGGATCAGTTGATTATTATGACTGTGCGTTGGACCTCATGCCCTGAAACTTACATCTCTCTGAATATATTGACACGTTGACACAAAGGAAGCGACACTTATGGGTCTGCGTCAGACGCAGATATGCGTCAGTTAATATCGTATTAAAAATAATAACAGATCAACACTCATTGGAGTCTGTGGAACGTTAATGAAACCAATTAAGATATGAAGTTAAATCTCAGAGTAGAGAAAGTGACGTGACTTACAAATAGCGGACCAGACACTGACCATCTTGACAGCAAAGAAGCTATGAAAATGTCATAAAGAATAACGGTTACAATATAGAAAAATAAATTTTGGAGGCCAAAACGTCACTCTTTTTTTTAAAGTAATACACCCGTTTCGGACATTTTAGTTCTTGATTTAAAAACGGGACGTTGAACTTTTGGGATCGACCCTCGTATATTCATCGACTACAGGATTAATTAAAATGAGAAATGAACCATTTCTTGAATTGTGAATCCAAGTAACTCTCTTGGTATTTAAAAAAAAAAACATGTACATTTTCCCTTCTCAGATTTGGAATAAAATAAATGCTATTTTGTCAATTTTACAAGTATCCTTTCACAATATACGTTGTGTCATTCGCTAGTAACTTTTCAGTGTCTATCTCTATCAAATATTAGACACCGTTTGAATCAATCCAAAATATAGATGAAGCTTGTCGGTCTTCTAATCTGTCTATTATTGCTAATATTAAATAAAAATATTTTACATTGTTTAATGTCAAACACATATATGTTTATAATTAATCGTACGAATTTAATGTTGGTTTAACTTTTTTATACTTTCAGGTCTTCAGTTACTGTTCTCACGAGATTGTGTAAGGTCTCACCTGGAGGAAAAGTGCATTGTCAGGAATCATACGGACCATCGGTTAAAAACTGTTTGCTTTCGAACCTGCGACACAAACGGATGTAACAGTGAAAAACTGAAAGCGAGAGGCAATGCGAATTTCATCAAAGCTTCATCTTTTCTCATATCTATTATGACTTTTTTCAGTATCTTCTTAAAATTTGATCCGTATATCAACGCTTGAAATAGTGACAGCAGCGCTGGCCGTATGGTGTGCAGAACAATCTACGGATACCAATAAGTACATATATTGCTGTTAAGGCATTAATACAAGCAAATCACATCTACAAGAATGTTAGTTTATAAATATTTTTTTTTGTATCAATGTTCGGATTATTTAACAATATACACGATCAGACCAGTAAACGAAATATTTATTTTAAAGTTCAACCATATATGTAAGGCCATTTAATTGAAAATATTCGGATGTTGTAAAACAATTATTTTTTTTATAAAACACGAAAATTTGAATTTCGTTCAATATTGAAAATAATATAACCTTACTTCATGCAAATAAAACGCTTGTGAAAACGCTGCGAAACCAAATGTATAAAAAATGTTAAATTAAAGACAGTAAATACTTGATATATTTCGAATTTATATATATATGCATATATCAGCAAACAGACGATAAGGGAAAAATTAGTTAAAACATGAGTAAAATATTAATAAATAAGGACGCAGAACCGGTGAAACAATAAGAAGCAGTACAGCCAGAAAAGTGGCACCTTAAGAATGGCACCAGTAAAAATGGTTAAAATGAATCAATTAGTAAAAATGTTATTTGACAATGGAAATTGCAACCGATCGAAAAGCGTAGGTTCTCTCTCATTCCTCTAGTGTAAAATAAGGCTACACACCCTCGGCGAAAAAAATATATCAATAGGCAGTACTCTGAGAGAAGTAGGGGCTAGTTTTTTTTATATTGGCTAATCACTGTCAAGAATGCGTTTGAGAGATTGTTTAAGCGAACACGTGTGAACAGTTTTCTAAAAGATAGAAATAAGAATATAACACCGAACTGCTTGTATACCCCCTCTCTTTCATTCATAATAATTTAAACCTAGCTAAGCAAGGAGTCATCAACGCGCGGATTTGACATTTTATGCTTGTTTGTCCTTTCTTTAAATTCGTTGTTTCTGCCTAAAATTGTAATTTTCACCAGTTGCTAAGAAGCCCATCACTAGGTGTATCAGAATTTTTGTTTGTAGGAATTTTGACACCCCTAACACGAAACTGCGAATAAAATATTAAAAAACTCGTAATTTCTCTTTAAAAGGTGGGTTGTTTATTTTCTTTATGGATTATACTTCCAAAATAAACTAATAAAGTTGTTTTAAAAGTAACAGAACTATTTTTTTTTTAAAAACAGTAATGAAATTAATTTTACGAGATCAGTATTTTTCAATTATTAAACTTTAAAAATCTATCAAAATCTTTCTATTGATTCAATGCTTACGATATTTTCAGGGTCAATGTGAAATGTTATGGTTTTTTCGATAAACCTCATATAATATTTTAGACGAACGTTTTTTTTAATTCACGCCCCCCATATCAAGTGTCTATTAAAATGTAAATAATTAATTTACTCACCAAAGTTTTATATATCACAAATTGAAGATAAAAGATCAATAAGTAATATATTCAAATTTAAAAAAAAATTGTGTTTTTTAGAAATTTGCCTGTAAAGTCCGAAGTTTAAACCTTTTTTTTTTTTTAAATACGTTGATTATTTTATTATTTTTTTTAATGAAACATTGGTCCTTGCTTCTTTGATTAAAAATAATTAGGGCTTGAATTACATTTTTCGAGGAGTTATAAGCTTGGAACGACGGGGTGAATTATTCAATATTTTTCACGAAATTTCTGACACACCTAACCCATCAGTATTATTGAATCCAAAAGTATACAGGGCAATTGGGTTTTTACTCATTAAGAAACGATTTTTATAAATAATAACTTCCTTTTTTTAGCATGTTCCGTACTATCCTCCTAAGTACTGAGAGCTCAAATAATAACTAATTTTCTTTCACAACGAAAAGTTTTAATTATAACTTGGGACAGAACATTAAAAAAAATTAAAAAAAGTAATGATAATGTCATAAATAGTGGAACATCAGAAGAGTACCCTAGTTAAAGTTATCAGCAAACGGTGTTTGATAAGATTCTGTCCCTGATACAATCATTCCTTAGTAATATAACTTCTAGCGGAAATTTAAATTCCTTAAGTTGATTCATTTATAAAACCGTTCTATGAATATTCATAATTGATAAGAAAGGGCACTTATCCTTTAGTTCAGCAGATTATTTAGAGAGCTATGCTTAACTTAGAAAGGAAAAATGAATTCAACATAAACACAATTGCTGGAAGAAACCCATACAAGAAATATTACTATAACATTTATTGATAGAATTATTCCCCGTATTTTTATTTGATTTTTTAAAAATTAATTCTTCGTGCCAGTCATATTTTTGTTATTACGTAACGTTCGCTACTCTTAATAGCACAAGCAATTTTATAATTTTTTTAAAAGTATAACATTTTTTAAATAAAAAACTTTTTGCATCGAGAAAATTTAAAGCAGAAATTGGCAGTGATTAAATCATTAGATTGATGTTCCATTTTAAGGACTTGATAAAATGTGTTGAATTTACCTAAATATGGAAACGGCAAACTTTTATTGACGTTTCTTTTAAGAGTGTTATAAAATAGTATTTATTATTAAATAATTATTAACTAAATGTTACAGATTTTTCAATCCTCTACAGAATTTGAAAGTAACTTAACGGAAATTGTCGAAACGTTAACTAATAGACTGACCCGTATTTAAAAACTGGGTGTTTGAAGCTAAATTTGCATTTCAAAAACGGCCCTAAGTTTTTACCTAGTAATGTACTTTTGCGATATTAAAAGGATCATGTTTTACCGGTAGCAGTTTTACCGAATAACGATGAGAAATACGGGGACATATAGAAAAAAGTACAATATTTTTTTCTGAAAACTGCAATGTAAATTATTTATGTATTAATATATATGTATATATATATATATAAATATATATATATATATACATATATACATATATAAAATGCATATATATATATTAAGTGATTGATAATTTATGAGTAAAATTAAAAATTAAAAATCAGTTTCAGAGGGAAGAACAAAGAAAATCAATAAATTGTACGATCGTATGGAAACGATGTTCTTATTGTCATAAGCATTGTGTCTTGGACAATAATTTTACCATATAGTTTTTTGAAACAAAGTCTCCTCATCAGAAAACATATTGGGTGGTTTTATCTTCTAAAGACACCAAAATAAACCTAACATTTTTTAAGTAATGCCAATTTTATCTGGACAATATTTGTTGGTGTTGATAAACAAAGTAAGGTAAAATAAAAATAAATTAAGATAAAATCTGGTTGAAGGGGAGGGTTCAGAGAATCTAATTTTTTAATATTTTTAACAAAAATATAACTACCTTCTAATAGTTATATTTTTGTTAAAAATATTAAAAATATTAAAAATTTAGACTCTCTTAACCCTACCCTTCAACCAGATTTTATCTTATTTTATTTATTTAGGCGAACTACCTTTTAATAATTCGCGTTCTAAAAGTCGTACGCATCATCGTTAATGTATTCATTTCGATGGGAAATGTAGTTTATGAATGCTTCAAAATGTTGATATAAAACTTTCAAAGCAGACGATTAATTGGAACGGTGAATACATTCATAAGAAATTTGACATGGAAAGCTGACCAATTCGATAACCATCAAAATGAAGCCAATGCCCCAATGCATTTTGAACCTTAAGGAATTGAAAATGCCAACGTCAGAGAAGATGCACCTCAAAGAAAAGCGGTCAAATACTACAAACTAAAAACTTATGAAAACCACAAAAGAACAAGTACAATGAAAAAATTGAAAATGATTTGCCTAACATGTTTACAAATATTAAATTCAAAAATAACAAAAATTATTCCACACCAACCCTTAAAAAGATAAATACATTTTCGAAATCAATTTCATAAACGCCGCAAAAAAGCTGATAGTCCCGGCAGATAAAAGAAGAAATCTGTATACCATGGGTTATATTTAATATAAAATTCTAATATATAATAATAAAAACTATAAAACAACAAATAAGTCAGCATTAAATAGAATAAATGAGGAAGCAAAAAATATTTTAACTACACTCAAAATAGATTGTTATACCGGCCTTTCTTAAACAGAGGAATTTACACCGATTAGCACGATAAATAGCGCTAGTAATACCAACACCGGTGAGAGAGATGCGACTGCACTTCAACTGCTAGCGGAGTCCCCAGCACATATACACGCTTTTCTATCTTTGTACATTATTGTTAATACACTTGTTCCTTAACCGAAACTCGACTTGATTGTTCTTATTTTCACTGTTGTTCCACGACACAACAGATTGGGGACAATGAATCGCAACGAACATCACTGCAGAGAATCAGGAAATGTGGTTTGAATAAAGATTCGTAAAATCTTTATGGCAGACCACCTTCTTCATTTCCACAGATATTTGGATACGCAAGGATTAACAGCGAATTAATTACTACAATAGTAATAGAGCGAATGGAAAAAACTTGCTACCAAAATCTACAGTTGGAAACGCGAATGTTGTCAATTATTTAATAATTGAACACACTTACCAAGTGTTTTAGAAAAGGAAAAATGATGCATTTTTCTTCACTAGAAGTCATTTTTCCTAGGGTAAGAATCTTCTTCTGCAAAGTTAAATGCCTAAAACCGATTAGCAAATACCGTGCAAGCTTATCGTTATATCGCTAACATCTGGGATTAGAAAAAAACACGCTTGTCTTCGTCAACAGAAAAAGAGACAGACCGTGAAAAATAATTATTCGCGTACGTCATTTGTGCTTAGCAAACATGTAAATAATCAAACCATGTTTGCAAAAGACAATAGAGGTTAAAAAAAACTTAAAAGGTTTCCATACAAATTCGTCGGATATTTAAAGCGACGCATTTTGTTTTTTCTACATAAAAAAGCTTGCAAATAAAAAAAAAATGTTAAACAACTGTTATTTGGCTGAATTGTTTCTAGTAAGACTAAAAATATAGTGTTCAACAAATTAAGTTACAAAAGGACTGCTAACCTGTTGTTCTTCAAACAAAAGAATTGGGAAAGAAAACTTGGTGGATTTTTTTTTACTAAGGAATATTTCTTTAATACAAGCGTAAAGTGTAAACTGAATTCGTATGATGGATGTGAAATTACAAGGTTCACTATTGGAATTGTTCAAATTCCAGACAGAGCAAAATATCGCGTTGCAAAACCAGCAAGTTACACAACAAGTGGAAAGAGAAGAGAAATTTAAACAAACATTTGAAGAAAAATGCTTCAACAATAGAAACGTTTCCAGGAAATAGTGATGAAAACACGGTGTCACTTTCGTCCAGTGTTATAGATGATATGATGATATTTTTAGATCGGATTGTAGTACCTCGTCAGGCGCGAAAAAAGTTAGGCTTTTGCTAAGGAAATTGGGAACAGCCGGTCATAGAAAGTCAGTGAATGTTATTCTCCCAAAAAAGACCAGTGAGTTGAACTTCCAAGAAACCGTTACGCTACGTACAAAACTGTTTTCTGCAAAAAACGTCTCTGTCCATAGGCGATATAAATGTATGGATGTTACTAGAAGAGAGTGCGACGACTACACTACCTATGCAAGTATATTGAACAAGCATTGCGGGGATTTAAAACTGGAGGAATTATCATCAGATAATTTTAAATGAATATTATTTTTGGAACGGCTGGGCTTAAATAAAGACGCTGGAATAAGGCGTCGTGTTTTAAGTAAACTCGAAAACGAACCGAATTTAAAACTAAAACCCTTAGCGGAGGATTGTGAACGGTTTATTGCGTTGAAACAAGACAGTCGTGACATAAAGGAAAGTGGAGTCTCGTATATTAAAAAAGATTCATCAAAAAACAAGTCGACCTCGCAAAATAACCAGAGAACGAAACAGGGAAAAGATCCACCTGGACTATGTTGGGTGTGTGGAAATAAACATTGGTACAATGAGTGTCCCTACAAATTAAAACAATGTGACAACTGCCACCAGAAAGGGAATAAAACAACTGCCACCAGAAAGGGAATAAAGCATCGCATTGTAGAAAAAAAAACTTACGAAATTGAACCTGAGGAACAACATATCTGGAAATATGTACAGGACAACATATTTAAAAAGAAAGTAAGGCTACAGCAGTATAGTGGGTGTGACGTTTCCCTTATTAATGTAAAGACATGGAAGAGGCTGTGGAGGCCCACATTGATTAAATCACATATATCGGTGAGAAGCGACAATGGCGAAAAAATTACCTTCGAAGGAGAATCATTGACTAATATTTTTCCAGAACAGGGCCGAAAAAGCAAGAATTTTTGTCATGCGAAAATCAAACAACCGCTTTGGAACTGATCTGTTTGAAAAGTTTAGATTATGGGATATGCCTTAAAGTTCATTTTGCCAAAAGTTGAGGATTCGAATATGGAAGCAAAAAAAAAAAAATAAGAGGGAGTTAAAAGAGAATTTCCCAGGCGTATGCTCAGGCGGTTAGGAAAGGTGTACAAACACGGTAGCAAAATTTGACGTAAAAGTAAATGAACAAATAGTGTTCAGACAGGAAAGAAATCTTCCATACAGCGCTATAGAACAGATAGAGGATGAATATGAAAGACCCGAAAACATGGGTGTCATCGGAAAAAAATGATCACAGTGAGTGGGCTACACCAACGCTTTACATCAAAAAGAAGACTAAGGTGATTCGGGATTGCACCGACTTCGCGACAGGCATAAACAGGGCATTACAAGATCACCTCTTTTGATCCCTTAAGAGATATTTGCTAAACTGAGTGGAGGGAAATATTTTTTTTCTAAAATCGACCTCAGTGACGCGTACATACAAGTTCGAGTCGATGAGGAGTGTTCAAAGCTGCTATGTCTTAATACCAATGAGGATTGTTCAAGTTTAACAGACTTCCTTTTGGGGTCGAAGTCGTCCCTGCAAATTATGCACATTATGTTAAATGGGTTGGATTTCGCAGTAGGGTACCTGGACGATGTGTTAATGAAAAGCGATAGCAAAGAACAAAAAAGGCTCATGTAAAACAAGTATTCAAAAGGATCCAGTATTATTGATTTAAAGCAGAACTTGAAAAATTTACATTTTTCATGGAGAAAATAAAATACTTGGGGTAAATCATCGATAAGCATGGAAGAAGGCCGGATCCAGACAGATCGACTGCAATAAAGGATATACCTGCTCCAGAAAATATTGCGTTTTTACAAAGTGTTTTAGTTTTGGCAAATTACTACGATGTGTTTGTGCCAAATATGCATAAACTAAGGTCGACTTAAAATGAACTGTTAAAGAAAGATCAAAAATGGGTCTGGACGCAAGAGTGCGAAGAAGCATCTCGGGAAATTAAATAGACTTTAACGGCTGACTTGTTTCTGGCAAATTATAATTCCAGGCGTGAAATTATAGTTGAAAGCGATGCCGGCTCCTATGGAGTAGGCACATGCATTTTACATAAAATGCATGATGGAAAAGTGAAACCCATAGCACATTCATCCCGATCATTTTTGCCAGCCGAAAAGAACTACTCACAAATTGAAAAAGAGGCGATAACCATTATATTTGCGGTGAAGAAATGTCATCGTTTCCTGCACGGAAGGCAATGTCTGTTACAAACAGGCCACAAAGCATTATTAGTGATTTTCGGGTAAGAAAGAGAATATCACAACATGCGGCGAATAGACTCCAAAGATGAGGTACCATACTTCTAGATTACAGTTTTCAAATGGAGTATGTGCTACCTCACATATTTGGTCATGCAGACGGGTTATCGACTTTATACCTAAGCAGACAGAACCAGTGGAGAATATGGTAATGACAGCCATTCAAGCGGAAGTTGAAGTAAAAAATACGTTATGTGACACAATAAGAGACCTTCCAGTAACGCTTGATGAGATAAGAGTAAGGCAGAGGTTGACGAATTTATTATACGTACGAAAGAAAGGATCAATAATAACGAACTGGACGAAGAAAGTTATTAAATTTGCGATAACGTCCTGTTATATAGCGACAAGGTCGTAATTCCTGCGACATTAAAGAAAAGACTCCTCAGGGAATTCCATGTAGGACATCCAGACATATCAAGAAATTAAAGCCTTATGATTATCTTTCGTTTATTGGCCAAACATGGAAAAGGATATAGAAGGAAATATCAGGGCGTGTAGAGGATGCGTATTAGCTATGAATCTGAATTCGAATCGTGGGCAAAACCGAACCGACCTTGGTGTCGGATTCATTTAGATTTTGCTGGACGGTTAGATGGGTTCTACTATCTAATTGTTGTAGACATCCTATCTAAATGACTGGAAGTAATAAAATGCAAGAATACCACATCCGAGGCAACTATTAATTTCCTGTATGAACTAATCACTGGGTTTGGAGTAGTAGACTGCATTGTTACAGACAATGGAACGCAATTTTCGTCTACCGAATTTAAACATTTTTGCGAAGGTCATCTAATCGAGCATATGACCATTCCGCCGTACAACCCAAGAAGTAATGGACAAGCAGAGAAATTCGTGGACACATTCAAGAGAACTCTGAAAAAAGCTAGTGGGTCGCCGATGGATAAGGCAATCCAACAGTTTTTGCAAGTCTTCAGAGTCACTTTGAATGCAATCCTCGAAATATCCGCTGAGGTTATGTTCGAACGCAAGGTATGATCGATATTTCACCAATTGTTACCAAACCAGGATAAGCCAAACCTAAAAATTACGATAACAAATTTGCAAAACAGTCTTCTACAAGATTCACAAAAATAATAATAATTTCTGGAAGTCCGGCATTGTTGAGAAACAAATAGGCAACCTGGTCTACATGATTAAGGGTCCAGACTTCATGCACATACGTCACATTTACCAAATTCGGGAAAAATACTCGAACAGTGAGATGACCAGACCGCCCGAGGAGGACATCATAGACACAGTGTTTGATACGTTTCAGGTGTCCATACCAGAGACAGCTCCGGAGAACAGAAGATCAAACAGAAAACGGAAATCAACATAATTGATTATGGTGAATCCAAAACAAAACCGCAATTAATCCCAGAGTAATTCCAACAGTTGGGAGAGAGATGCGACTGCTCTTCAACTGCTAGACTGCATTATTGTTAACAGAACTTTGATTTGATTGTTGTTATGGTCACTGTGGTTCTACGACACAACATATATAAATATATGAAAATAAAAGTACCGGCCACCCCGAGGATCACAAACAGGACTTTAATATAAACCCTACAATTAGACTAATCTTCCCCTCAAAATCAGATATAGGGTTAGTTAATAAAAATAGCCCAGATAGACTTATCCCTGAAATAAAACCCCTCATAAAATACCCACTATTGCAATCTTCCACCCAGGTAATTGTTTGGTTTCGAACATTCAAAATAAAAATAATCTTAAATTTCTTTCTTTTGACATTGAATCCTATTACCAATCGATATCCACAATCCTGTTAAATAAGTCCCTCTTAATGGCACGAATTACTGATATAACACCAGACGAAATTAAAATAATACTCTTAGCTAGAAATTCTTTAATAACCTTTGACAACAAATATTGGACTAGAAACAATAGCCATGACCATTTTAACATTTTAATGATTTCGACAGACTTAACTCAGGTCACTGATCTGGTAGGCCTTTTTTTATTTTAGATGAAATTCATAATATACTCCATAAACAATTCAAATTGGAGGGGGATCTATAAAGAGATTATGCACTTTTTGTAACAAACTCTAGAAAAAAGCATTACGAAAAAGCAATTAAATTCTTGCATAAGTTCTTTAAAAATTATGGACTTACTATAAAGATCGGCCCTAATAAAAAAACAGTTAATTTCTTAGACGTAACCTTAAATCTTCAAAACTCTACTTTTTAACACTATCATAAACCAATCCAATCTGTACTATATGTCAATAATGAATCTAACCACGCTAAGTAAAAATTGAAATAAAGTCTCCAATGTCTCCTTAAGGATTGCTAAACTATCCTCTAACAAATCTGTATTTAACAAGAAAACCAAAAATGACAATGAAACCCTTAAAAACTCAGGATACAAATCACAAATCAAATACCTAAATAAAAACGATGAACACACCAACTGCATTGAAAATTATAATAATTGCCATAAACCTACAAAAACATAATAACCAACAATATGACCATCTCATCCCGCATACGAATGGCAAAAAACAATAAAAATTCAATACAAAACCAAATTAAACCGCAAGCATTAACCACTAACAAATAAACCAGAAACAAAAAATCCGAAAGCGTAAAATCCTATAGTTCAACCCTCCATATTCTAAAAATCTGTAAACACACATAGCCAGAAAATTCCTTAAAATATTAGATAAAAACTTTAAGGTCCCTCATAGATACAACAAAATATTTAATAAGGACACGGTCAAAGTGTCTTATTCAACTATGCGAAACCTTCATAGAAAACAATAAGTTTTAACAATAACAAAATTAATAAGATACAAAATCAAATATAGAGACTATACCAGTATAACTGTAGAAGAAGAAATAAATGTCCTCTAGCTGCGGGATGAAAATGTGATTTATAGCTGCACAGTGGAATATTCGCAAAATACAACTTATGTTAATAGCAGCCATACACATCCCTTTTCACAACCGAAGTCTTCAACACAATTAGTCAATAAGAACACCCCATTAAGCAATATACAAATCAAATACAACCAAACCTATTACCTACCAATACCACTCTTAGTCTAACTGACAACAAACATATTAAACAAAATGTAATCTACTTCGGTTCCATATCTGGACTTATTAAGCGTAGAATTTCAACGCATAAGCACTCTTTTTAAAATCCTTCCTGGAGAAACAGGCTGCTTTATCTAAACATATATGACGTTTCACTGATAGAAATATCCCCTTCAATTAAAAATGGGGAACATATAAAGCATATATGCCGGGGGGAAGATTCTGCAAATTTGTAGATATGAAACCCTTAAGATTTTCAAATATAATACAAATAAAACCTTTCTCTTGAATTTAAAAGATGAATTTTTTTCCGGATGCATCGATAAACATTGGCTTAGATTCGACAAATTAAAGCCACCATAAATCATAAAATTAGCTGATGACTAATCGATCTGAAAATTTATAATTAACATATTAACTATTATTATTATTATTATTATTATTATTATTATTATTATTATTATTATTATTATTATTATTATCTGATATTTTCCATTTTTTCTATTTTATTTAATATCTATTTCACTTTGAATTTATATGTTACTATTTTATTAATGTATGTACTATAAATATTATTATTTCTAATTTATAAAAATATTATTTTTATTTAATCGATTTCAATAGGATTCATTTATTATAGACAAACTACACTACTAATTAATAAGTGGTTATCTCCCTTTTAAAAGTGAACACTTTATTTTTCTTTTTGAATAAAATTATCTCCCTTTGTAATTTAAATATTTCAGCTGATTTTAAATTTAACGTCAATGACGTCCTACACTGTTATTGTTCCATTGTTGTCTCCTTTTAAAGTGTGTATATAAAGCATTCATAAACTGAATTTACCATCAAACTGAATGCATTGACGATTATACCTTCGATTTTAGAAGGCGAACCATTAAAAGGTATCCGTATTTCTGCTAAAATATTAAAAATTTAGATTTTCTTAACTCTACCATTCCACCAGGTTTTATCTTATTTTATTTTTTCTTCCATATCAACATCAAAAAAGTTAATATTTTCCTTTTTATTTTAAATATTTTCCTAATACATACGCCTTACTTTAAAAATGCTAGGTTTATTTTTGGGTTCTTTAGAAAAAAAAAAACACACCCGATATTTTTCTGATCAGGGACTTTGTTTCCAAAAACTATAGAATAAAATTATTGTTCAAGACCCAATGTCTATCACAATAAAACATCGTTTCCGAAACGATCGTACAATTTATTGATTTTGTTTTTTCTTCCCTATGAAACCGATTTTTAATTTTTAATTATAAATTATCAATCATCTAACTTAATATAAAAATAGCTCAAGAAGGATATATATATATTATATATATATATATATATATATATATATATATATATATATATATATATATATATATATATATATGCCTATCGAGCGTATGATATATCGTTATTACAACGAGCACTGTTTTTTCGTTTGTTTTAATTGTATTAATGAATGTACTAATACATTAAAATGTACTCTGCTCTTTAGACTATTGTTCTAATCCTTTAAGTACATATATATATATATATATATATATATATATATATATATAGAGAGAGAGAGAGAGAGAGAGAGAAAGAGAGAGAGAGAAAATAAAAAGGAACAAACCGTATTATGTGTTCATCAACGTTTCGTCTTTATTTCGAGACTTCCTCTGGATGAAATAAAGACGAAACCTTGATGAACTCATAATACGGTTTGTTCCTTTTTATTTTCTCTATTTTGTCGGAATACTATTTCCATCATTTTCATCATATATATATATATATATATATATATATATATGCATATATATATATATATATATATATATATATATATATATATATATATATATATACAGGGTGACCAAAAGACAAAAACAAAAGCTAAATGGAGGGCATCTAGAACATATTCTGTAAGACGGATAAAAAAGGCCAAATATCCTAGTGTTTTGATGTGATTTTTTGCTAAGTGATGTTTTGTTATGACCAAAGTTTCATTTAATTTGGATAAAACATTAAGAAACAGGGCCTAATTTGAGTATGGGCCCGTTTTTTGGGGTCACCTTGTATATGCATATAGAAATATATGTTTTTATATGTATGTATGGGAAAGTTAAAACAGTGATTAAAATTCGGAAGAATGCACTAGTAAATACACTGAATAATAGAAAAATATTTAACATAATGTTGACATATGTGTTAAATATGCATTAATTTAATTTGTTCACAAACATGATGTATGTTTGAAAGATTATGAGGAAAAGTATTTCATATATATATATATATATATATATATATATACACACAAATATATATGCATATGCATACATATGAAAACGTTCTGATAGATACAGAGAGGCGTGTGTTAGTTATATATATATATATATATATATATATATATGTGTGTGTGTGTGTATATATATAAATATGTATACACCAATACAGACCCACACACACACACGCACACACACATATATATGCATATATATTAGAATAGGATATCATATATAATTATTGACCCATTTGTTTTTAACATGAATGTGGGCGAACAAACTTATATATATATATATATATTTATTTATTTTTTTGTATATATACATAATTATATGTAGATAAATATATATATATATATATTTATATATGTGAATGTCTGTTTGTGTCTACGAACATATTAAAAATAGATGTGTCATTAATAATAATTATGCCATATATCGTAGGTAAGGCTTGCATATTATGAGCAAGGATAGTACTAGACTTAAGTAAAAAAGTAAATGACCTTGCCTCATTTGATCACAAGCAAAATGAGTATATTTATATGGTACATGTACTGTTTGTTTATCCGGCTATGTAGAGACGTTTGTGTTTTTGTGTAGGTGTCATTCTACTCCGAGATATAAACTTTTCAGTTTTACCCTTTTATATATATATATATATATATATATATATATATATATATATATATATATATATATATATATGCGTACGTACGTGCATATATATCTGTATATATATATATATGAATGTGTGTATGTATGTATGTGTGTATGTATGTATATAAAAGATGTGTGCGTTGTGGGTGATTATAAGTTCCTTTATGTGCGCGCATACCCTCCGGTATCAGAAACAAAAACCTCCATATTTTAAAATGTTTGTGAAATGAAATAATCAACCATTGCTGGAAGACGAACTTACAAGTTCTGTTTTTTTAGAAATCATTCTTATTTAAATATGCATATTTAATGAGAAGAACAGACTGGAATTCTACTGTGATGTTTGTGTAACGTACAACTGCATTTTAAGCAAGACTTCGAAATTGCCCCTCTGTGAAATAAATAAGGCTACACACTTACGAGTAAATATATGTGTATATAGATCGTAATATTTTTACTCTGTTAGTAATATTTACTCTGATGCGATCTCATAAATCATTAATTACAATTGATACTTTTGCAATTATTCAGGATATCGTAAGGACACGTGTTATTTTTACCTCGGATATTTTTAAATCAAATAAACTACTTCCATTGATTAATTGAGACGAGAATTTACTCTTAAACTGACGCGATCTAAAGAATACAGAGGAAGATTTCCTTCGGAAAAACTCGTTTCACAAATTAAGAAAGTTCGTTTTACAAAATGCTTTTTCGTATATAATAGATCGCAATAGAACCCTGCAAAACACATATATTCTTTTTTATTAATAAGATATTTATGGTAGTAATGAATACGCATGGACAGTTAAAAATGTTTAGCTATGTTAAACGTATATAAATATTTAGCATATATGATATATCTCGAAAAACTGATTAGACAACTACTGTAAATTTGTATTTTTATGCTTACGTTTGTTATGCAAGACAAACGGGCATGTCTAGTTCATATTTACATTTAGTCTATTCTAGATTATGTATATAGATATTGGGCACAACGTTATCTAAACTCATTTTACAAAAAGTAATACTTCCTTGGCTAATACCAAACGTTGGAGAACATTATAGAAATGGCGTCTGTTTCGTAATCTATCACACAGAATATAAAAATCATATAAAGCCTAAATTTTTACACGGGTTCCGTCTTTTGTACTTTCTAGCAGCAGACTTCTTTACTGCATATTTATTACAGATTACTACTCTGTTAAAAATAAATCGCGTATTCAATTAATGTATTCCAGTAAACACATGCAGTCAGAAAATATTGTGAACACAAGCACATTCCTTGATTTGGAAGTTCAACAGAGTTACATTTATTGGCTTACGCCTATTTAGTGTTCTTTAAAGCTGAAATTAGCATAAACTTGAAATGATTAACAATTAAAAATAGTCTGCTTATTTTCACAATACTATCGTTAGATTCGGATTTACAAAAAATATGTCATTACTTATTTCCAAAAC
The DNA here is from genome assembly GCF_053919585.1 of Euprymna scolopes. Lineage (NCBI taxonomy): Eukaryota > Metazoa > Mollusca > Cephalopoda > Sepiida > Sepiolidae > Euprymna > Euprymna scolopes. Next base: position 125,987,623 of record NC_136495.1, read on the forward strand.
GTATAGTTATTCAATCTACTACTAATCAATTAATAGATAGCATGGATTACAGTGTTATGAACACGCGCTATTTGGCTATTGATATAATTTCTTGTTTTTACTTGCCAACAGAAAATGCATCCATTCCTATGTCCTTCCTTCTCAAAGGATGCCTGCTTGAATTACATAATTATTCTTGCTTATTATTCTTAATATTCCCGCATAAAAATAAAATTTAACAATAAACAATATATATATAATGACAAACAATAATATCTAACATTGGAAATAAACATAATCAGTGATTGACGTTTAGAATATGTGTCTATACAACTATTCGAATCAATTATTGGGCATGAGTAAAAAAAAATGATAAATACATTACTGACCTAGAAAAATAACATTCAAGGAAAGGACTGCCAAAAATATAAAATGACAACATTAATATTATAATCAACCAATTACTTTTATTTGTTTCCAATGAAGAGTTCAAGTGGAATACCAATAATAATGCGTATTGTACTCGCTATATGTTTCGAATGCAACATCACCTACACTCAAAACTAAATTCAATAAATATAATATATTTTAATATTTTGTTTTTTTTTATTTTATTATATTATTGCTATTTATCTTCTTTCTAAAACCGCATGATTCGTATTATTGTCGAGGTGATGATATACTTTTACATTTTTGATGAATGTGTAAAAGTAGATGAGAAATTTTATTCATAACCAAATAAAAGAAAACTAGTGAGTATTGTAAAAGTAAATTGTGAGACAGGTAAGTTTGAAAAATATGTAGTTTTTTTTTTAGTTTTAAATGTCTTCTCACATCAGCGTCAATCCGTTAAATATTCTCTCTTCTTATTTGCTTGTTGGTTTTCGCCTTTTATCGAATACGTTTTTTGTTTCAGCACTAACATTTATAAAATAATCAACATTTGGCTCTAACTACCGTGTTTCGCTCTTGGAACACTTCTCCGTCATATTTAGATAACTGCAGTTTATTGTATAAATTATCTTTGTTGATACAACTGTTTCTTTGAGAATATGTTTTGAAATAAACGCTAGATTCTTGGCCGCCACAAAATATATACTAATTCTCAGCAGAAAAGCCGCATGATGTGTATAGGTTGTCAAAATGCAAGGTAATTTTTTTTTATATCATGTTGATGAGATTTGATTAAATAACATTTCTTTACCGTATATATTTCATTAAGCATTTACGGGGAAATATGACATAAAACCAAAACAATATGCCCGCTAGAATCGTTAAGTCAAAACCCGTTGACAGCTAAGGTGGAATAGATGTTCACTCAGCACGATTTATTCGAAGAATCCCACAAAAATATGGAATATATCAATGGTAAACACTGTCCTAGTAATATGTTATGAGTAGGGATGTGACAACAGCATATTGTTTTCATTCTTTTGACTCTCAAGTAACTATCCAACACAGTAAAGCACAGCCAATCAACCGAAACCACATCAGTCAATATAAACACATATAAGATATTAACGGATATATACACATGAGTCAAAACAATGAAAAACAGGCTGTTGTCACAGACCTAGTTATACGTCTTACTTGTAGTATTATCCAATAATATAAATATGTTGTAATAAAATATATAAAATTGCGATCACATATTGAGCTGTATTTTTTACGTGTTACCACGACTGTGGACTGTGAGGCAACACCGTGATGATTGGTAACGACCCCGAAGAATTTACAGCAATGAGTTATTTAATCAAGCGGCTTTACGTGAAGTGGTTTATATTTGATTTGAAAGTGACCGACTAAATATAGCTTTTTCTTATTGTGTTCCACATATGAACAGGTTTCTAATAGAATATTTGCTTGTGGAAGTTATATTTTATGTTATCTTGATAGTATATATATATATATATATATATATATATATATATATATATATATATATATATATATATATATATATATATATATATATATATTGGAGAGATGGAAAAGACAGAGAGGGTTAAAATGATAGATCTGCATATATAGATATAGAGAAAAAAAGAGACAGATCGAGAGTGAAAGATGTAGAATAACACCATTGACACCAATTATAGAGATGGCATATTTTGTGAATGTTCATAATTAAAGCTCAGTCGATCACCTCTTAAAATAATTATGAAATATAAACAGATTAGTAACGCACATTAAATAAAGTAAAGAGCATCATGTTCTAGATTTCTAAGTCACTACAGTACTTCATCAATGCAGGGGTATTCCCGAGCAGCACCCCCAGATGTAACAATACTACTTAATTGTAGGATGCATATGGCACTTATGCAGATAGAAAAGTAAATTGATTTAATCAGAATAAGTTACCTTGCAAAGCAATTTTAATATAACATATAATTATTCCAAATTAAAATTTAATCCGTTTTCCATCACTATTTATCTTACTTTTTTACTTATATTTATTATTGGAGTGGATTTAGTCTACCAGGTATAACTAGTTATGATGTATAACTGCTAGAGCTGAGATTTATTATTAAAAATAATGGGCGAGTTTCCTCATGCTTCCTCTTTCTTTATAAATTAGTTTGTAAGATAAATAGCAGAAAATGTTCAAGAGTAACTCTGTTTCACTTGTCTGATTTCCGGCTAACTACACTATCGTCGTCCTTAAGTCCAAGGTAAACACATTTATTTGAACCGTATTCGTAAATAATCTATTCATACAAAACGTTCACCGCAAACAATTACTAGACTACTCTCTCAATGACTACAATACACAGGTTACCCTTTCTCCTCGAGTTGTCTCCGTCCTTTATATAGGGTAACCCTTTGTAAAAATAGCAAAGTTCACTATCTCAAGTATTATAATGGCAGTAATATTTGACAGAAAAAAGGATCCTAAGTATAAGAGAATGTAATATTGCTATTTACTTGCCGTGCAACGAGTGAGCAGTTATAAACAAAGTTAGTTTACAATGCCTGGAGAATCACTGTTCCAAAAATTATCAATCTAGAAGAAATTATCTTTTACAGACCCAGCGTATATAAATTGAGAGTCGTAGTAAAACACATACTAGACTTTGCCTCCGGAGAAAGTCCAAGAAACTACTTGTAAAATGTTTCTGCCTTGGTGGGATGATGTATCGAAAAAGCGAAATAAGTTAGACAGTAAAAGTCAGCGACCTAGTGAATATAAACCTGTCAGCTTCAGACGTTTAACAAAAAAACTAACCCTTTCTCAAATACAGAACGAAGCGCCTTGATGGTTTAACTTCTAGAACTGCACAAGCTCAGATACATACAGGGTTGAACGATAGATTTGTCGCTCTAAATAAAACTTCACTACAGCTGTATTTAAAAAAAAAATGTGAGTTTGCATGTTTTGCCCCTCACTTGAAACTATAGCAAAGAGCATAATAGTGGCAGGAAATTTGGTGTTCATCACTGAGTACATTCCTAATATCTTTGTCAATCCAGCGGTGCATTTTGAGGGTGCTGGCAATCGACATGTGTTCATTACTTTGATCCGTAGACAGCATCAGTGGTACAGCGGCGCATCTCCAATATCCATTGTTGAACATTATGTCACTTTTAGACATGATGGAACGCTCCTAACGCTTTTGGAATTTGTACAAATCTGGCCAACTAGTAAAATGTCTGGAAAAAAAACAAAAAAAAAACGGTTTTATCAGACAGAAAATTGAATTACGCCGTCTTTGCTCATGCGACAATTCTATCGTCCCACCCCGTAAGTCGAACATGAAAAAGGCATATCCAAGAAAGCCTTTATGTTTTCAGATTTGCTTCCGACAGAAAAATTCAGAGAACTAAAAGTAAACAATATTATTGCGAAAAGGAGGATCATAGTTTATGGTACCATGAAAAACTAGTAAATGTAAGTGAATATAAAAGAAAATCCTTTATATATTTAAGTAACGCGACAAGATGTTCAAATCAGAATACTTTAATAGATATAATCCTAAAAATGTATGTGACAGCAAAATATTTTCGGGAAACATTATTATAACAGACAGAAGATCAGTATTAAGAAGTTTCAACTTGCTTCAGCACAACAGCATTGCAAACACGGTATTGAAAACCGCCTTTATCTTTTACTAGTATGGGTCCCGGCGTTTCCCGGGTATTTGGAGGTGTATGTAGAGCAGTAAAAAAAGCGGTCAATATTTTTTCAGTTTGATCTCTATTATGAACCCTAAAAATTTACTGTTTTGGGCTCAAATCAACTATGTCTAAGAAACCTATATCTAAAATTTCAAGTGTTTAGACCGAAAATTGTCGGAGGACTTTGGTACAGTTCTCAAAGGTCAAATTGTTGTACTTTGATCCCTTAATCGCCAAATTTCTGGCCAAAACCGATCACATCGATTTCCCCAAATCTCAGTACCCTCTATATCAAATATCGAGACTTAAAATTGACCAAGGTCATTGCGTAGAGAAATGTACCAAATAGACACACAGACAGACAAACAAATATACAGATACACAAATACGTTCACTTTTATAGATATATATAGATTATACGAAAATTGTTTTTAAAGTAAAATAATATTTTTCATTAATGTGTAAATCCATGAACGATGGCTGTGTATGGGTGTCTGAATAGCTTTTTGCCTTATCCTTATCGTTCCTAAAGTAACGACTCGTATTTTGGAACACAAACATTTAAAGATTTAAAGAGAACGTGGCGTTACAATGAAAATGAGCTGCTTTTGTGCACTAACACACACACACACACACACACACACACACATATATATATATATATTTATATATATATATTTTATATTCTTACCACAATTAATGATGTTTTCTCAGGTATTCAGTAACGTATTTCTTCTGGCGCATAACCATGACCGGGATTGCTTTATATGAGTCTTGCAAAGTCAATACCTGCAAAGTAATGAAATGAGAGATGAAACAGTTCATGAATGCATATGAACAGTCATCATAATAATGCCATTTTCAATCTTCTTCGAGTCATTTGGACGGGAGAAAATATGAATAAATTTTTCAACGCCCCTCGTTTCTTTTGTTTCTATAAACACCTTTTTCAGGCATATTTCTCAGACACCACGAATAGGAAATACTCTCCAGTATTCGATGTGAGTTATGGCAAAGTCTATTTGTTTTAATAGTCCTACTTAGCATAAATTCTAGCGTCTGATTTCTTACTTAATTTTACTATCATTCATTTGACCTACAAACACATATGCTGTTTAAATCCTAAATTCTCCTTCTATTCGCCGTCTATTATTCTCCTTCCAGACAATATGTCTTATTCTGCTAAATTATGATTATTCTTTTAAATCCATAGCTTTGTATAAAAATATAGAATCACACATCTACAGAAAAAATGGTTGTAGCGTATATATAAATAAGTATAATATCATTTTCAGATTTGGAATATTATTAAATGGTCCTGAAAAATGTGTTTATATGACTTAATCTTTTGTCGTTTAAAATATGTGAAAACGTATGGAATTCTTTTATTTTTACTATTATATAATAGTGACGTTGACTGTGAATTTTTGGGCGTGTGTGTCTCTGAGTTCGTTCCCTAAAGACTCGAAACATTCGGTTACATTTATAATGAAATTTCACACAATGTTAATATACATGCTTTTTATTGGAATGCATCCTCCTAGTATCGATGAGTAATAATAAAATTAATCGAAAGAAAGAAGGAACCGGCAATTTGTAACAAACTTAACACTCTATAAACTATACCATCATATGTGCATTTGAGAAGTCTTATTACTATACAAGCCGAAAAGCCCAACATATAAAATCGAGAGTAAGTTCTTTGATATTACGGGGGCAGGGTCGACATGAATAAGATATGTTTAAAGAACAATTGCACCATGTTATTCAGTTTTATTTCATTTTAAACTATAATACACTCCACTACAAACGTGCAAGCAGTAAGTTCAGGCATATAAAATCAACAGTTGATTTTAGATATGACTGGGGGCGGTTGGTAGGAATTGTTCTATTTAAGGATTACATTTAGCGTGATACTTGACTTCATTTCGGTGTATAAGACCACCGTCAGATAAT